>NC_080090.1:80942283-81249627 GCF_950005125.1 Chionomys nivalis
TATCTGGGATCACCCTGCAACTTTTCTCGATGGATATTATTTGTGTTCCAATAAGACCAGTTCAGGTAATTTTGTAAAAATGTAATTCCCACAAAGGAAAAAAAATCAAGATTTTTTAAATGCTGGGACTATGGTTTTAGCCTGGGGGCTGCAGGGCTTTTATGTGAATGGTGAGATTTCTGTGATCTGTTTCAGAACTGTTATTCACAAATGACTTTCCTGCTTCAGATGTAGCAAAAATCAAAAATATTTCTAACACTTGCATATTTTTCTTAATCTTTCTTAACTTTAATCTTGACATTTGAGAACCCAGGGAACGAAAAAATTCTGAAAAATAATATATAATACATCCTGCAAATTCTATGTAATTGGTCTGCACTATTTTGAACTCCCCACTGAAGCTCCTGGATAAACACACAGAAAAATGCAGACATACAATATTGTGTGAAAACAAATGATCACCATCCCATTTAGCCACTGAAAGTGGGAACTTGGGTCACTTATAGTCCTTAATTAGTCTGCTTCAGAATTGATGGAGTCCCCAAAATTTGGCATGACTAGCTTTAGATCAGTTTGCTTAAATGAACAGTTATCTCCTGGAGAAGACCAAATGCCTAGAACATTTATAGAAAGCAACATGGACAATTCCCGCCTCTCAGGGAAGCCTGAACATTGGACAGTCCTTTACCTCTGCACTGAGGTTGCAATGAACAGAGCACTCATTGGGTCCTCTCTGGGTTTGGCTGGAGGAAACCAGATATAAGTTACAAAATTTGAAAACTAAAAGAACATTTTTGTATACTCGTATGTTTTGATAGCATTTTTTCCCTATTCTTGAAGTCATAATAATCCAATGACTAAAAGGAAGTTAAGAGGCATGTTGTCCTTAGCCAAAGTGGTTTTTTTTTTTTTTTTTGGTTTTGTTTTTTTTTTTTTTTTTTTTTTTTTGGTTTTTCGAGACAGGGTTTCTCTGTGGCTTTGGTTCCTGTCCTGGAAATAGCCCTGTAAACCAGGCTGGTCTCGAACTCACAGAGATCTGCCTGCCTCTGCCTCCCGAGTGCTGGGATTAAAGGCGTGCGCCACCATCGCCCGGCCTTAGCCAAAGTGTTATGGGGAAGAAATATAAATGGTGCATTTGAGAATCTGATATGATTGAAAAAGACAAGAGAAATAGAGATTCTAAGAAGATAAAACAGAGGGCTCCTTATGTCCTCTGCTTCATCAGACATGTGTTTTATGGACTTTTCTGCGTGGCTTCTTCAGGAATGCACTGTTGGAGTTTCTTTCTTCTTTTAGGATTCTTCTACTATTCTAGTTTGCTTCATTCTTAGTTTGATAAATTCTCTATTGCACTGTTTGTGTGATAGTATTTGGTAGAATTACACGTGTATGTGGCTTATTTGAATTCTGCATTGTCTGAAAAAATCTGTATTTGTACTGAATTGAATAATCAGGGTAACGGACAGGATGAATTATTAAGTTGGAAGAGTTTTGCTTGTCTGCAGTCAGTATAAGGCCTTTTTATTGTCACTTAAATATACGCTGTCCAAGCATAATGCTTGCACATGGTTCAAGGGGAATGAAGGGAACTTGGATGATAATGTATCTTTCATTCTCCCAAACTTTGCACTAGTAAGTTAATTGAGAGTCCACTCTGGATGGTGTCGAGACCATCTTAAAGATCTATTGAAGCTGGTCTCTGGTCCAACTGCAGTTAAAATGAGTTGCCTGCAACCCAAGGTTGCTGCTTGGCCTCTGTTTCCTCACTCATCTCTAAGGTGTACTGCAGGGAGATCAGCATCCAGCTTATCTACCAAGGAGACTTGGCAGGATCATAGCATCATTCAATCCTATCAACTGTGTACACTAGTCCAGGAGAAAAGCCCCATTCAGAATTCACAGGTTTAAATCTTTGAAACGAATTCCTTTAAATCAAAGTTCACATTTTATCTCAAAATTTCAATATGTAACTGTTTCAGTAAATCCAAAAGTTAGAAAATAAAAGAGGATATATCCATTATTTATTTCTCTTGGGATATCTGGTGAATTTTTTTATGTCCTCCTTCAAGAATTTTTGATAATAGTCTAATATCTCAAGAGAGCTGTTTGTATGATGAAAATCAGATTAACACAATTTTAGATGATTTTTCAGCAACTTCAGGTGAGCTTCCTGACCTTGTTGCATTCATGTTTTTACCATATCTACCATATGTTTTATCTTGAGGAGCTTCAAGTTTGTGTCTTCAACTTAACAGCACCACGTGACAAGAAGACCTCCGCCCCCAGTCATTAAGGAAGACACATTTTCAACTTTGTGCATTTAAAGGATTGTTTTTAAAGAGCTATTAAAAACATTTTGAAACTAGCCTGGTCTACAAGAGCTAGTACCAGGACAGGCACCAAAAACTACAGAGAAACCCTGTCTCGAAAATCCTCCCCCCACAAAAAAAAAGAAAGAAAAAAAAGAAAAGAAACTATGATGATGTTAGGAATCATTGTGTATATCCTTTAAATATGACTTTTTATTTGTCTCTTTTGACATTGCAATGTCCCTTGGATATCTGTATGTTTTTGATAATCCTGTTGGGACACCCACGTCTACACTGTTTGAAATAATGCCCATGAAGACACCTTTAGAGATCAAGTCTGGAAATTATCAGTTCATTCCTTGTGTTAGTCTGTATAAAATAAATATAAAACACTGACGAAAAAAATCCCTATCTTTCTAGGTGTTTCCAGTTTTGCTTTTTGCTTTTTGTTTTTGTTTTTTGTTTTCCAAGATAGGGTTTCTCTGTAGCTTTGGAACCTGTCCTGGAACTAGTTTCTGTAGATCTGGCTGGCCTAAAACTGAGAGATCTGCCTGCCTCTGTCTCTGCCTCCCGAGTACTGGGATTAAAGTCCTGCACCGCCACCACCCAGTGATATTCTTCTGTTTCACACAGTTTGTTCCTCTGAGACCTGAAAGTATTTGGGTTCATGAAGCAACCAAGAGTGTTCATGTAAAGTACTGTGGAATGTGTTAGTGAGGGTTCTTTACCAGAAGAGAATCAAGAGGATGTGAATAACAATTATTAGATTAGCTAACACAGTCTGAGACTGGATTGTCCTTTAGTGTCCAGTGTCCAGCTGCAGAGACAGGAAAAGCAGTAGTTGTTCAGTATAGTGCTTGAAGTTCTAGCAATAGCAATAAGACAACATAAGGGGATCAAAGAGGTTCGAATTGGAAAGGAAGAAGTTAAACTTTCATTATTTGCAGATGATATGATAGTGTACATAAGCGACCCCCAAAACTCCACCAAAGAACTCCTACAGCTGATAAACACCTTTAGTAGCATGGCAGGATACAAGATCAACTCCAAAAAATCAGTTGCTCTCCTATACACAAAGGATAAGGAAACAGAAAGGGAAATCAGAGAAGCATCACCTTTCACGATAGCCACAAATAGCATAAAATATCTTGGGATAATTCTAACCAAGAAAGTGAAGGATCTATTTGATAAGAACTTTAAGTCTTTAATTTCTTAAGGTTAATTTTTCTTGGACTTCCCACAGGGCAGGGAACCTGGATTATTCTTAGGGATGATGAGGGAGGGGGACTTGATGGGGGAGGGGGAGGGAAATGGGAGGTGGTGGCGGGGAGAAGGCAGAAATCTTTAATAGATAAATAAACAATTTTTTTTCTATAAAATCCAATGATGGGGTAAATACCAACTTTGTAACTATGGTGAGGGTTAAATCAATTAACTCATTCATCACATAAACAGTGACTGTCACATGTACAGAGTCTTTGATCACTTTTTGATGTTATTGTTATCATTGTAACTTCTGTCTGATAATATGCTGCTTATAATTTCTTTGCTATATTTTTTTTCTACTTAAAATGTCAACTTGTGCCAATGATTTCTCATTTAACATGTACTAGCTCTTCAAGCTATGCCCTATGGTATATCTAAGTCTTGACTTCTCCTCTTCATCTATATAGCCAACATCTTCTATGCTAGTTATGTTTGCCCATAAGCACAAAACATCCCTTTTTTCATTTCTAATGTTTTGTGGCAGTGCAACTCAACAGCAACATGCTTGTAGATCATGCACAGTCCAGGGATTAGGCTCTCCCCCGCCCCCAGATACCTAGTTTTTCTCTTTCAATCCTTTCAGTTTAACCCATCTTTCCTTGCAAAGTCCAGATTTCAGCTATCGTAATCAAGTCTTCCCTCATTCTCATGACCCCATGAATTCCTATAGCCTTAAAATAATGTGAAACAGTAAGCCTCATTATTGGTGATTTAAGGGCTTCTCTCCTGAAAGGCAGTAGCAGTAGTTCCCGTTGATGTTCTAAGGTCAGAGTTAAGTATCAGAAAATCTGTGATGAAAACAACGGAAGGTTTTGTAGTGTTCACTGGGGTCCATCTTGTGCCAGAAGAGAAAATCTCCACAAATATGTCTAAGTTAATTGAATATGCATTAATGATATGTAATTATAATGTTGGATGCTTTGAGATTGTCAGAATGATTGAATTTATTCAATGAAATTTCAATATTGTTTGTACTGCTTTCTCATATATATTTACATATATATGTATATATAATTAAAGCACACAGACAGTTTCCCTCATTTTCCTCCCTTTCCTCCCTTCTATACTTCTGGTCTTCTCTTCAAATTTCACACTGTCCTCTTATTTATTTGTCGCTTCATATACACATAAATGAATAAACATAAAAATACAGCCCACTGAGTCCATTCAGGGTTGCCTGCAGATGACTTGCTTTCAAATAATTAATCAAAAGGATCATCCTAGGGAAGATGGGTTATCCTGATCTCAACAGTTGTTAATACCTTGTAACTCTTCCTTTAAGGTTGGGCCCAGTGAAGTTTCCCCCATCTGGGTTTGGATGTCAACTGTTGTCGGATTGTTTGGGTCTCTTCAGGTAGCTATGTTGTTGAAATCTCATCAGTGTAGGTTTCCTGTCCTAGCTAGAGGACACAATTACATGACAGACTTCTTGGCCCTCTGGCTTTTACAGTCTTTTTGTTCCTCCTCTTCCTTGATATCCCCTGAGTCTAAGGTGCAGGAGATGTGTTGTTGATGCATTAACTGGAGCTGAGCACTCTGCAGTCAGGTGTTTTCTGCTATTTGACAAGTTGTGGTTTTCTGTAATGGGCTCTTTCTGCACAAAATAAGTTTCTTTGATGATGGCTAAAAGCTACACTTACCTTAGTATAACAATACATATTTAGAATTCAGTTAGGCAGAATGCTGGTTTAGCGAAGCACCAGTGATAGTGTTCCCCTAGATTCTGTGGCCAATTCCTAACCACATGTAGCTGACTATGTTTACAGTACTAGGATAATTTTTCTCCTGTGAAGCAGGTCTTAAGTCCAATTAGACAGCAACTGAGTACTGCCGAGATATGAGAGCCACTGTTGCGCCCTTAGGCATGCCCTGGTGTGTTGGTCATTGTTGTGATTCCTAGATGTCACAGGATTGATTGTTGTCCTCCCTCAGTGGCTTGCCTGTCATCTTCTGGTATTAGGAAAGCTAGTCCTCAGAAAGGAGGTTTCCAGGTCAATTCTAGCTTACGTGCTCTGACTCCTCACCAAGTCTTCCCTCATTCACAGGACACAACAAATTATGTGGTGTCATTAGCAATAGGATCATTCCTTCAACATATTTCCCACATATGGGTAAATAGAAAATTGATGCAGGAAGGTCATTTGTCAATAAACAAACTGCCTTGGCCCATTTGATAGGCTACCCCTTAGGTGGGTGGAGTAGACAGAATAGAATGCTGGGAGGAAGAGGAAGTGAGCTCAGATGCAGGGCAGCCCCTCTGAGAGACAGACGACATGCTCTCCTCTCCAGAGCAGACACGATGAAGCTCTGACCCAGGATGGACGTAGGCTAGAATCTTCCCGGTAAGCGCACCTTGGGGTGCTACATACATGAACAGAAATGGGCCAAGCAGTGTTTAAATGAATACAATCTGTGTGTTGTTATTTCTGGTGTAAAGCTAGCCGTGCAGGAGCCGGGCAGGACGAAAAGCAGGCCCGCAGCTCCCTACTACAGAAAATAATGATAATAATAAATGTCTTCTTCAAGAATCCTTAGTGGTTCATGTCCCCTTCCCTCTTTCCTGTGTCTTTCTCCTTTTCTGTGTTGTCCTCCCTTCCCCATTAAAGCTCCCTTCACGTCTCTCATGTCCCATTTCATATCACCTCTATCCTGCTGTCCCTCTCTAGATCCCCTCCCCAGTTCCTCTGTGTTTTCCTCGTTTCTGCAATTACTCCAGGTCACAAACTCACATCTAAAGATTTGGAGCTGGGAACACAGGTGAGAGACAACATGCGGCACTTGTCTTCATATATAAATTCACTCAATATTTGGAGTCTCCTTGGAATGATATAATGTAAAAATCGAGTTCTATGCATAGGGATCCTGGCTTCCAGAATCTTACTAAATTCTTTTTTTTTCTTTTTAATTTTAGAAAAATGTGAAAAAATGGAAGGGACTGAGAGACACGCAGAAGTGATCCAGCTGAAACCTTATACATACTATGAAGTGTCGCTCCATGCCTATGTCAACGGCAGGGTGGAACGCAATGGGAGTGCTGTGCAATGCTTCTTTCAGACAAAAGCAGCTCGTAAGTGCTTTGCTTTAAGTTTGCTTCCATGAATGGTAAAGAACAACAAATCCCATTTTCATGTACAATTCAGTGAAATTCAGAGAAATACATCAGCTTGGCAAGTTTGTTGGCATCTAACAAAATTAAATTTATTAGATTTTTTTAAAAAATACCAATACAAGTTCCCCACTCCCTTCCCTACTCCCATTTTCTCCACACACCCTCCCACCCCACCCCCATCTAATCCACAGAGAGGGTAAGGCACATTGCTTTGGGGAAGGTCCAAGGCCCTCCCTACTATATCTAGGCTGAGCAAGGTATACATCCAAGGAAAATAGGATCCCCAAAAGCCAGTACATGCAGTAGGGATAAATCCTGGTGTCATTGCCCTGGTGCCAGTGGCCCCTCAGTCTGCCCCAGCCATGCAACTGTCAACCACATTCAGAGGGACTAGCCTGGTCTCATTCTTGTTTCTCCCCAGTCCAGCTGGAGTTGATGAGCTCCCATTAGTTCAGTTAGGCTGTTTCAGTGGGTGAACCCATCATGGTCTTGACCTCTTTGCTCATATTCTCATTCCTTCCACTCTTCAGTTTGACTTTGGGAGCTCAGTCCAGTGCTCTGATGTGGGTCTCTGCCTCTGTTTCAATCAGTTGCTGGATAAAGGTTCTATGGTCATATTTAAGCTAATCATCAGTCTGACTACAGGGCACATCAAGATCGGGCCCCCTCTCCTCTACTGCTTAGGGTCTTAGGTGGGGTCATCCTCGTGGAGTCCTGGGAATTTCTCTAGAGTCAGGTTTCTGCTAACCTTATGACTCCCTCAATCAATTTATTTCCTTAATACTTAATGAAGAGGTGATTTATTTTTCTAGATTTTTGACATAGATTTTGAATTCGTGTCTCGTTTGCAGACCAACATTTAAACTGATTTACATTGTACTCAGGTTTCAAGTTATTTAAATTCTTGCATATCAAACGATTAAGATAAAACGCATTTCTTTGTTTTGATAGGGCCAAGCGTGGTCAATAAAGTGAAAGCCATCCGGATGTCAGAAAATGCTATAAGCGTCACATGTGAACCTCCTCATGAAATTAATGGCCCCAGGAAATTTTACATTTTGGAAGTCAAAAGTAAAGGTTCTTCAGCTAAGACTTTCAACCAAACCACATGCAGATTTGACCTAAAGGATCTCTACTATTCAACTGACTATACATTTCTGGTAAGCTCCTGTTTTCTATCATCACTGCTTTCCCCAGCTGTAGCACAGTGTTTCAGCCTTAGCACTTACATGGCATTGAGGTCAAGCTCATATGAATTTAAAGATCTCTGATAACTTGTGAAATCAACACTTTAGAACATTCCAAAATTTGATGCCAGGCATTTTATTTCTGGAAAGAAAAGCAAGGTTTTAAGGCAAAATTTTATTAGAGTATTTGCAACTTCAAAATGACAACTGTAAGGAAGTTATTGCTTGTGTGCCTGGTTGTTAGAGGGAGCCGTTTGTTTTTCTCTGGCACCCAGCTAGCTTAGACCCAACATAACCACACAGATACTGTATTAATTAAATCACCGCTTGGCCCATTAGCTCTAGTTTTTTTTACTTGCTAACTCTTACATCTTAATTTAACCCATTTCTAGTAATCTGTGTATTATCAGGAGGTTGTGGCCTACCCGCAAGGTTTCAACACCTCTGTCTCAGGCAATGGCACTATGTCTTCTCTCTCTCTACCTTCCTTCTCCCAGCATTCAGTCCAGTTTTCTCCGCCTACCTAAGTTCTGCCCTATCAACAGGCCAAGGCAGTTTCTTTATTCATTAACCAATAAAAGCAACACATACACAGAAGGACCTCCCATATCATCTGGTAGGAGACAATTCATGGGTAGCATATCTTTACTTTGCTAAATATTTATTTTTATTGTTTTCAGCTACAAAATTTTATGTGTGCTTTGAAATTAGAAAATACCAGAAACAAATTCAAGAAAACATTCAAACACAAAATAAACGTCAAGAATCTTTAAATATCTATAATTTCACCACAGACTGGGCATTATAAAGATATTTCTGTTGTTTGTAATGAAAATTTCTATGCATTAGATAAAAATCACCATTTCTAAGACAGTTCAGCAAATTTTATTTTTTTCTGTATTATTCATTATGCTTGCCTTTCCACATTTTTGTTACTTAACTTCCAATAGTGGCATGGGGTTCGATCATTTGGTTTTATCATATTCTATGAATGATAACTATATTGAACTCTAATATACACAGAATTCAGTAAACATGTTTTTCAGTAAATAGCAACTTCCTTTAAAGTCTTTAATACTTTCTGCTCAATACATGAAAACATCAACTTAAAGAAGGATAGTCTTTCTTTGACTTCTAGTTTGAGAGAAGGCATTCTGTCAGGAGCCTGATAGAACTGGTTGCATTGCACCCGTATTCTGAAAGCAGAAAGAAATGAATTTTGGTGCTCAGCTTGCTCTCTTATAATTGTTCCATTTAGGATCCTCTTCCTGGTAGGTCTATGTTGCTGCATTTTGCGTTGGTTTTCTTTGTGCAGTTAACTCTACTCCCTCACAGACATGCCTAGAAATATATTTCTTAGGTGACTCTAGATCTGTCAAAGCAACAATCAGTATTAACCCTCATAAGTCTCTTTGTGAACTTGACACCCAAGTGTATAACTTTGAATCCATTATCTTCCACCTAGTATGATCTCATCTTCCCCTTTAAACTTGCTCACATATTTTCTCCACCCAACTTCACATTTTCGTGTTTCTCCTCTTTCTTCCTGAATTGCTGAATGAGAGCAGTTAGCAGTAGTTTTGCTACAGCCTGAACACTGTGCTACCATAAGATTTCCTCCACAGAAGAGATTAATCCATTTCTTTGAGTTCACTACTGCTCAGTTTCTCAGCCATAGACAGAATGTAGCCAGATTTTTTGCCAAAATGTATCATGTAGCTGATACATTCAGTCTTGGTTCCCTCCAAGCCTTGTAACACCATGAGCTGGGCATTTACTATTTGCCATTCTCTTGGCACTCTGGCCTTTTGATTCCTACAAGAATTATGTATTATGTTCTTAAAGCATTCTCAGCCTTCTTTAGAATGAATCTCCAAACTCTTCTATCTTCGCACAAATCATTTCCAAAGGAGTGAGGTCATGTGCTCAGCAATGATCCCATTCCTCAGAGGAGATTTTATTTATCAGTCTTACTTTATACAATAAAGGCACATGCATATGTGAACATGGCCACTATATGCTATAGTGCACATACAGGGAAGTTAGAGGATACATCTGGGAAGTCAATTCTCTCCTTCTACCATGGGCTCAAGGGATTGAATTCAGGTTGCCAGGCTTGTGTAGCAAGCAATTTTATCTGTGGTGTGATCTCGTTGGCCTCTGGTTTTCTATATTAGCTACTTGTCTTGTTTCTATGACAACATACCTGGCAAACTGACTGGAGGAGAGAAGGTATTTTTCTCATAGTTGGACGGGGATACAGTCCAAGTTGGTGGGGAAGTGATGGTGGCAGGGCCATGAGGCAACTGTCTATGTTTTATCTACAGTTGCAAAGTGACAGAGCAATGTAAAGCTTACTTTCTCTTTATTTCTTAGTCTCATTACTTATTTAGTCTAGCAAGGAATGGTGCTACCCACATTGAGGGTGGGTCTTATTCTTCAACTAACTCCATCTTGAAACTCCTTTACAGATATATTTTGAGTTTGTTTCCATAGGTGATTATAGATACTGTCAATTTGAGAATGAACATTAACTGTTACAGAATGACAGGGATGGATGACTTCCTTGGCTTCTTGCCACTCCAAGTGTTTTGTATAATCCACTTTTTGGGATTATAATTTTAAGAAAGAAAGGTAGTGTAGTAGTTATGGTTCTCTGGAGTAACAGAATAGCATGAATATATATGGGATTTATTATAGTGGCTTACAGCCTGTGGTTCATCTATTCCAACAATGGCTATTTACCAAGGGAAGTCCAAAAATTCAGCAGCTGTTCAGTCCATGAGGTGGGACGTCTCACTTGGTCTTCAGTATATGCCAGAATCCTGAAGAAGAAGTATTATCTAATGCCAGTGACAGAATGCCTTGACAGCAAGAGGAAGGGCAAGCAAGCAAAGAGCAATTGCTTCCTTCTTTTGTCTCTAGTATATAAGCGTCCACAAAAAAGTGGTGGCCCAGATTTAAGGTGAATCTTAAAACACCTCAAAAAAAAAATCTAGATTTAAAATGGGTTTTTCCACTTAAGATTCAATAAAAGAAAAAAAAATCCTTAACAAGCATACCTAAGCTGCTTGGGTTTTAGTTACTTCCAGATATAATCAAGTTGACAACCAAGAATAGTCATCACAAATTGTAACATGAGGGGGCCTGCTTGTTGGGGTTTCTGTCCTGCCCGGTACCCCACAGCCGGCAAGCCCCAAAGAAAATTACACAGAGATCTCTATAAGTTATAAAGCTGATTTGGCCCATTAGCTCATGCTACATATTAGCTCTTATAGCTTATATTAACCCATTGTTCTTACAATGGTACCTTTCTCAGCAGGGCAGCTCATATCTTGCTTCCTTGGTGGTCTGCGCAGGACTGGGAGGAATCAACTTCCTCCTTCCCAGAACTCTCCTGTTCTCATTGCATCACCTCTCCTTTTTATCTTGTTTTCCTGCCTATATTTCCTGCCTGGCCAATCAGCATTTATTTAAAACATGATTGACAAAATACAGACAATTCTCCCACAGCACATCCCACTCTTTTTAAAAAAAAAACAAAGGAAAATATCCATAGTCCATTTTTGGGGAGTGTGGGCATAGTATTCCAAGCTACTTCCAGCTGGTTAGGGGTACTGATAATCTTATGGGGACTTAAAGAAAGTTTAGAGTTATTATCAAGTCATGTGAGTCTTGATCATCTCAGGCAGCAGTCTTGAACTTGTTCTGAATGAAGAATTCAGACATCTGGGCCATCTATTCCTGCCGGAGATTTCTCAGGTGGTCTTCCTTGATCAAAGCTGATTTTTCTCAACTCTGAATAAATCCAGAGCTTCTTGTTTTCTGTGGACACAAAAGCAAAATCTCTTCTCCAAAGTAACATATCTTTTGACTTCAATTTTTTTTTTTTTTTTTTTTTTTTTTTTTTAGGTTTTTCGAGACAGGGTTTCTCTGTGGCTTTGGAGCCTGTCCTGGAACTAGCTCTGTAGACCAGGCTGGTCTCGAACTCACAGAGATCCGCCTGCCTCTGCCTCCCGAGTGCTGGGATTAAAGGCGTGCGCCACCATCGCCCGGCTTGACTTCAATTTTTAAGTCAAGGTATTTTCAGAATATCTATCTTCGATTAGTTCAACAGCATTTATAAGCAAATATCTTTTAGCAGCTGTTGCTCCTTGCTCAGCATTCAAACAATTAAAGAGAACATATAGCATACAGGATCAAGATTCTCTGTGTATTTTCCATCTTTGTGCAGCTTTATTTTAACCTCTATTTCTTTTATTTTTACTTTTAATTTTTGAGACAGGTTCTCTGTATATTTTTGTCCTGGAATTCCCTCTATAAACCAGGCTGTCCTTGAACTCACAGAAATCCGTCTGTCTCTGCCTCCTCAGTACTGGGATTAAAGGTGTGTACCACCACACCCTACTACTGTCTTTATTTCTTTTTTTATTTTTAAGGACTTTAACCTTTAGCCTCTATATAGTTTTCTTCCTCTTTGAATCTCTCTTTATTGTATATCTCTCTTTTTATGACCACATGAGCCTTTAATTCAGTAAGCAATCATGGCTGAGGTACTGGCCAGGGCCATGTTTATTGCCACAACTCCATGGTGTTTCAAGGTCTTTTCCAGCAAACAAGCTGCAATAGTGTGTCCATAAACAAAACTCAAAAGCTCCTATGGTATTTCAATGTCCTTGCCAGGAAGCAAGCAGCAACAGTGTGTCCATAGCTACATAGTCGGGACTGCCTTTCTCAGCAGGGCAGCTCACATCTTGCTTCCTCGGTGGTCTGTGCAGGACTGTGAGGAATCAACTTCTTCCTTCCCAGAATTCTGTTCTCATTGCATCACCTCTACTTCCTGTCTGGTTTTCCCACCTATACTTCCTGCCTGGCCAATCAGCATTTATTTAAAACATGATTGACAGAATACAGACAACTTTCCCACATCAACAAATAGTTTAGAATCCATAAAAATATATATGGTGTTTTATTAAATGGTGCTTCAGTGGTCTGATTTGGTCCCGTGGTGAATTACAGTAATGGGTTTTCTAATGCTAAACATTCATCATATTCCAAGAGGCAAATTGCCTCTTCTCTTTCGCAGTTTGTTATGGTTTCAATGCATCAATGAATAAATAGTTCAATATTTTATCATTCCATGGGTAGGTATTCACAAAGGGGATAATTCAATAAATAGGAAGAGATGGGTTTGACAACTGTGTGATATTCATAACTTTTGTTGCATTTTGGATAGATTTCACTCTTTTTTCAATGTTGCTTAACTTTAAATAGTATAGGGATGGTTTGTATCCTAGAAATCCCTTTGATTATTTTTTTAATAGAGGTATTCTTTGAGAATCATTTACATTGTCTTTCGCAGTCATTGATTCTTGCAGATATTTGTTTGAGTGAGTGTGCCATTTATATATTCCTGAAGGATATTCCACATAGAGAGATAGTGTGCTGTTTTTTACTAAAGCATCCTGCATTGTGTTTCATTGTGGATGACTTCCCCAGTGGCCACAAAGCCATTGGCACAGTGTTCCATTTAGTCTCTCACACACTTGGCTTTTATCTTGTTGATGACTTCACTCCATGGCATGCTTTTCTTCTAGGATTCTCTTTTCCACCTTATACATTATTCTCGGATATATGAATGAACATTATAAACATAAAATTCAAATTAAGAGAAAATTTTCACTTAGCTACTCCTTTTTTCACTGTACAAAGCTCTTGTTTTCTTCATTCCACTTGTCATAATTTATTTTCACATACATTTATGACCCTAAAGCAATATACATATTTTCATGCGGGTATAATCATCTCATATTTACTCAGTATCACCATTTCCACTAAAAGTAGTTATGCTTGCTTTAATATTAATAATTTATTTCTAGTAATTTATTTAGATGTTTTCCTCATTTTTTCTTTACCTCTTATGAAAATAACCATTATTTTTAATAATTATAAATAATAATGATCATTATTACCATGGTTTGGAAACATTTGTACATGACTTGTCAGTCATAGCTGCCTGCCTGCATGCAGAAAGCTGTGGGTTCTTAAAGACTATTGTTTGTTCTGATTGTTTCTACCTTGATGACTTCAAAAGAGTCTATGATGGATACTTTGAGAACTTTATGTTGTACTATATCTATATCTGTGGAGTTTAAAATTATATTGCTGTGAATTATATTACTTTATAAAAGGTAATTGACACAATCTGGTTTATGGATACTGGGAAATCCCAGATTCACCTATATAGAGGATGAAGGCTTCTGTGAATGATTGCCAGGATTGCCACATTATATCAGTCCTCTGTAATGGTGTCATTCAGATCTATTTTTGCATAATTTATGTGGCATCAGTAGTCTTGTTTCAGCACCCCTTTCAGTTTCTGTTTAGATCAAGCTGATTTTCTTTATTTGTATTAAATTTTATGAGCTCTAGGTGTTTATGCTAATTATTTTCACACTGCAATTTGTTCATGTCTTTACCTTCAAAAACATGCATATTCCACACCCAACTCTTGTAAATAACAGATTTACTTTAAAAATAAATGTGAGCCTGCTAGCATATTAATGGACAATGTTATTTTTGTCTATTTAATATAATTTAAAATCATTCATTCTGGTTTCATTTCTTGGACTCTGTTCTTCCATTTCCATTTGTTATTGATGCCATTCCTAAGAGAGGTCAACCCCCTTTCGAACTCTTTGACTGTGTACAATGAAATAACTGTAAAGTTTCAGCTTTTACTCAGGAGGTTTTAATGAAAACGAGCAGCATTTATGAGAAATAATGTACATTTTATAACATACCATGAACACTTACAGAGAATATTGAATTATTTTCTTTTTCTTTTCTTTGTTTTAACTGAAATTTAGGTCTCCTTTTTCAATGGAGAGTATCAGGGAGAAGCAGTTGTTAAAAATGAATCAACATCTTGTAAGTCATCCTGGCCTATTTTTTCCATCTCTATCTGTATGCATTTGTTTGAGCAAAGGTGTGCTATTTTGCACCTATAGACTGACTCCTTAGTTGCTTATACACATTTTATAAATACCTGCAATTTTCAAAAATCTAAGTAAAGACATTAAAATACAGTGTCATAAAAATTAATAGATTTGATAATTTAGTCACTAAATAAATTTTGTCTTTACTACAAATTTTAGAATATTTATTTGCACTGACAAATATTTTTGGTAGTTCTTTTAAATGGGACTGCTTTCCAAACTGTGATGTTCGACATATATTTGTGCTACCGGTGTGTGTGCTGATGACGTTCCATTTTCTAAGATACCTTAAGTGTCTACAGCATCATTATAGACAATAAAGCATAAAAATTGGGGCCAGGAGGGTTGTGGATAGCTACTTTTCTCTACACTATTCACAGTCTATCATTTACAGGAATTACACTATTTAGCCTCATTTTAGGAATTAAGGAACTAGGGTGCAAAGATAATAGGATTCTGGCCAAATTCCTTTCCAGGAAGTAAGAACTAAGATGGAAGCCCAATAGCCTGTCCTCAGGACTCAAAGCTTGATGTCACTGCATGGGCTTATGATCTTTCCATTGTGGGCATGAAAAGGATGGCAAGTGACCCAGAATAAAGATATGCCAATCCTGCTTGCCCTTGGCGTGTGGTTCACATTGATTCTTTGTGAAAACTCAAGATGGGGAAAGTGTTAATCCTCACTGTCAAATGAAATAAATTTTGTCTCTTGGTTAATTGGTTCTATTCCCCAATGAGCATGTAAGAGATTTATCTTTGTGGGGTAGAAGCTTTTATGAATCCCTTAGGAGGCTACCCACTTCTGTGCTCAATGGTAAACTATGAGTTTCTTTCTGAAAGCTGTAATAACTACATTACCTCATTGATCCCTTTAAAATGAGTCTGTGAAAGGGAATTGAATCTAAATGATAGTTTTCTACAAAAGTACAGTATTTAATGAGAAGCAATGAAAGTGCTCATCTATATTCTAATTAGTCTCTTTAAATATAAATGCCTTGGGAATGTTGAAATAACAGAGCCCATCACTGCACAATCAAGATTCTAATGTATTTTATCTTATTCTAAAATTTTAGCTTTGAATCTTTACCATAAATGAAAAATACTAAAATTCTAGTTTATGAAGGTCAGTCACATTGTCTAGCAAAGTATTTGACATAATAAGTTCTTGTGTGTCACTTTTTATTTCTAGATAATGCTAAAGCACTGATTACATTCCTGATATTTCTGATTGTTGTGACAACAATAGCCCTGCTTGTTGTTCTGTATAAAATCTATGACCTGCGTCGGAAAAGATCCAGGTAAGAGACAATGTTGAATTAGGAGGTAGTAGTGGTTGTAATAATGTCACAAGTTGTCGTCTAAAATGCATTGACCAAACAATGAGAGAAGACAGCACGAACTTCAGTTTATGGCTAGCTGTAAGTAGTTATACTCACTACATTTGCTAATGATATTGTAGGCCTGTTTTGATACTAATCAGTGGAAAGACAGTGTACCTTCTCTTTTAATTCTCAGTAGATGAAAGTAATCTGAGGACATCAAATGCAGAAGGAGGGACATTCTGGGAAGTGTATTTATTTATTTATTTATTTATTTATTTATTTATTTATTTTGCCCAGAAGATAAATATTTCTGAAAACTAGAAGGACTCTCTTGATCATTCTCATCCTTCTGAAATTTACCGGCAACCCTTGGTTACTTTCTCTCCCCTCACTTGCTTTCTTCATTCTCCCCAAATTCTTGTTTTATCTCTCCCACTTTACACCCTTTTGTTTTCCCTCCTTTCCTAATTTCCCTACCCCCTTTTCTCTTATCCTTACCTCTATTTCTCCCGTCACTCACTACATCGATAAAACAGTGTTTGCTCAGTTAAGTTGATCTTCGAGTGAATTCCATGTTTCTTATTTTCACAGCAATTTAGATGAACAACAAGAACTTGTTACAAGGGGTAAGTATAAATAATTTTTACCATTGAAAGTTATTTTTCTGAATTTGCAATCTCTTATTTTAAAATAAGAGCTGTGCATTTTAAAAAATCAAAACTGAAATTTGTCCACTGACAAATTTACATTTCTGCAAAAGTAGCCGTCTATGTGAAGTTTCCAAGGTATCACAAATATTATCCATGGCACTGAGAGCACCATAGTGACAGGCCATGGTCTCTGCCTTTTAAGGTTTGGGTTTCTAATAGAAGAAGCCAGGTCTATTGATGAGTAGGAACAGTTTGGTAAATGTTAAGCTGGGTAATGTGCATAGTTCTGTATAAAGATAAACGATAGAAAATTGCCTGTGGAGGGTGCAGGAAATCAGTTGGCAAAGACTGCTGGGAAACCTCAGACAAACTAGTAAAGAAGGAAGAATGGGAGAACAGATGATATTCTATAGTGAGGAAGTGATGTGGAATACCTTCAGGTTTTGCCAGAGTGGGATGGTGGATCCTCCCACTGAAGGCACAATGATAAATATGATAGACAATATATAAAATAAGGCCATTCCTTCTTCCAGTCTTTATAAAATTTCTTTATGTTTTAAAGACAGAACCAGTAAAAAACATTAAAGATGTTTAGACTATGTTTACAAAAATTAAAGTAGCTTATTTCCACTACTTAAGATATTGGGTACGGGGCGGGGGGTGTCACACAAACCACTAAAGTCGAATAAACCAGAAGCAAACTTTATTCCAGAAACCAAATTCTTTGAAAACCATAAGCAAACTTAAAAATAAAAAAGCACCGCGGGGCATAGAAGCTTATCAGCTAGCTGAGACCATATACAGAGTTCAGGCTTCCGACACTGTGGCAAAAATGGGTCTTTGAGGTCCCCTTCTTATAGTAAGGAGTACCAAGCATTAGGTCTGAATAAAGGAATTTTTTACAAACCTGAGGTAAAACTCAGATACAGATTGCCTTACTTTACAATCTTCATTTTTCAGTTAAAGTAATGCTTGTACTTAATCTATTTTCTTCCTTGGTACTTCCAGGCAGTGTTTACTGAAGCCCTGTGCTCCCCCTTTGATGCTGCCAGATTCCCATAGCAGGGACAATACCTAAATCAGAGGTCGTGTATCTCTGTCTCCTAAAGGTTAACTCAGCTCATATCTGTCGTTGATCCAGGATGGCCAGGAAACTACTCTCAGTTTGCAGAGAGAAGAGAGAAGCTCCGGCCTTCTAAATAGAACAGTTAGTTGTAAAATGAAATTACCTAGGCTGATGGAAGCTTCTTAAGTGGCTGAGAAAATAGCAAATGATTATCTTTGATCTACTGAGAAAGATGTTGGTAGTCTGCTCAGGATTACAGCTTTATCTATCTTCCTTCCTATATCCTGAGCTTCTACATTCTAACTTTTGTGTCTATATTTCTATTTCTATATTTTCATTCTTGTTTCTAGACCCAGAATTTCAGAGCACCTGTGTGTCTTGTGCTACTTCCTGTGTAAAGGGTTCCCTTCTGACCACAGGGGGCAGCAAGCCTGTGTACAGCAGCTTTGGGGCTGGTTCTTCAGAGATCCTTAATTTTAATCTCCTTTGGAGACTGGATCACAGCCTGACACAGTTGTACTTGTTCATGCCTTTTTCATTAGCCTCCCATAAGTAGGGTGCAGAGTTTGGGAAGGTGGGAGGGTCCTCTTTTTTTTTTTTTTTTTTTCATTGTTTTCTCCCCAGTGCCCAGGTGAGTGTATGGAATTCAGGGCATGCCAATGAATAGAGGAAGTCAACAAGGTAACATTTCTAGAGTGTTAGTTCTGCTGGGTTGACAGGAGAAGGGGGTACAAAAGAGTGGTCAGTCCTGGGTAGCGGGCAGAACACTCTTCCCAGAGTTAAGGTGGACTGGAAGGATCAGAGGTTTCATCATGTAATTAGTACCGATTGCAATTGGGACGATTTTAGAACTAACCTACTCTAAACACAGCCCTCAGCTTAGCATGGATGAGTTCCAGGCATCACCCACCACCTAATGGAACTACCGACTGCAACTAGACAAAGTGGTAATTGTGTTTGTAAACAAAGTTTTTGTAAACGGCTATGCCACATGCATAGACAGCTTCTTTCTTCATCTGTCAATGGGGACAGTTACCATGACACCTGGAGAAAGAACCAGAAACAGGAGTTTGGACAGTAGGAGAAATATTTCTATGTATGTAAGCACAAATTTTCTTAACCTTTAAAAAATCATGGTCTGTGGGGCTGGAGAGACAGGTCAGAGGTAAAGAGAACTGGCTGCTCACAATTGCCCTAAAATCCAGATCCAGGGAACCAGATATCCCCTTTTCTGACCTGTGTGGGTCCTGTATGCATGTGGTACACATGAATAAATATGAACAAAACTCATACACATAAAATAAATCAAATAACAAATACATGTTTTGTAAAAGCATATATTTTGTCAAGATCCATGTATAAATATTGCTGATAATGAAAGCTTTCTTAATGGAAAGAAAGGGTAGTACGCAGTACCCATCTACACTCTTTCTTTAAATCATAAAAAGTTGTCTCACAATGTACTTAATTTTTAAAATATTCTTGAAATATAAAAGATGAATATAATATGTTTGATAATATACTGTAACAAAATTAAGATGAATGATGAACAGAATAATATTAATCACTTTCTCTTATCATCTCTATAATTGTAATAATACACAAAAGTTAAAAATGGAGGCTGGGGATAGAGCTGCTGGGTGAATTTTTTTAGCATATGTGAGACTGTTGATGAGAAAAATCATAATTATGGAATATAGAAATATGTTAATTAATATCAATTCCATGTAACCAGTCAAAACCATGGATGTCTAACAATAGTGAAAACTTTTTAGGGGGCCTTTTACCTAGGCATAGGAAAAGGAGAAGCTCATTCTAGTAAAGAGAATAGTATAAAGTCAGAAAATGATTTACGTGCAAGATTTAAAAGTCATTAATTTATAAGCAAACACTTCCATGGGAATGAAATTTCCCACAAAGATGAAGAGAAGAAAATTGTTAAGGATTAAGTTCAAGCTGTAAATTCTATTAATGTACGCATATCTGAGAGACAGACACAACACTGGTCTTGAATCTAACTTGTTTATAGATGAGGAAAAGCAACTGATGGATGTGGAGCCAATTCATGCTGACGTTTTGTTGGAAACATATAAAAGAAAGATTGCTGATGAGGGAAGACTTTTTCTGGCTGAATTTCAGGTATGTGTCACCACTATTACAGGATAAGAAATTCCACATAGTCATAAAGATAATTACATGTTAAGTATATTTGCACAACCATTTGCCTTAATAATTTATCCACAGAACACAGCAATACAATACAGGCATATGTTACTGAAATATTTACAGATGAGAGACTCATTAAGGGTGCAAGGTCATTCACAATATAAACCTAGTAAATATCATAGTATAATGTTTTAGTGCATTGTAACTGATTATGAAGTCCTGTCATGAAACATATTGAGCTCATTTTGCTCTTACGTTCTATATGGCTATCTAATGATCAGTCATGAACTAAAGTTTTGAGTGTCACATTGATTATTGTATATTTTTAATGTAGGATTAAGATATTTTTCTGAAATTATTTTGAATTTAATTTTTCTGTCATTAATTTTATAGGAAAGATGTGGATGTGGGCTTTTTGAAAAATACATAATAAAATTAATTTCAGCTACTTTATTTAGCATGTTTGTCAGTAGAAAGGATATATTTATAAATTACCTCATTTAGCTCCAGTGACAACTGGCAAAGGAGAAACTAACTTAACATCCTTCCCTCCCTCCCTCCCTCCCTCCCTCCCTCCCTCCCTCCCTCCCTCCCTCCCTCCCTCCCTCCCTTCCTCCCTCTATTTTCATCTCCTTCTTCTTCCTCCTTCTCCTTCTTCTTTTTGGAATCTTCTGTAACCCCAAGAATCCTTGTGTCTTTCAGAGCATTCCACGGGTATTCAGCAAGTTTTCTATCAAAGATGCTCGGAAGCCCCACAACCAGAATAAGAACCGTTATGTTGACATCCTTCCCTGTGAGTGCACATAGGGAACTGAGCTTCTGTACGCTGACACAGCGTGACTACTCAGTATTTCAATATTGAAGTGTTCTTTTCTTTAAACAGATGATTATAACCGTGTTGAACTCTCTGAAATAAATGGAGATGCAGGGTCCACCTACATAAATGCCAGCTACATTGACGTGAGTAAATATGCTGTTACCTTATAGCCTCTTTTGGCTGCTGGAAATGTTCATTTTCTTTGTATGTATGTGTTCCTTTGAGTTCCTCCACTGTTTCTGGAAAACTTTAGGGAAGTTCTTAGAAATATTTTTAGTTAAACCTGTAACATCACTGACACCTACAACAAAAACATTAATGTTTGCAAAAATAGTTACGTATATGCTTGCTGGTGCTAGAAGTAAATAGTGCTTCTTCTTAGCGAAGATTAAAACCTGCTCTTTGCTGTGCGTTAAACTCTCTGCACACATTTCTCATAAGAACTCTGCATTTCTTCATCTGAGCACACTATGCCCTCTAGATAGATGAGGATGGGAAGCCCAGGTTCTTTAGTTATTAAGAGACTAATGAAATCAGTAAAGGCTTTAACTGAGTTGCAGTTCAGGTCTGCTTGACCCCAAACTGTTGTACTTCTGTTCTACAAGGCACGTCAGTAGCCGCTTTCTCCACTGATGTTGCTCATCTCCTGTGTAGTTATTCAAACTGAAAATATTTAGACAGAATTTATTAAAACACTTACAAATTTGGCTTATATAATTTTCAATTAAGCATGCTTCCTGTGAGCTAAAGAATTTTACACAATAGGGAAACCCATATGTATTGCTGAGAACATCTCCTTACCCTCTCTACCCAGTTTTTCTTCTATCAGGTGAGTCCTCATGGATTCATAGTTTCTTTTTTATTTTTATTTATTTTTTTAAAGAAAACAAGTCATCTTTTCTTCATTTTACACACAAATACCAGTTCCTATTTTCTCCCCTTCTTCCACCCTGACACCCCAGAGAGGGCAAGGCACACTGCTTTGGAGAAGGTCCAAGGTCCTCCCTACTGTATCTAGGTTGAGCAAGGTATCCATCCAAAAAGAATGGGTTCCCAAAAAGCCAGTACAAGCAGTGATAAATCCTTGAGCCACTACCAGTGGCCCAGCAGTCTGCCCCAACCATACATCTGTCATTCACACTCAGAGGGTTCAGTTTGGTCCTATGCTGGTTTCTTCCCTGTCTGGCCAGAGTTGGTGCGCTCCCAGCAGCTCAGGCAAACTGCTTGATGTCTCCATCATGATCCAGACCTCTCTGCTCATACTCTCATTCCTCCCCCTCTTCAAACTGGACTTTGGGAGCTCAGCCCAGCGCTCTGCTCTTGGTACCTGCCTCCATTTCTATCAGTTGCAGGATGAAGGTTCTATGGTGATATTTGAGATACTCATCAATCTGACTACAGGGCAAGGCCAGTTCAGGCACCCTCTCCTCAATTGCTTAGAGTCTTAGCTGGGGTCATCCTTGTGGATTCTTGGGAATTTCTCTAGTGCCAGGTTTCTTGCCAGCCCCACAATGTCTCCCTCAATCAAAATATCTCTTTCCATGCTCTCCATCTCTGTCCCTCTTCCATCTCAACTGTTGCATTCCCTCAAATTCTCTTCCTCTCCCTCCTCCTCCATTCCCACCTCCCTTCTCTTCCCACCCCCATGCTCCCAATTTTGTCAGGAGATCCTGTCTATTTCCCCTTCACAGGTGGATCCATATATGTTTTTCTTAGGGTTCACCTTGTTACTTAGCTTCTCTAGGCTCATGGACTATAGGCTCGTTATCTTTTGCTTTACAGATAGTATCCACTTATAAGTGAGTACATACCAGGTTTGTCTTTCTTGGTCTGGGTTAGCTCACTCAGGATTTTTTTTTCTAGTTCCATCCATTTCCTTGCAAATTTTAAGATATTGTTTTTTATTGCTGAATAGTACTCCATTGTGTAAATGTACCACATTTTCTTTATCCATTGTTTGGTTGAGGGATTTCTAGGTTGTTTCCAGGTTCTGATTATTACAAATAATGTTGTTATGAATATAGTTGAACAGATGTCCTTGTAATATGATTGGGCATACCTTGGGTATATTCCCAAGAGTGATATTGTTGTAATATATATATATATATATATATATATATATATATATATATATATATATATATAGTGAAGTAGGTTGATCCCCAATTTTCTGAGAAACTGCCAAACTGAGTTCCAGAGTGAATTTTCAAGTTTGCATTCCCACCACCAATGGAGGTGTATTCCCCTTACTTCACATTCTCTCCAGCATAAACTATCGTTGGTGTTTTTATATTAACCATTCTGACTGGCATAAGATGGTGTCTTAGAATTGTTTTGAATTGGATTTCCCTGATGGCTAAGGATGTGGAACATTTATTTAAGTGTCTTTGGGCTATTTGAGATTCTTATATTGAGAATTCTCTGTTTAGTTCTGTACCTCATTTTTAAAATTGGATTATCTGGTATTTTGATGTCTAATTTCTTGAGTTCTTCATATATTTTGGAGATCAGCCCTCTGTCTGATGTAAGGTTGATAAAGATATTTTCTCATTCAGTCGGCTGTCTTTTTTTTTTTTGTCTTATTGAATGTGTCCTTTGCTTTACAGAAGCTTCTCAGTTTCAAGAGGTCCCATTTATTTATTTTTGTTGCTCTCATTGTCTGTGTTACTGGTGTTATATTTAGGAAGTAGTCACCTGTACCCATGTATTGAAGGCTCCTTCCCAGTTTCTCTTCTGTCAGGTTCAGTGTGGTAGGATTTGTATTGAGGTCTTTAGTACATTTGGACTTGTGTTTTGTTCATGAATATAGATATGAATCTTTTCCATTTATCTACATGTTGACATTCAGTTATGCCAGCACCATTTGAAGATGCTGTCTTTTTCCATTGTATAATTTTAACTTCTTTGTCAAAAATCAGGTGTTCATAGGTGTGTGGATTAATATCCAGGTCTTCGATTTGATTTCTTTGGTCAACATCTTTGTTTTTATGCCAATACCAAGCTGTTTTCATTACTGTAGCTCTATAATAGAGTTTGATGTCAGGGATTGTGAATCCTCTGGAAGTTCCTTTAGTGCTTTAGATAAGTTTCAGGGTTGTTTTGGCTATCCTATGTTTTTCTGTGATTCCATATAACTAGTTTATTGATCTTTCAAGGTCTGTGAAGAATTGTGTTGGAATTTTGATGGGGATTGCATTAAATCTATTGATTGCTTTTGGTAGGAATTTTTATTATGTTGATCCTACCTATCCAAGAGCATGGGAGATCTTTCCGTTTTCTAGCAACTTATCCAATTTCTTTCTTCAAAGACTTAAAGTTCTTGTTGAACAGGCCTTTCACTTCTTTAGTTACTATTACCCAAGATATTTTATGTTATTTGTGGCTATTGTGAAGGGTGATGTTTCTCTGATTTCTTTCTCATCTTCTTTATCTTTGGTATATAGAACGGCTATTGAATTTTTTGAATTGATCTTGTACATTACAGCATTACTAAAAGTATTTTTCAACTGTAAGAGTTCCCTGATAGAGTTTTTGGGGTCACTTATATATCCTATCATATCATCTGCAAATAGCAAAAGTTTGACTTCTTTCATTCAGATCTATTAAGTCACTAGAGTGAGATTTCTTTACTTTTTTATGTAGGACCTTAGTTATGAACTTTCCTCTTAGCACTGCTTTCATAGTATCCCATAGGTTTGAGTACATTGTGTCTTCATTGTCATTTAATTCTAGAAAGTTTTTAATTTCTTTCTTTCTTTCTTCCTTGACCCAGGGTTGGTTCAATTGACCACTGATTAATTTTCATTAGTTTGTAGACTTTCTGCATTTAGTGTTGGTGTTAAATTCTAACTCTAAACAATGGTGATCTGATTGGATACAGGGGGTTATTCCATTTTTTTGGGTATCTGTTGGGGTTTGCTTTGTTCCTGAGTATGGGGTCAATTTTAGAGAAGGTTCCATGGGGTGCTGAGAAAAAGATATATTCTTTTGGGTGGAATACTCTGTAGATGTCTGTTAAGTTCATTTGAGTCATTACATCTGCTAGTTCTCTTCTTTCTCTGTTAAGTTTCTATCTGGTTGACCTGCTCATTGTTGAGAGAGGGGTGTTTATGTTTCCTACTATTAATGTGTGGGGTTTGATGTGTGATTTAAGCTTTAGTAATGTTTCTTTTACATATGTGGGTACACACACACACACACATATATATTCACTTCTGAGATCTGGCATAAGAAAATATTACAAATTAGAAAATATTACAAATTAGTACCGGGAAAATAACATAATTCTGTTCTCTGAGTTCCTGAACTTAAAATTTTCAAAGCAAGGTACCAGTAGAGCCATGTTCACTCAAGTTCTCTGGGAGAAAAATCCTGTTTGGCCACCTTTGGCTTCTGGAGGCTTCTATCTATTCTTGTTTCTGCTCACTAATGACTGTCTCTCTCTAGTCTCTGCATAAACCTCATGTTCTTCTTGCCTGTTTCAGCTCCCGTATTTTCATAACCCACCCCTTTCACTCATATGGACACTGGTCATTGCACCCTATGACATCATATTAACTCCCAGATCTGCAAAGACACCACTTTCATTTAAATGCACATTTTAGGACTCCAGGCAAGTATAAAGTCTGGGAATATATCTGAATTCGTTTATTCTCTTATACAGATTTATGTGTAGTTGATCAAATTCTTATTCCCAGACTTTATATATATAAATCACTCATAAATACACATACCCTTGACATCTGTGTTTTCATCATTAATAAAGTCAGTTTCCAGGGTTAAGTCATTCAAATAAGTGATTATGGCTATTGGGTAACATACTGCATCTTGCTAAATGCATTTGCTGTTTATCAGTCATCATCTTCAGTGATTTCCATATATTAATTAAATAAACCAAAAAGCAGAGAGAGAATATCCAAATTAACAAAATCCGAAATGAAAAGAGTGACATAACAACAGACATGGAAGATATACAGAAAATCATCAGGTCATATTTTGAAAACCTGTACTCTACAAAACTGTAAAACTTAAGGAAATGGACAATTTTCTGGATAAATATCACTTGCCAAAATTAAATCAAGACCAGCTAAGCAAATTAAACATATCTATAATTGCTGAAGAAATAGAAACAGTCATTAAAAGTCTCCCAACCAAAAAAAGTCCAGGACCAGATGGTTTCAGTTCAGAATTCTACAAGATTTTCAAAGAAGAACTAATACCAATACTCCTCAAACTATTCTACACAATAGAAACAAAAGGAACATTGCCAAACTTTTTTTTTATGAGGCTACAATTACCCTGATACCCAAACCACAGAAAGACATTACTAAGAAAGAGAATTATAGACCAATCCTATTCATGAACATTGATGCAAAAATGCTAAATAAAATACTGGCAAATCAAATCCAAGAACACATCAGAACCATCATCCACATGATCAAGTTGGCTTTATCTCAGAGATGCAGGGATGGTTCAACTCCCACAACACATGGTAACATAGTTCCAGTTTTTCTAGAATCAGGACTGGGATTGCATCCCCAGGTGGTCTCTGAAGATACCTGTCTCTCATCAAATATGTTTGATACCTAATATTTTTTATTCTTTCTTAAAAACTTGCCCTGGTATCTAACTGAGTTGATACATTTTTCCTGAACGTGTGAATGATCTTCATAATATAAACTCTTATTCTTATGTTCTCTGTAAAGCTTGTTTCCAGTAGTAAGCAACACTTTCACATGTGAATGGTGGTTCCCAAAATAAGTTAGTCATTGGTCATTGGTCACCTTCATTTTAACTGATTTTGGCAAGTGATCTCTGCAGTCACAACAATTACGGTGACCAAGGTTTTTTTTTTTTTTTTTTTTTTTTGAGTACACAAGTTTATTTTCCAAGTGTCTTCTCTTTCAAAGGAATGTAACTCCGAGCAGATATGGCAATGTTAGAGATTTTGTGAGGTTTTAGGTAGGCTTTAAAAATGAATAGTCTACATATTCTGTTCAAATATATATGCTAATGATAGGATTGAGCTATAACTATGTTTCTCTAACTGAGCTCCAACCGTCCGGAAAGCAGATCTTGTCAGCTCCTACGTAGGCTCTTGACAAACTGTAGCTACCCAGTCTGGACTTTATGAATAAATGCACATGACTGATGCTATCATGAGACTTACTAAATTAAATGAGGATTCATATACCTGATGGGCAAAATTTCAAGCAATGGCAACACTAACTCTTCTTACGGAATTTCCCTATTTACCAAGGTAAATGTAAAGTGGTTGAGAGTATTTTGCAAGGAATTAGCATATTTTATCTGTGTCTGTACTGCCTCCTTGTCTTAGTCAGTGGAGCAGAGAAAGCAGTCATTACAGATAATGAATATTTTTATTTTTCATATCTGGAATGATATGAAAGGACCCCAGAGAATCCGAGGCATGTTCCAGCAATAGTTAATATGTCAAAGTGTAGGTGTGTTCCCTGGGGAATTTATTGCCAGAAATTGAGTAAAATTCTGAAAAAGAACTCCATGACTGGTAAAAAGGTTTAAATAGCAGAGGATACTGTGGGGCAGGCAGTTTATAAACAGGGAAAGTCTGGACTCATCTTGCTAATTCCTCATCACCTCAGAGGAGAGGAAGTCTAATTATAAATGGTGGCAAACATATATGCAGGTCAGGCATGCTGTTTGCAATTGCTAACTAACCTGCTCTGTATCATTGAATGCTCCTTACTATGCTTGGAAATGGCCAGATGTGTTCCCAACCACGATAGAGCCATGCCAACTTCTTGTGATTCAGAGTTTTGCATGAACAGGTTTTCTATAAATGCTCTCTTTTCTTTGTGTGTTTTGATTAGGGCTTCAAAGAACCAAGAAAATACATTGCTGCACAAGGTAATTTATTTCCAAATCCTGGAGTTATTCCTGGAAACTGGTTTTGCAGCATCTTTAAGAAAGCATCTTGTAACTTGTACTTAATTTCTAGGACCCCGGGATGAAACGGTTGATGACTTCTGGAGGATGATCTGGGAACAAAAAGCCACAGTTATTGTCATGGTCACACGATGTGAAGAAGGAAACAGGGTAAGAGCCCCAAAGGCTGAGGTTGGAACTTGGCAAAAAAATGCTAAGCTGCATCTCATATGAGTAATACAGATAATTCTCTGTTTTAACTTTGTTAACATTTTATCTACATTTTCATCCAGGTAGAAAACCTAAATCTGTATACAAATTGTGTGTGTGTGTGTGTGTGTGTGTGTGTAATAGTAAAGTGCATTGGTTTTTGAGGCTTTAATTGATAAGTTTTGTACATTGCAACGTGCCAACTTCACAACTATTTGTGAATGATCACAGCAAACTGACCTTGGGTAGACAGTGGACACCCACATAACACAGTGTTGAGAGAGGTGAAAACCAGAGTCTGAAAGTGACCATCTTTTGCTAATGATTTTTTGCAGTCTTCTTTAATAGATGTTGATGGCCGGGCAGATTGTCCTTCTGCTAATTGGCTAAGACAAACCCATCCAGAAACCCTAGTGCGAAATAGAATACATTTCAGCTCAAAGTGCATGTTATTAAAATAATTTGCAAATACTTGGGGGAATATCAGTTGAATAGATTTTTGATTGTCGATGTTTTAGGAGTAAGCAGAAACTGTTTTATGATAGTTTGGAGTCATGAGTGACTTTTTTTTTAAAACCACAGAACAAGTGTGCAGAGTACTGGCCATGCATGGAGGAAGGCACCCGGGCTTTCAGAGATGTCGTGGTAAAGATCATCGAGCACAAAATATGTCCCGATTACATCATTCAGAAGCTGAACATCACACATGTGGGTGTCTTTCATTATGTAACTTTTGGCTTGGCATGACATTTTATAAAAGTGCAGCTAAGGAATATTATACGTGAAGAGCTAAAAAACACATATGGGAAAAATTATTTTTAATGATCTTTAGGAGAAAGAGCCAGGTTGAAATAGCCACGAAAACTGACAGGATAGAATTCAGATTGCTGATTGATGCATTGCTTGTCTACAAGAATCACAAGTACCTGCCATGCTGGACCTCTGAAGCAGTAACAAGAGGGTCCGCAAGATGCTCTGAGTCGGTGACGAGGTTATTAAGTGGAAAAACAAACAATCCTGCTTGTCAATAGTCTGTATGCATTATGAAAAAAATATTTTAAATAAATGACA
The DNA here is from genome assembly GCF_950005125.1 of Chionomys nivalis. Classification (NCBI taxonomy): domain Eukaryota; kingdom Metazoa; phylum Chordata; class Mammalia; order Rodentia; family Cricetidae; genus Chionomys; species Chionomys nivalis. The sequence goes on from NC_080090.1 coordinate 80,971,361, forward strand.
TATGGTATGAGCATTTTGAGAAGCACTAAGTTACAACTATACAGGAGAGAGAGAGAGAAAAGGAGAGAGAGAGAGAAAAGGAGAAAGAGAGAGTTAGATAGTATTCAGTTCAGCAAAGAATGAGGTCAGCATGGCCTTGGAAAGAGTTGAAATGGAGGTCATCTCTTATTATGTAATTCTATTTTCAGGAAATTTCCAGATAGAGGAAACTATAAATGCAGAAAATAGATTAGTAGTTGCCTTAGGCTGAGTTGTCAAAATGGAAAGTCAGAAAGGTTTAGACTTTTATTTTACAGTCACAACAATGTTTTTTTATTAGATAGTAATGGTGAACCATTCTGAATGTAACAAACACACGTTAATTTATCATGTATATTTTAATAGTTCAATTTAAACGTGCATTTCTTATTTGAGTTTAACTTTGTTTGTGCAAAGTTCAGATTCATCTTGGGTAAAACAAAAACCAAAAGTACAGGTTTGCTAGCTATTTCTCCTACAGCCTTCTTGCTCTGCTCTTGGGGATAAACAATCCTACTTATTGCCAATAGAAAAATGCATGCTTGAAAAAGGTCCCCATTGTATATATATGGAGGAGCTGTTTAGGGGTTGATGCCTAGCTGATATCTATCTCAATGGAGTTTTATAATTTCTATTGGAAACTTACAAGCAAACTTTTTTATTATCTATCTTTTGAAAGTGAATAATTCTCTGTGTGATAATCTACAGAACAGAATGCAAATCAAGTAACTAATTATACTTTCTGAATGTGTGAAATAGTCCTGTTTGCCAGGAAGCCAAATAGGCTGTGAGGATAGTGTTTGCTTAGTTTCGAAACATCCACCTCCACCTCTCCACTACCTTTTCTAGTCTCTCGTTATATTTTATTTTATTAATTTTAACTTTGATATCGTAGGATAGAAAGTCTGAGAAGTTTCCACTTTCCTTCCTCTTCTTGGCTCTGCTCATCACTCGTTGACTGGGTAGGGCATGTGAGTCTAGCGTGACTTCTCATGGGGCAGGAAATTGGAAAAGCACAGAAGAGAATGTGTGAGGCAAAGGTTTGGTGGTACTTACACGAGGAGCCTATTGCACAGGTCCTCTTTTTTTCCATACTTATCCGCTTGAGTTTGCTTTCAAAGAAGACATCTCAAAGAATGCATCATCTCTTGACCAGAAAAAAGAAAAAGCCACTGGAAGAGATGTGACACACATTCAGTTTACCAGCTGGCCAGATCACGGGGTTCCTGAAGACCCCCACCTGCTCCTCAAACTTCGACGGAGGGTTAATGCATTCAGCAATTTCTTCAGCGGCCCCATCGTGGTGCACTGCAGGTAAGGACTGGCAGGGAGAGACCCTGTGGTTCTGTGCGACCTTTCTGTTGGGCAGCTAGGGACATGGATTGGCTAGTGCTGTTTTGTCGACAATCTACTAAGATCCATTTCTCAAACAGCTGTTCTTGTAAACTAACATTTTATAATTGTGGGGGCATAAACTGATGTTATGATTTATGAAATAAATAGCAAGGACCTGAATGTAAATATGTAAATCATTTTTAAGATGACATTTGCCTTATTGCCTACCCTTGATGGCGGCTCCTCTTCCTCCTTGTGAACATGGGTTACATTTTTATTCCTTTTAAAAAATTGTGTGTGTGTGTGTGTGTTCAAATAGAGGGCAGCTTTATGGATGGGAGGCAGTTCTCTCCTTCCACCTTTAAGTGGAATTTAAGGATCAAACTCATGTCAGTCTTGTCAGTGGGGCTCTTTTACTCACTGAGTCATCTGGTATACCTCTCACCTCACTTTTCTGCTTGTTCCTTTAGTGCTGGTGTTGGGCGCACAGGAACCTACATCGGAATTGATGCCATGCTAGAAGGCTTGGAAGCAGAGGGCAAAGTGGATGTTTACGGCTATGTCGTCAAGCTAAGGCGACAGAGGTGCCTCATGGTACAAGTGGAGGTAAAGTCAAACTTTTCATGAGTAGGTTTATTATTGTTTGATGACTAAATATTCAAGGATGAGGATTGGGGTTGTAAAAGAAATCCATATCATTATAACTTCAAACACTGGAGAAAGAAGATATTTTAACTACTGAGAACTAAAATGAGCTCATCTCTACCAGAATCACTTTGTACTTGTGTTGAAACATACCATGCAAGCAATATAAGCTTAAGATATTCCCAAAATAGTGAAATCATTTACATGCCTGAACATGATAAAAAAGAGGAAACAGTGTTCGTAGCTTTTCATAACATTGAGCAGACAGAATAGTATATGGGTTTCGAGCATCTGTTTTGTTTGTTTATCCACACAGGATCTCACTGTACAGCTACCTGATCTTGAATTTGTTGCAGAACTCCTGTCTCAGCTTCCCAAGTGCTAGGCTAACAGTTAGGAACCACCACACCCTGCAAGAACCTGGCTCTTTGGACTTGAGTTCAGAAATTCAAATAGAGGCCCTGAATTGCTTATTTTATATACTATTGGATTTCTTTTAATCTTTCTATGTATCAGATCAACTATCTATAAAATGGAAATAGTACTGAGATAAAGTCAGTAATTATCTTATATAACAACTACAAAAAATGGGTAAAAAGAAATGTAGGGATATAGCTCCACCCATTGGGGGCGTGTTCGCCTCGGGCTAATGTTTACTGATAAATCTGCCGGGCGTGATCCCAGCAGCCCCTTTTTTGCTTTGCCTTTCCTGTTCTCCGCGGGAACCTGTGGTCCTGTAAGTCTATTTCCTTATTTAAGCTGTATATATTTTTATAATCTTTCTACATTCACTTACGCCGCCACAAAGAAAGTATAAGTTGAAGCACTTAGACATATTGTGTGTATGAGACATGACATTTGCTAACTGGAAGTGATAGTTTTTATTGCAAATGTCTATGTGGCAACAGTAGAAATTTGCCTGTGTAAATGGTCATAACCAGAAACAGGTACAGGAATGATCCTTGGATTTAGGATAGTTAGAATAACAAAATATTGGAAATAATCTAAATACCGATAGTGGGGAATGGAAAAATCACAGCCAATGACTTGTGGTGTTGGAGAGAATGATCCAGTGTGTATTTCTCTATGTGGTTCGATACAGAGATGGATACCACAGGGGAACCAATATCAGTGAAGTACATGTATTTATGTGTTTGTAGATAAATAGACAAGAGGGCAGATTTATAAAAATAAGTGATACCCAGAAAATAATCAGTCAAAACACATGTCAAACTAGAGATGACAGATTATAAGGCTTATCAGAATTATATATTTTTCTTAAACAAAAACAAACAAACAAAAAAGAACTCAAATGAGATAACAAAAATGTTTAGAATTGCTAAACTTAAGTTTGACATACTAGATCTTAAGTAGTTTAATTCATTGAAGAGAAATGCTAACTTTGAAGAATAAGTTCTATAGGATATCAACCTACTTTTCTGACTGAAAATTATTATAATTTTGAATAATATTCATTTCAATCTCAATATTAGTAACTGAATGAAGTAATGGACTATGAGTCAATAAAAAATCTAGGCATAAAATGAAGGCCACATACATTTGATAATCTATTTGCAAAGCTTTTTTTTCTGGAATTTTAGCTTTAAATGCAGTTTATTCATAGTCTAGAAAATTGTGAGAGTCCATTTCAAGACTGTATGCTACAAATATCAATATTCTTTTATCACACAGCTTCCCAATGTGGAAATTCTGAATTAATGACACAGAGGCTTCTATAGTACATGTTAATTGTGTGTGCTGTTCTTTGCTTCTTGCAGGCACAGTACATCTTGATCCATCAGGCCTTAGTGGAATACAATCAGTTTGGAGAAACAGAAGTGAACTTGTCTGAGTTACATTCATGCCTACAGAACATGAAGAAGAAAGATCCACCCAGTGATCCCTCTCCTCTGGAGGCTGAATTTCAGGTAGCAGTCGTCACAGCATTGTCAATGGTTATAAGCAGCTTTGCAGAATGTCGCCTGTTCTTGAAGTCCTTGCTGATTATTTGACTACAAACCAGTGGAGCACAGATGAGGAAGCTAAGACTCTGAGAGTTTTTTTAAAAAAATATCTAAATTTATAACCAGTTATGTAAGAGGCTTGTTTAAATCCTGAAGGCTGAGTTTACAACTAACACTCTTGTTTCACTAAGCTTAGATGAAGAATTTCAAAATATTCACGACAGCCACAGAATGGCCTGCCACCGGCCATGTAAATACAACATCCTACCTTTAAACACTACATCTGGTTTTGGTTTTGAAAGGAAATAATTAGAAGACTTTACAACTGATTAGGAAGTTGAACTGGCTGGAGCAGGTAGACAGAACATAAAAGCTACGTCTGTGTGTCTCCACTTCTTTATTAAGTGGTTGTCTGAAAGCTAACTGGACATGTAGCTTGCTGTGATTTCAATGTGTTGACATAGCCATTCTTAAGCAACTTCATCATCAAAAGCGGTGTGAATTTATCCCTTCCACCTGTAATTTCCAGCTTACTGAGACATTTACTTTCATAAGAGAAGGGATATGTTTTTATCAGATGCAGACCACATGACCATTTGGATAAAAATGGGGCTGAGCTTGGAGGATGGGGCCAGCATCTAATGGTTCCAAGTTCTACCGTCTTCCCGATTCTGGGGGACCAGCAGTCACAGCACGAGACTGAACATCAGAGAGATTTAGCATTACTTCCTTTCCTTTGAGCTGATTGACTGACCACAAGCCCACAAAGGCTCACACATGAATACTTTTTGTCTAATGATGCTGGTATAGTCAAGGAAAACACTTGTATGCATATTCACTAAAAGAAAGAAGGACTCACTTTTTGCTGAACATATATGATTGAATTTCTGCTGGGTATTAAGGACATTTATAGGTACAACAGTCAAAGTGCTTGTAAGTGGATGTGGGGGTCTCTAGAAGTGACCTGGAGACCTTACTCAATCCAAGCAGAATCTAGAGACTGGAGACAAGCAAGCAGAAGAGAATGAGGACAGAGATGCAGAGTGGCTGGTAAATGTGGTGATGGGGTGTCGAAAAGTGGAAGTAAATATTCTATCAGTATCTTTTCTTTGGTAATATATTGAAGATGCTTAATTGACACATAATTGTACATGTTTGTGGGAAATAGTAGGATGTTCCAAAATATGTCTACTACACATGATAATCATATCAAACTGAATGTTGTTACATTATTTCATCCCCAATTGCTTTTAATTTATGGAGGAATTATAAATCAAAATCATCAGTGGAGAATTGAAGGAAATCAGGAGAAGAAAGGCAAAATAGATCTTAATACTTGGGGAGGAAGAAAGAATAAAAAATAGTTACTTCAAAGATAATAAAATTGTCAGAAGTTATTGTGTGATCATCTGATGTTTATGGCCATGAATTGAAAGAGAATAATTCCATGATTTTGATTGAGTTCTCTGGGGATAGAGGCTGTGTAAACCCATATAGATCTGAAAAATGGTTATGTAAAAGTAAAACATCAAAGGAGTTGATGATCTTTGCAAATGAATGTCTACAGCAGTGGATGATGACATATGAAGAGGTCACGTGTAAACAAGAAGGAAAGTGTTAAGAAAAGTATATGAAAGACTTTGAAAAAAAACCCACAAATATCTAGGAGGAAGTTGCTAGAATAAATGACTAGGAAGAAGAGTAATTTTCAGTAACATGAATGGTTCGAGTCATAGTTTAGACATGATGTCATGCGTGTGACCAAATAGACAAAGGTGCAGCAGTGAAACTGGATGGGTGAGAAGTAGAAAGAAGGATCCCAGGGGTGAGAACAAAGCATCAAGCTACAACAAGACTTTGTACATTATTTCATCAATGCTGGTTTGACCAAGGAGATGATCATCTTATGGAAGAGAGTCCATTAATCACCAGATCAAAAAATAGTGAGGTCGGATGATCTCGGAATTTGTAGCTGATGCCTCTGAGTGAATAATGGTGAACAGTGAGTACTATAATACAAGGGAAAGACAGAAAGTTAAATTCTTTGGGTTTTGTGAGGATGAAATTGGTATAAACAGAAGCAGGGAGCAAAGAGAATATGCAATTGTTATTCAAAATATGAGGCAAAGAAATTTAAGATTAGTGATGATTCAGTTTCTTGGTGGTATCAAGTAATATCTCCTTGGTATAAAAAGGAAAGAAAAAAACTGTTGGGAGAAGGGGATCAGGATACATTCTCACTGAAGATAGATCATGTACATCAGAACTTTGAGAGAAAGGGATTTGCAGAGATACCACAGTGTTGCATTGACTTTTCTTGTGGAAACATGAACAGACTTCTGTTCATCCCAGTTAGGACACCCAACAAGAAACCCAAGTCACAATTCTATACGAGTTCAATCCAAGGAACTAGTACGTCTACTGGGCTTACTTGCAGAGGACAAGTAAAGGGCTAAATAATATAGATGTCTCCAACTAAATGAATCAGTGCAAAACCCTCCACCATCATAGATAATGACCTCAAGGAAGCTGCATCATGGGGCCCCTTTTCAAATAATCTTCCATTTCCTATATACTCTAACTTTATCCAAGATCACCTGCAGTTGAGCCTGGGACCCTGCCCTTATTTATTCCACTATGAAATGTCAGTGGCCTCTTCATCAGTAGCCTCTTCACCTAGCTTGTACTATACTGCCCTGTACACTGTCAACTTCAATGAGAGACTTGGGTTTGTGGGCCCTTGAAAGAATCAGAGACTGAAGAGTAAACAATCCTTCATACCTCACTATTGGAAGACAATCCATCAGTTCCTCTTAGAAAACGAGGTTCTTACCACGCGAGGAGAGTGGCTGTTGAGTGGCCACTCACAACATGATATGGTGTTTTCAACATAACTGGTTTTCTATGTTACTTATATTTTTTTCTTGCTGTGACCAGGTACCAATAAAAACGACCACTTAGAGTTAGACAAAGCAGGAGGGAGGAAAGGAAAAAAGGTTTAATTTGGCTCATGGTTTGATGGCTTAGTCCATTATGGAGGAGAAAGCATAATAGAAGAGGTTGACCTCAGGGTTCGATCACAGGCACTTTAGCCACTGCCCCACTTGGCAAATGGCACACATGTCAGGAGTCTTCAATATACTGAAGTACCCACTGCAACTTAGGTTACACCCTCGCAACTCCACACCCAGATCATTCCAGAGTTCCATGTAGGGCATCTAACCTGGATACACATTGAATGGCTTCAGTGGCTTTTGGAACCTTACTGAAAAATTCTTTAACATCCACACCCTTGCATCTTTCATGCCTGAAAACCTAGTGTCACAAGGACAATGTCAGGTCTTTTGACCAGCTGGAGATATAGCCTGAACCTCTTAGATAACAACTGCAACTGTCTCTGTATGACTCCATGGCTGAGATTAGGAAAATACTCCTCTAGATAGCATAGCTGAGATACACTGCTATGAAGGCTCTCTTTGTGTAAGCATCTCTTTTCAAATGACAATTTTTCAAATGAGTTTGAATTGTTCTATCCTTGCTCTGTCTCCAAATGGATATGGTATCCTTTGGGTACCTTTCTTTTTTACCCATACCTGTTCATATAAAATAATTTGCTATTGCATGATGGATATTAATAAAAATCTGTATTTTGTGGTTTTGTCTGATGGAAGAACAAGCTATATTATCTTGTGATAAGGCATCTCTTAACTAAGAAGCAGATTCTATTGGGTACAAATGTCACTTTTCAGTCCCACTTCAATATGTCAAAGCTACTACATATGTGAACAATACAAAGGAAAGTTTCAGCGTCAAATTTAAAAACGTTCACCCGTGGGGAGTTACATACATTTCATAGTCATTGATGAAGTTCTCATCTTTGAGTGATATCTAGGCTACAATAATTATGGAAATATTTAAGTTTTAATGGAGGATTGTTGTTTGTTTTTCTTAGAGACTTCCTTCATACAGGAGCTGGAGGACACAGCACATTGGAAATCAAGACGAAAATAAAAAGAAAAACAGGAATTCTAATGTTGTTCCATGTATGTAATTTACTTTTCTATCTTGCATCAGATAAAGTTAAGCCATGTTTGGACTTATTTAGTGTACAGCATACACTTGATTGAAGATCAATAAGAGGTTTGTGGGCTATCTAAAAATTTAGTTTTAGCAGATTATTTGGATCCCAATATTTTCAGTGAACATCAGAAGACGGACAGTATGAAGTGTGTTTTCTACCCCTAACAGCTCCCCCCCCACTTGATAAAAAATAAAACAGAAATAGGTTAGTTATAAGAAGATAAAGCCTCTGAGCTGGGACAAAGCAAAAGGATTATTCTCCTTTGTTAGTTTTATTTTGTCTTTAGTATATGTCAAGGTAATCACCAAACAGCAGATATTTTAACAGTCATCTGTTTTCCTTACCACTGATATCTGAAAGGTTGAAAAAAGGTGGAAATGTTCAATAAATTGTCATCGCTAAATTTCCCACATTGAACTAGAAACAATTTTTAAGCTTTAATTCTATTTAAGCTTATTGACAGGATCACACCTGGTGCTGCTTTGGCTGTATCCAGCTGCCTATACCAAAATTAGCACCAGTGAAATATAAGCCAAGCTAATAAACAAGACATCCAGATAAATCAAATCAACATATGGCTGACCTAGTTAATTTCTGTAGAAGTCCTTGTTAATACAGTTAAAATATGGAATCAATAATAATGTAGATAAATACATCAGCTGGATTTTTTTTACCAATTTAAAATATTGAGTAACAAGCGATGATTTAGTACTAAATAAAGCTAAATGGTAATTAATCTAAAAAATGTACTTAGGAAACATTGTTAATTTAAAGTTAATTAAATGATATTGAAAACAAAAGTCTAAGATATTAAGTTTTAAGTTGTAGTAACCAGAACAGTGATAGTCCATGCACAACAAAAGTGTGCATATCAAACCCTGAACAATCAATTGGAGAATAATGATGCTATTTCTCATGACTGTAGCACAATTAATAAAAACCCAGAGATAGAAATTGGGGTTCAACCTGAAGGTCAGAAAAGCAAAACAGCTAGCCACCAGCTCTTACTTCTACCTCAGTCCTAAATGGCAATCCTGCCTCCAGGAATCTCAGAATGAGACTGTGTGTGAGAAATGCCGCCTCCTCCTGTTTTATATTCCTATCTAGTTCTGGGAATAAAGGCGTGCACCACTACTACCTGGTTTCTGTGGCAAACTAGTGTGGCTACTGGGATTAAACATGTGTGTCACCACTGCCTGGTCTGTAAGGCTGATCAGTGCGGCTGTTTTACTCTCTAAACAAATACAAATGAAATGTCACTACATATGACCTGTGCTTTTATTATTGAAATCTTTGGGAGGTACTTCCTTCATTTTTAGACTTCTGAAACTAATTCTAATTATTAAGTATTGAATGACTTAATGATTAGACTCTGATTGCCATTAAACCAGTACAATTAATTCTGCATTTCCTTTTCATTTCTATGAGTCTGTCAGTCAGAAATTTGTTTCCTTTTCATTTGAGTTTTTGATTGAGTCCCGGATTGTGTTCATGCTGAAAGCATTCTCCATAGGTGATCTCTGTCCTCAGTCCCGCCTACTTTTCTGGGACTACTTGCTACTTTTTGTTTTTCCATAGATGACTTTAACAGAGTGCCACTGAAGCACGAGCTGGAGATGAGCAAAGAGAGCGAGCCTGAGTCCGAGGAGTCTTCTGATGATGACAGTGACTCGGAGGAAACCAGCAAGTACATCAATGCATCGTTTGTAATGGTGAGTACCTACACTGCAGCAAAAACATCACTGCATCCTTTGTAATGGTGGGTACCTACACTCCAGCAAGTACATCAATGCATCCTTTGTAAAGGTGGGTACCTATACTCCAGCAAGTACATCAATGCATCCAAGTTGGGTACCTACACTCCAGCAAGTACATCAATGCATCGTTTGTAATGGTGGGTACCTACACTCCAGAAAATACATCACTGCATCCTTTGTAATGGTGGGTACCTACACTCCAGAAAATACATCACTGTATCCTTTGTAATGGTGGGTACCTGCACTTCCAGACCAGGATCTGACCCTTTGAGATTCTGTCTGTCATTAGGGCCATTTCTTAGGCAGTATTATACACAGCTGATGAGCTCGGAGATAACCACATATTCAGAGGCACAAAACTTATACCTGGTGATACCATTTTAAACATATCAAGTGAAGCAAAAGGGTTCAAATTTTATCAGCTCTTTCGGGACAAAGAAATGCTATTGCTTATTCTATATCAGACATAATGGCATACTAATTTTAAAAATAATATTAGAATAAATGTAATTACTAGAAGGCACTAGTTACTCAAATCAGCAAAACAAATTTGTAGGATGATACACTGATAACTAGCATTAGTTATTTATTATTGGTAGACTGATACAGGGATAACTAGCATTAGTTATTTATTATTGGTAGACTGATACAGTGATAACAGCATTAGTTATTTATTATTGGTAGACTGATACAGTGATAACTAGCATTAGTTATTTATTATTGGTAGACTGATACAATGATAACTAGCATTAGTTATTTATTATTGATAGACTGATACAGTGATAACTAGCATTAGTTATTTATTCTTGGTAGACTGATACAGTGATAACTAGCATTAGTTATTTATTATTGGTAGACTGATACAGTGATAACTAGCATTAGTTATTTATTATTGGTAGACTGATACAGTGATAACTAGCATTAGTTATTTATTATTGATAGACCCACCCCAGCGCTGAGCTTATTAGTCTTGATAGTTACATGCCAGCATTTTGAAAGTCTCTCATATGGCTTTATATCATACACCTTTTTGGGAAACAACAGCTAAACCAAAAAAACTAAATAAGAGATCCAGTAAAGACTTAAATATTCAGTTGGATTTATTTCTTCTCTAGATCTTCCTGCAGCTCACACTTTTGTGAGTATTAAGTTAATTATGCTATGCTATATCACATCATGCTATGTCACAAGTGAATAGATGAATGATAAAATAATTTTAAAAGCTTATGTTAATTCATCTTCATAATTAAATAACTAATGGAGAAAAAATTTTTCTTTTTTTTTGTTTGTTTTTTGTTTTTTGTTTTTTCAAGACAGGGTTTCTCTGTGGCTTTTGGAGCCTGTCCTGGAGAGAAAATTTTTTCAAAGAAAAATTATTTTTAGCATTGTATATTGTAACTGTAATTTCACATTATTAGCTGTTTTATGAAGAGATGCTGCATTTTTTCCTGGACTTGAGAGTCATAACTTTCTATAAATGGCAATGATACCAAATCAGCTATTTTTCAAAATTTGGTATCATTTGGTTTACAAATCTGTTTTTGACGGCAGCACTAACCAATTCCCACCTTTTGTGAATTTTAGAGTTACTGGAAACCAGAACTGATGATCGCCACTCAGGGGCCACTTAAAGAGACTGTTGGTGACTTCTGGCAGATGGTATTCCAAAGGAAGGTCAAGGTCATTGTGATGTTGACAGAGTTAACAAATGGAGGCCAGGTTTGTACTTTGGAGATCATCATGTTAGAAAACCCTAGACTATGTCACGTCATTCTCCATTCTTGGATTCCTTGTTTATTGCTGTGTTCTCTATGTTTTGATCCCTCTGTGACACAGTCCAATGCACTACTGTTTTTGGGCCCTTTGTCAGGTTGGCTCCATTATCTTACATGTGGGTTCTGACATTTTTCTCAATCCCTGGGCATGGAGAGGAGAGAACCTACGTGGTGGAAGGTTATACCTTTGCATATTTGTCTTATATTTATATGGTAAAATCCACTTTCTGCTCCTGACAAGTGCATTTATGTGCAGAGCTTTTACTATCTGGCATTTTTAATATGCAAACATCCTTTGTTCCCAAATGATGCTCCTTTGCCCCTCCTAACCCCATTCTTCTAGAAAGACAAAACCTTTTGAAATCTTCAGCTATATCCTTCCTTCTTCATTTCTCCATGATATTGTTGCCATAAAATTATGTAATTGGGGGTAAACACATCATGTACTTTTGCATTTTACTTAAACCATGTGACATATGTTTGGTATTTTCTTAGAACCTAGAGACACCAATAAAATTCCCCAGTGGTAGATCATGTGATAGAATTTTAGTTCTGACATGTGATGAGGCTTATTTAGTAAAATCCTTACAAGAAGGCACCACGACTCATTACTGTCTCTGCCTTCATTTCCCCCATTTTCTTTTACTTCGTTCATCTACAGATCCTTTCTGCTCAGTCCCCTTTTCTCTGTCTTCTCTGTCCCCAACTTTCATCTCTCACTCTCTCCATTTCTCTCCAACGCCTGCTCCCTCCCTCTACCTTTGTCTTCTGTCAGTGACCATGTGCTTCGTCAGCAATTATGGGATGTTTGTATGCAGAGACCTTTGGTTCTTTGTTCTCCAGTTGGATCCTTTATTTACTTAGGTGTTGGCTTAATGTAGCTTCTCAAAGAGTTGGTCATCAAGATTCTGGGTAAAGTCTTTGAGCAACACAAACTCTGTTCTCAAAGACCAATGGAGAAGAGTGGGGCCCAAGTTGTTGGAAGGGTCCAGCTGATGTCAGCTCATTCTATAACTTTTTGAAGAGGTTAGATAATCGGGCTTTAAAATGTGGGACAAATCCCAAGCACCTCTTCCAGAGACGAGAAAGCTACCCTTAGATTTCTTTAATCCCTCCAAACCAAACACCGTTCAGTGAAAGGATCTTCACTGGACTTAAAGTAGATTTTAGATTCGTATAAAGGTTTCAGTTTTAGAAAACATTCATTTCCATTTAATAAGAAAAGAGGTAAGAAGAGAGAAAGGGTTCTGGATGCCTTAGAGAGAAAACCCAAGATCTGTGAAGAACCTGGTAAGTCATGTTCTGTTTTTATCCAGGAAGTCTGTGCTCAGTACTGGGGAGAAGGAAAGCAGACGTATGGAGACATGGAAGTGGTGATCAAAGATACCAGCAAATCCTCAGCCTACACTATCCGCGTGTTCGAACTGAGACATTCTAAGGTCTGTAAATACTTTTGAACATATTTACTTATGATGTAATTAGTCTGATAGCAAGCTTAACATTTGATGCCATCAAGGCCACTGCCTAGATAATGGTTCTGAATAAAAGCTGAAAGTTATCTGAATGAAAGCAACTGTGAAAAAAAATGCAACTGTCAAAGGAGAAACTGGACTGACCTTCCTTTGCATTAATGTTCCCTTCACCTCTGATTGCAGAGGAAGGAGCCCAGAACGGTGTACCAGTACCAGTGCACCACATGGAGTGGGGAAGAGCTTCCTTCAGAACCTAAAGAACTGGTGTCTATGATTCAGAACCTCAAGCAGAAGCTTCCCAAGGGTTGCCCTGAAGGGGTGAAGTATCATAAGCACACACCAATCCTAGTCCACTGCAGGTAGGAGGGCTGGCAGGATGTACTCTAAAGTTGGCAGGCTTCTTTATTTCTATTGAATTCTATTCTCCTGATAGGCAAACTGTGTGACTGGTGACAATTCCCACGAAGCAATTCCCCCTGTGTCAATCACCTGCATTACACCTACAATAATATTATAAATAATGAAGGTTGTAAAAGCAGTTACTCTAGACTTGTAGCTGTTTAATATCATTTCATATAATCTTTGATTCTCTATTGCCAAGACATTACTAAAAGTGGGTTTAAAGATACAAAGCACTGAACAGAAGAAAGTATATTTTTAATGTCAAATCTATGTCTCATGAAATGACAGAATCAGCAATGTCACAGTCATGCAGTGGATAAGTCTGCCCTCAAATGCCTACCTAGCTTTTTATCCAGCTACCAACCTGTCAGCTTTTTATTAACCAATGAGAGTGATACATCTCTACAGTGTACAGAAGCAATATTCCATTGCAAGAAAACATACTTTAAGCTATTAACTTTAAAGTTTAACAAAATTGTGTGTGTGCGTGTGTGTGTAGCCCATGTCATGTATGAAGGAGTCAGAGAACAAATGCATACATAGAAACTAATTTGGCCCTTAAAAAAATTAAAGAAAGATGCCTTTAGTAGATGTGAAATAAAAACATTCCCATCTCTCAGGGTGTATGTTAATAGCATTTTTTTCTTTAAAATGTTGAATTATTTCATTTTCTACTTAAAAAAATCTCTTGTTCTTTTGGCAGAGATGGATCCCAGCAGACGGGGTTGTTTTGTGCTTTGTTCAATCTCTTGGAAAGTGCAGAAACAGAAGAAGTGGTTGATGTTTTCCAAGTGGTAAAATCTCTTCGCAAAGCGCGGCCAGGGATGGTGGGCACCTATGTAAGTGTCCAGTGATGTCGCTTTCAAGTCCTCTGTGTTTCCCTGTGGACGCTTTGCCTTCTCCTCTCCTCTATTCACATTTTCATTGCTTCCATTCTCTTCTTCGTTTTTTTTCTATTTTCCAATTTATTTTTACATTCTAAACCACAATGAAGGATAATTAATATAAATATGACCTTATTAGAGTTTGTCAGCAATATGTTGTGACTGGTTATTTAGTTACACCATTAAATAACCACTCTGTTTATTTTTCCTTCCTTTAGTCATTTACCAACTAGTCTTGTATAACAAACCAACCCCAAATTTAGACTTCAATAACATCACGGCATTTTAGAGATATTCTATTGATCTGCTAAGTTCCCCAGGGTTATCCAATGAGACCCAGGTTCATGTCTGCTGTCAGCTGATGTATCCACTTAGATCTTGTCGGCCTAAAATAATCTCTGCCACCAGTAAATTGTCAAGTGCCTGCATTTACCTTTGACAGCAGGAATGAGTAGCCAGTTGCTACATGCAGAAGGCTAACTCAAGCTTACAAAATGGCAGAACATTGAGAGCATAAGCAGAAAGGGGTGCACCACCTCTTGAAGTCTAGGCCTAGAACTATCATGATATGGCTTCCAACCAACACAATCCTGAGGCCAGCCCAGAATTAAGACGCATGCAATTTGTACTGGGAAAAGTGTATACAATGGGAAACAGTATGTGTTACATGTATGCAAACAGTGTATCCTCTGGCTGCGATGGTAACCAGAGTTGAACATAGCAATTCAGTAACTATTCGCAATATAATTTCTCACTTAAATATACAAAGTTTTCATGTACATTGAGTTTACACATATAGATTTTAAAAAGTATTTGAATACCTGAGAAGTGTATTGGCTGTAAAGAAACCCAAAGACTGGTAATATTAAATAATTAAATAATTATATTGACATAAAAAGTATACAAAGGTGAAAAGGGGAACTTTGTGGGGATTTCAGCAAGTGTCTTGAATGAAGCGATTCCTATTAGAATTCATAAATGACGTGGGCACATTAGCTAGGAGCATGGGCATGAAAACAACATCATGCAGAGGCTAGGGCTCAGTCACCCCCTGAGGTGTAGTGGAGAGAGCCCCCTATTTGCTGTTTTTCACCAGGTACCCACCCCTCCTCTGATTCCACAGAATGGGAAGTCAGATAGCAAGCGCCTGGTAAAAACACAGCCGAAAATTTCCTGTCATCTCGACTTTTCAGAGGAGACAGTGCTTGCATGTTTCTTCCAGACATAAGAACATTTTTGATGCTTTCTTTCATCAGGAGCAATACCAGTTTCTCTATGATGTCATCGCCAGCACCTATCCTGCCCAGAATGGACAAGTGAAGAAAACCAGCAGCCAAGACAAAATTGAATTTCATAACGAAGTGGGTGAAGTCAAGCAGGATGCTAACTGTGTCCATCCTGGTGGTGCTCTGAATAAAACCCAGGAAGGCAGCAGAGCTGTGGGAGCTTCTGAGCCCGCCAACAGTACGGAGGAGCCGGAACATTCTGCCAACGGTCCTGCGAGCCCAACTCTAACTTCGTAGGCAAGGGCTCAAATCGGACAACTCAATCTCAAATTAGTTGTTTCCATTTTTCTAGAATGAATGAAAGAAAATGGCTAAGCAGTGGTTCATGGAATCTGTGTCCAACCTTGCCACTGTAGAAAAATATTTAAGTTTTGTCAAAATGTTTTGTACAGTTTTATGCTTATTTTAAAGATGTATCTATCATTTAGCAAGAATGTGTGTATGTGTGAGTGTGTGTGAGTGTGTATGTGTGAGTATGAGTGAGTGTATCTGTGTGTTTGTGAGTGAGTGTGTATGGTGTGGGTATGTGTGAGAGGGGATGTGTGTGTGCATGTGTAAGTGTAAGTGACTGTGTGGCAGCTACATGACATTAGAGAGAGTGTGTGCTTTCAAGCCATTCTAAACGCTCGTGAGAAACATTGCCATTTTCCCCTAAAGAAACTATACATTTATATCTAGACTATTAATTTGCTTGAAGGATCCATTTTTTAAGACACCAAGAGAGTGTGTTGATGGTACTATAAGAATACCAATGTGTGCATTTCTGAAATGACTTCAAGATGTCCTCCTTGTTCTATTTGATACTGTTGTAGTTTAGAAAGCTATTTCTGGCGATATGGAAGAGTACATAAGAGTGCTATGGGTGTGTATAGCTGCTGCAGGGAAGTTAACTAAATTAACATTTGAGAATTCATGCTCCACGTACTGTCATTTCATCACTATCTGTTAAAGAATATTTAATCAAACATAAAAATCTCAAGAGAACCTAATATTGTATACATGTAGGAAATAGAACTTTGTAAATGGGCTGTTGCCTACAAAACAAATGAAAATTATTACTTGATGCTCTTGATCATATGTATACAGGTTATGACTGAACCTAAATAGTTGTCTTGAAACAAATACAATATATGTTTTAAAACACACAAAATAAAAACAGGAGCATGAAAACTTGTTTGCACTGATCATTTACTTATCAGACCTCACACAGGTATCTTAGGGAATTCAGTATTCCTGAGAAACAAGATAGAATGTGCATATTTCCCATGTTTAAGGCCATCTTTGACTTTCATTAAAGCGCATCTATTTTGAATTTTGTAAATGTTTAGTTTACTCTTACCAAGAAATAATATTGATAACCATAGTAAAATTTCAACTATTACCTTCCTTGTTTATATGAAGTTTGTTGCATGTTCATCTGTGAAATACGTATGTGCCTATTAAAATTTGTTTAATGCAATCAAAACACAACTTTCAAAATACTTTCTCTGGTCCCAATTCTTTAAAAAATATCTGAATTTGGTTTATGTTAATTCTATAGGTTCTAAAATCCCTTCAATAATAATTTTCTCATGCATAATGGAAACAGCACCATTGGTGACTCTTGTACCAGATGAATACGTCAAGTGTTACTGCCTTTAATTTGTTTTTCTGCTCCTGGCATCCCTTGTCTGGTTCTTCAAAGTGGCTGAAATACACATCATCCGTGTCTGTACAGCTAGTTTTATTTTGCGTTCAAATTATTTCTTTAATGAATCCCACGAAATTAGCCCTTAACCTGTATACTTATGCTTAAACAGGAGAAGCCCCCTTGTTCCTCTTTACAGAGGGGAAAAAGGGCAAAATTGACAGTGAAACTATTTCTTCAAAATGAGATAAGTTTTGTTCATTGATGAGAAAAACAAAGAATGATCAATTTCAAGCATTAGAAGATAAAGTAGGCTTTGGGTCCTCTATCTAGTCCTTCAGACTTTCCTACCTCAGTCTCCCCTGTGGACGTTTCTGTGGTTTTCACTGGCCGTATTATGGAATTAGGCAGTTCTGATGTTGGAGAATGTTCAGGGACATGAGGAGGTGGGTGTCTGTGCTTATCTGTGAGTGGCATCAAAATACAAAGAGCCTCTACATCTTCAGTGATATCTACTGAAGCATAGTTCTGCAACTGTTTACTTAATAATCCATTTGCAACTTCATCCAAACCTGTGGTACTTTGAACTCTATGAAAACAGTGGGGGAAGGCTGATCTAAATCTTGCACAAGTGTCTGGGTTAGGCTTTCTACCGAGAATATGCAGGATTCATAAAAATGTGAAGCTCTGCAATTTACAAAATGTTTTTAGGACTTAATCAAAGTATAAAATTATTAAAAAAAAATTGTAAGTAGGTGTGTTTCTTCAGAGACTTCAACTGCAGCAACAGCCACCAGATGTGGATATTGTGCTTAAAATGCACACCACTTCTTGAAGCTATTCTTTGGAATACACAAAATAAATATTTAGAAAATAGAGTCATAGTAGCTTATATTAATGTAAAAAGGCTGCTATGAGCAATTTTCTTTGTAGGTGGGATGGTGTGATCACAGAAGTGGCAAATAGTAGCTCAGAGGCCAGTTGTTCTATGAAAATGTACATCAAGTGAAAGAAGAAACCATGCACTTGAGTGTGGAATTCTAAGTCTGATATTTAGGCTAAAAAAAGAAATTTATGTGGGCAAGAAAGTCGTGTCTTTGGCCATGGCTTATATTCATAGGGAAAATGAAAATGGCTTTCCTGAAGTTAATCCTCACTATACTAATGCTAAGACCTTCAAAGTAAAAAACAAAAACAAAAGCAGCAAAAGACCAAGTAAAAAGTTCTTGCTTTAAAATAAACAAACAAACAAACAAACAAACAAAAAACTCTAGTTCATTTTAGGGCTATAATATTGAGAGTCCTGTTACAGTTTTTTTCTTAGCAGAAGGAGAATGTTTTTTCTTCACTGTTTATTTCTGCTGTGAGAATTCTTTGGGACCAAATGACTCATTCAGTAACCTTAAAATCCAGCACTACATAATGTTATATATAAATGCCAAGTAAGTGGCTGTAGAAAGGAGATATACATTCTAATATATTCTCAAAAAGTTAAACTATGATAAGTCATTAGGCAGAAAATGTCTTTGCAATATAATTTCAAAAAATGTAATCTTCTTTGGTTGGGCAAATGGCTCAGTAGCTAGAGTGCTTGCTCACAAGTTTAAAGACTATATAGTTCATATCCCAAGCACACATGCTGAAAACCTAGTAGGTAAGTTATAGCATGCCCAGAGCTAGAGGTTATAGAGAGGTAGATCCCAGGAACCAGAGGGCCGGCTAGTCTAGCCAAAATGACAGAGACTGATTCAAAATGGTAAAGTAGAGCAGCAACTAAGAAAGAGAGTCCTTTTACCAACCTTTGATCACCACACGTGTCCTTATAAGTGAGTACATTCTTGTTCCCATGAATGTACACACACACACACACACACACCACACAAACTCAACACATACCACAAGAAAATGTTCAAGCTTATGGTTGTAACTATAACACATAACTGACAAAGTTTTTGTATTCATTTCCCCCATTCACTTCATAACATTAAATTTTTTATTGTGTCTGAGAGTTAACTAGCATAGATCTGAATTTTAATTATTTTATTCATCATAGAAATTTGTTACAAAATGCAACATTGTATCATGATACTCTAAATATGCAAGTGGTCATTTTTCCACTCTGAAGTCACTGAAACAGGCAACTTCGGCAGATGTAAACATCAGTGACAACTAGTCTCAGGTTGTACCTTTCTTTCTCTTATACCTAATTTACAGCTGGAAGGATTTGCCTGATATGAAATTTTCTTCAAAGAGAAACATTCATATTTGGGCTATTTAATCTCCTGTCTTAAGAAGACACACACACACAAAATCTTACGAATTTGACCTAAAAAAATGCCTGTTTCACTTAACAGCTGTACAATTAACTTTAGAAAAAATTACATCTTTCATCTTCAAATATAATTCTTCTTGCTAAAAGTAATATCTTAAAATGAAAGCATTAGTTGAAAATAAAAAATAACTTGCAGGGTCCAGTGGATGGGACTTCACTCTGTCCATATCTCTTCAGCACAGTTCTTGAAATTCTGGCTATAGCAATAAGACAACAAAAGGAGGTCAAGAGGATTCAAATTAGAAAAAAAGAGGTCAAACTTTCAATATTTGCAGATGATATGATAGTATATATGAGTAACTCCAAATCTCTGGCAGAGAACTCCTACAGGTGATAAATATCTTCAGTGATGTGGCAGGGTAAAAGAGCAATTAAAAAACTCAGTAGCCTTCCTATATACAAATGACAAAGAAGTTGAGAAAGAAATCAGAGAAATATTACCTTTCACAATAGCGACAAATAACATAAAATATATTGGGGTAACACTAACCAAAGAAGTGAAAGACCTATTTGACAAGACAAGAACTTTAAGTCTTTTAAGAAAGAAATTGAAGAATAAATTGAAGAAAATGGAAAGATCTCCCATGTTCTTGGATAGGTAGGATCAACATAGTAAAAATGGCAATCCTACCAAAAGCAATCTATAGATACAATGCAATCCCCATCAAAATTCCAACACAATTCTTCACAGACCTTGAAAGGACAATAATCAGGTTCATATGGAAACACACACACAAAAAAAAAACCCAGTATAGCCCAAACAATCCTGTACAATAAAGGAACTTATGAAGGCATCACCATCCCTGACATCAAGCTCTATTACAGAGCTATAGTAATCAAAACAGCTTGGCACTGACATAAAAACAGAGAGGTTGATCAATGAAATCAAATCAAAGACCTAATATAAATTCACACACCTATGAACACCTGATTTTTGAAAAGAAGTTAAAATTATACAATGAAAAAAAAAAGAAAGCATCTTCAACAAATGGTGCTGGCATAATTGGATGTCAGCATTCAGAGGCATGAAAATAGATCCATATCTATCCCCACGCACAAAACTCAAATCCAAATGGATTAATGACCTCAATATAAATCTGACCACACTGAATCTGATAGAAGAGAAAATGGGAAATAGCCTTCAATACATGGGCACAGGAGACCACTTCTTAAATATAACACTAGTAGCAGAGACACTGAGAGCAACAATAAATAAATGGGACCTCCTGAAACTGAGAAGCTTCTGTAAAGCAATGAACACTGTTATTAAGACAAAAAAGGCAGCCTACTGAATGGGAGAAGATCTTCACCAACCTCATATCAGACAAAGGACTGATTTCCAAAATATATAAAGAGCTCAAGAAATTAGACACCAAAATTCTAAATAACCAAATTAAAAAATGGGGTATAGAACTAAACAGAAAATTCTCAACAGAAGGTCTCAAATGACCAAAAAATACTTAAGGAAATGTTCAACATCCTTAGTCATCAGGGAAATGTAAATCAAAACAACTGTGAGATACCACCTTACACCTGTCAGAATAGCTAAGATAAATCCATCAATGATAGCTTATGCTGGAGAGTATGTGGATAAGGGGAACACTCTTCCATTCCTGGTGGGAATACAAACTTTTTCAACCACTTTGGAAATCAGTATGGTGGTTTCTCAGAAAGTTAGGAATCAACCTACCACAGGATCCAGCAATAACACTCTTGGGCATATACCCAAAAGATGCTCATCATACTACAAAAGCATTTGTTCAACTATGTTCATAGTAGCATTATTTGTAATATCCAGAACGTGGAAACAACCTAGATGCCCTGCAACCAAAGAACGTATAAAGAAAGAGTGGCACATTTACACATTAGAGTACTACTCAGCAGTAACAAACAATGACATCTTGAATTTTGCATGTAAATGGATGGAATTAGAAAACATTACCCTGAGTGAGGAAACTCAGAACCAAAAATATGAATCTGGTATTTCTTCACTCATAAGTGGATACTAACTATACACAAAGGATATCGAGCCTGTAGTTCATGATCCTAGAGAAGGTATTAATAAGGTGAACCCTAAGAAAAACATATGTATATCCACCTGGAAAGCTGAAATAGACAAGATAGCCTTACAAAACTGAATTGGGAGCATGAGACTGGGGGGGGTATTAGTGGAAGGGGAAAAGAAGGGGAGACGGGGAGGGTGAGGAGAACTTGAGGGAATGGGATAGTTGAGATGGAGGAAGTACAGAGATGAGAGCAAAGAAAGAGATATCTTGATTGAGAGAGCCATTATAAGGTTAGCAAGAAACCTGGCTCTAAGGAAATTTCCAAGAATTCACAAGGATAACTACAGCTAAGACCCTAAGCAATATAAAAGAGGGAGTCTGAAGTTGACTTGCTCTATGGTCAGACTGATGAATATCTTAAATGTCACCATAGAACCTTCATCCAGCACCTGATGGAAACAGAGGCAGAGACCCGCATCAGAGCACTGGACTAAGCTCCCAAAGTCCAGTTGAAGAGTGGGTGGAATGAGAATATGTGCAAAGAGGTCAAGACCACGATGGGTACACCCACTAAAACAGTATATCTGAGCTAATGGTAGCTCACCAATACCAGCTGGACTGGGAAGGAACAAGCATAGGACCAAACTAGTCCTTCTGAATGTGATTGAGAGTTGCATGGCTGGAGCAGACTGAGGGGCCACTGGCAATTGATGTGGGAGTTCCCTCTGTGTCCTGTGATTAACATTAATGAATAAAGAAACTGCCTGGGCCTGTTGATAGGGCAGAGCTTAGGTAGGCAAAGGGACTGGATTGAATGATGGGAGAAAGAAGGGTAGAGTCAGAGAGACTCCATGGATCTGCTGCTGGAGTAAGACGTACTGCCAAAACGTAGCCAGTAAGCCACTGTGGTGATACACAAATTAATAGAAATGGGTTAAATTAATATAAGAGTTAGCCAATAAGAAGTTTGAGCTAATGGGTCAAGCAGTGTTTTAATTAATATAGTTTCTGTGTGATTGTTTTGGGGCTGGGTGGCCAGGACAAACAAGCAGTCTTCTTGTAACAGAATGGTGCCCAACATGTGAGCAACTGTATCCACACAAAGCCTGAGAGAATTTGAGAAGTATTTCTAGACAGAAAAGAATAGAGTAAACCATGGCTTATTGATAGCAGCACTTTCTCAGGTGGGTTTTGCTTTCTAGAGGCAAGCACTCTCATTTAAGAGAGGCTCCCTGACTCAGCTTTAGTTGCAAAACTTACAGCTCTTTTAAGAGGTCCTGCTATGAAACACTTAAATGGTGTTGATAAAAAGCTGACTGCATGCCTTTTTGTGGTGGCAGGGAATTTGAAACCCCATAGAAGTGTAACAATAAACATAGTTCTGACTGGTACCCCCTCCATGAGCCTGAAATCTCAGAAAGCTACGAAATGGGCTGGATCTAGCCGTCAAAACCACAGCTTTAATCTTCTCCATATTGCTTAGCAAATTAAAGACTCATGTAGTAATAAAAAGAGCGATATATAGTAAAGATAGATTCAAAGACAAAGAAAACCTCTAAATGGTTTACAGTGTGTTTAAAAATATATGCAGGCTTGGGAGACAAAAAACAAAGGTTAAAGTCCTTAAAAGAGAAAAAAAGAGAGTAGTTGGGTGTGGTGGCACACACCATTAATCCCAACACTTGGAAGGCAGAGGCAGTCAGATCTCTGTGACTTCAAGGTGCAGTGGCACACACCTTTAATCCCAGCACTTGGGAGGCCAAGACAGGCAGATATCTGTGAGTTCAAGGACAGCCTGGTTTACAGAGTGAATTCCAGGACAGTCAAAAATACACAGACAAACCTGTCTCAAAAAAAACCAAACAATTAAAAATAAAAAAATAGAGGTTAAAATAAATCCACAGAAAGATGGAAAACACACAGAGAATCTGGATACTGTATGTTATTGTGTTGTCTTTGAATTATTTGAATGCTGAGGAAGGAGCAACAGCTGCTAAAAGATATTTGTTTATAAATGCTGCTGAATTAATTCAAGATAGGTATTTTAAAAATGCCTTGACTTCAAATCTGAAGTCAAAAGGTATGTTACTTTGTTTTTTCTTTAGTTTCCACAGAAAATGAGAGGCTGTGGATTCATTCTGAGTTAAGAAAAATCATGTTTGATCAAGGAAGACCACCTGAAAAATCTCCAATAGGAACAGATGACCCAGATATCTGAGATCTAAATCCAGAACAGATTCAAGACTGCTGCCTGAGATGTTCAAGCCTTACAGCATACTTACTCTAGTCATGACTTGATCATAATTCTAAATTTTCTTTAGGTCCCCATAAGATTATCAGTGCCCCCAACCAACAGGAAGTAGCCTGTAAAACACGCCCACATTCCCCAAAAAATGGACTATGGATGTTTTCCTTTGTTTAGAATGTTGGTTACAAGTTGTTATGGCTAACAACTTGTCAGGATAAAAGCTTAAGAAAGGATATTAGATTCAGAATCCTTGTTTTTTTTTAAAGGGGGGAAGTGCTGTGGGATAATGGTCTGTACCCTGTCAATTACATTCTTTTTTTTTTTTTTTTTTTTTGGTTTTTCTAGACAGGGTTTCTCTGTGGTTTTGGAGCCTGTCCTGGAACTAGCTCTTGTAGACCAGGCTGGTCTCAAACTCACAGAGATCCGCCTGCCTCTGCCTCCTGAGTGCTGGAATTAACTGTCAATTATATTCTAAATAAGTGCTGATTGCCCAGTAGCCAGGAAGAAAGTATAGGTGGGGCAATGAGAACAGAAGAATTTTGGAAAGAGGACGCAGTCCATAGTTGTGACCCAGCCACAGAGTAAGCAAGATGTGACTGCCTCACTGAAAAAGGTAACAAGCTATGTGGCTAACATAGACAAGAATGTAAGTTATAAGAATTAGTAAATAAGAAGCCTGAGCTAATGCTCCAAACAGTTTATAATTAATGTAGACCTCTGTGAGATTTCTTTGGGACTTAACTACTGTGGGAACTGGACAGGACAGAAAACTCAGTCAACAGGCAATGATACCAGGATTTATCCCTAGTGCATGTACTGGCTTTTTGGTATTCTACTCTCTTTGGATGTATACGTTGCTCAGCCTAGATATAGTAGGGAGGGATCTGGACCTTCCCCAAAGCAATGTGCCTTATACTCTCTGAGGATTGGATGGGGGTGGGGTGGGAGCATATGTGGAGGAAATGGGAGGAGAGGAGGGAGTGGGAACTTTAATTGGTATGTATAATGAAAAAAGATAGCATTTTTAAAAAAAAAATAAATAAAAAGAAAATAAACAACTAAATCTGTGAAAATAAAATCTTAAAAAGCAAACTGTTCTAACCCAAAGAGAATATATACATATCCTATATTGTTACTTACAAATTTAATTATTTTTATAACTGATGTTAGAAACATGGACATCATTTTACCTGCATCTGTTTCTACAGACGAATTTTGCACACAGGTATACATATTATTTCTGTTTTCCAGATGGGAGCACAGCCTTTCAACTCTTCAGTATCTGGCTGCTACATCACATGCAGCCAGTGACCCAGACAGCACCTGAGCCAGCTCTTGCTGGCACATGCTCTTCTTTCTTCAAAGAATCAATGCCTTGCCAGTGAGGAGAATGACAACTTCAATTTATCTCCCTTTTTTATTTATTTTACAATCAAAACAAAACCTTATAATGGGCCCTCCACGAAGCTGCACAGCACAGTAAGTTTAGCTGAACTCATCCACAACACTGAAGTTATTGTACAAAAATAAACACACTCAACATCATGGGAATTTTGTTTCCATAATGCATATAAACAAATACTGCACCATCATTAAAGTGAGGATCAGGGAAGAAAGTATTTTAATTAATCACAAATGTCACCGTTCCATTATCCCATCATTTGGACATCAGACATTGCTTTTACTATTTAGAGCAGTGGTTCTCAGCCTTCCTAAAGCTGCCACTCTTTAATATGGTTCCTCCAACCATAAAATTATTTTCATTACTACTTCATAACTGTAATTTTGCTACTGTTATGATGCTAAGCAGGCATGACTAAGACTAACTCTGCAGCCCTGCCTGTTTGCTCTGCCTCTTCCAACATGTCAGAAGTATGTTCACCGCCTCTGCGAGCCATGCTCACTGCCCCAGCTCCAGGAATGCAGCAGGTCTATGCTGCCATTAAGCAACTAGTAGCATGCTGCTCACAGACCCCACTTAAGTGCAGGACGTCCCAAAAGAGCCAGAGAAATTTATGCTGCCAGCATAAGCTAGGAAGCCAGCTCTTAAAGAAGCCATGCAATTTTTGCCACTAACACTGAGTCAGGAAGACTTCTCTAATGGAGCCATGCCTCTGCTTGCTGCCGGCAAACACAGTTTATCTGAAAAAATGTGGTGACCAACAAGCAGTTTTTCAAGACAGAGTTTCTCTGTGTAGCTCACCTATGTTTTTAATGTTCGTTTTAGAGTTTATTGACATTTTTAAAAAGTGCATGTGTGTAAATAGTTGGCATATATATGTATATACATATGCCACACATATATATGTGTGTGTCTGTCTTAGTTAGGGCTTTATTGTTGTGAAGAGACACCATGATCACACCAACTGTTATAAGCAAAAACATTTAATTAGGCTCACTTACAGTTTAGAGGTTTAGTTCATTTTCATCATTACAGGAAGCATGGCAACACATATGCAGACATGGTGCTGGAAAAGGAGTGGAGAGTTCTATATTTTGATCTGGAGGCAGCAGGAAATGAACAGGCTTGAGCTTTTGGGACCTCAAAGACCAACCCTGAGGGACACATTTCCTCCAAAAAAGCCACACCTACTCCAACAAGACCACACCTCCTATGGATTAAATTTTCAAAGACATGCATGTATGGGGGGGGCATTCCTATTCAAACCACCACAGTGACACATGTATGCCTGGTCTTTGCAGAGGTCAGGTGCGGGCACAGGATCTCCTGGAATTTGAATTAAGGATAGTTATGAGCTATATGACATGGGTGCTGGGGAGTGAACCTGGGTCTCTGTAAGAGAAGCAAATTCTCTTAACCACCATGCCATCAATTTCGTCCTGTAAATACTAGTCTTTGAAATGAATAAGTTCTTATATAAAAGTAACACAGAAAAAAAAGTCAGTAAGAAAATTAAAGGCTATTATAAGAACAATTATGTACTCACTCATATTTGGTTTCTAGCCATGAATAGGGGACGTTGAGCCTATTATGCGTGGTCCTAGAGAAGCTAATTAAGAAGGTGAACCCAAAGAAAAACATTTAGGCGATGAAAGGAGACAGAGACAAAGACCCACATTGGAGCACCGGACTGAAATATGAAGGTCCAAATCATGAGCAGGAGACAGAGCACGAGCTAGGAACTTAGGACCGCGAGGGGTGCACCCACACACTGAGACAATGGGGATGTTCTATCAGGAACTCACCAAGGCCAGCTGGCCTGGGTCTGAAAAAGCATGGGATAAAACCGGACTTGCTGAACATAATGGACAATGAGGACTACTGAGAACTCAAGAACAATGGCAATGGGTTTTTGATCCTACTGCACGTACTGGCTTTGTGGGAGCCTAGGCAGTTTGGATGCTCACCTTACTAGACCTGGATGGAGGTGGGTGGTCCTTGGACTTCCCACAGGGCAGGGAACCCGGATTACTCTTAGGGATGATGAAGGAGGGGGAACTTGATGGGAGAGGGGGAGGGAAATGGGAGGTGGTGGCAGGGAGAAGGCAGAAATCTTTAATAAATAAATAAACAATAAAAAGAAAAAAATGCAAAAAAAAAAAAAAAAAAAGAAAGGCAACTAAAGAAAACTGGAGTTCCCAGAGAAAGAACAATAAAAAGTCTTCACAGGAGGCAGAGGCTCCATTTCACACACGTAAGAGAGATGGAAAGTGGAACTACCTTGATATAATAGCTCTTGATGGTAGACACATAGATGCTCATCCATGGAATATTGTATCTATAGCTAGATTGGGGGAAATGTTGACATGGAGAAGAATATGTGACTTTTAACATATTCTTTCAAATTTTAACCTGTAATTTAATATCCATTTTTAAAACAAATACATTTTAAATTCTTGAGTAGAAGTTTAGATATATTATTATATTTGATGACTATTTTTCTTCTCTCTCTCTCTCTCTCTCTCTCTCTCTCTCTCTCTCTCTCTCTCTCTTTCTCTTTCATACAAACACATACAGATATCACCACCACCCCCTCCACACACATGGGAAGACAGACAGAAGCAAAAAGGAAAGGGAGAGATGGAGGAAGAGAGGGAGAGAGAAAAAAAGGGAGGGAAGGAGGGAGGGAAAAGTATATAAATAAAGGTTGTGAATCTGGGAGAGAAAGGTAAAAAAGATTTTTTTTTAATTTGACAAGTTCAGGAAAAATTCAGAAATACATTTTAAAACATAAATTATATACAAGTGCTTCTTTAAAATTTTAACAAATAATTTCTAAAGTCATTTAAATTTATTTAAAAATAAAATTTTAGTGAGTTGTTTTAAGAATAGCAAAATTCTTTTTCTATAACATATCATAGTCAACTTTAAAATAATGACTTTACACCGAACTTAATGCAAGCAACCACAAAAATGACAAAATGTCACGTACGGATTTTCTCCAGCATTGTCTCCTTCATCCTTTGGTCCCCCCCCCCCCTTTTTTTTTTTTTATTGATACTGCTTTACTGGAAGTCAGAGTGCTAACATACCTCATTAGTGAGCTCTTGAAATTGAGTCCAGAGTCCTCTCCAAGGTCTCGCTGCTTCTGAATCCCTGAGTTCACATACCTCTAAGCAACGTGTTTCACCCCAGAGTGGAAATACCAGATAATCGCTTCCATGCTGCTTGCATCTGGTTTGGGGTCCTTGGGGATGTCTACAGCTGCCGTGGCAGTTGATGAGCCGTGTGGAGGAGTACAAGACACAGGAATTCCACTTTTTTTTATCTCAAAGAATGTTATATATATTATTTCACTGATTCCTGCCATTGACTGTTGCTGTGAGATATCAGAGCTAACTTATAACTTTTCCTTCTGGAAATACTATATTCTTCCTGGATGACGCAGTAGGTCCTTGATTGCTGAAATGTCCAAAACCTATGTGGCTCAATTTGTCTGTACATTTCTTTCTACATTATTTCTTCCTGAGACATAATTACATTTGGGTTCTAATTCTTTCATGAGTACTTTTAGTTGCTATGCTTAAGTGTCTTGTTTGTATGCCTGGCTTCCCTCAGGGCGGCATGCTTAGCCTCTTCCCTCCATCACTCTCCTCTGGAATTTTAGGGATGTTCCCTTTTCCAGTACAGCTTTGGGAAGCCTGATGTTTGGCATCTGACCTCTCTGTTGTCAGATCTTTCAGGTCCTACACTTGATCATCAATTTTAAATATTTCACAATACATGATGAGGTGACGTTTTTCATATTTTTGGAGTGAGTTATTTGTCCGCTACTTCTGTGACAATTGCCTCCCTTCATCCTTCCTATTTCCTTTTCGATCCCTCTCTCCTATCACTTCCCACTTTTGTTTTTGGAGGGAAGAGGTAGATTTATATTGCATTTTTAAAATTGAGCTTCTAAACTCAATTGATTTTCATACATTTTCTTTGCTGTATTTTTAACTCTCCTGGGCATTTCTTATCTAAAGAACCTTCAAATTTGCTTTTCCTACCTTCTGTCAATTAATTTAAAAACTAAAACATAAACTTGAGTTGTACATATCCCTACACAAAGACCTATGAGCAACCAAAAAATGCTGAAAGTGGGAAAAATAATCTTCATCATAACTTTCTAGAAAGTATAAATTTTATGCAGTTCAGTGAAAATGGTACTCTACTCAGCCCCCAACTTCAGCCCTATGTCTTCTCAAGCAGGTCACTCACACTGAGTTTCTCTTTTAGAAAAACACACAACACCTGCTTCTCCTCAGGAGCCCTTGGTTGCTTTATGCCTCCACCGCCATTGCTCATTTCCTACCTTTCCTCCTTTGCATGTTTTTGTTTTTTGCCGGCACTGCCATTTGTCATTTCCAACATTTCCTCCTCCGTTGCATGCTTTAACCTCTTTTCCTGGCTCCACCTCAGCAAAGAGCACACTTCAGTGAGCATGCCATGGCACCGGGTAGGCTAGGGGAGTGTTGTATTAGAGGCATTCAAAATTGGAAAGAAGGCCTTGGACTCTGTGATGTGCCCTCACCTGGCTACTTGGTAGAGCCTTCCTGTCTGTGGAACACTGACCTAGCAAATGAGGAAAACCTCCAGGAGATGAGAAGGTGAGCTAGATGGGGATAGGGGTGAATCCAGAGAGAAAATTGAAATACGAATGAAGCTGTGTGTCTCAGTCCTGTTCAGTCATAGCCTCGCACTATTGAAGACTTTCATCAGAAGGAAGCGAATGGTTTTCCATCTCTTTTACGCCGTTTAACTGTTTTGTTGACCTTCTGTAAAAAATATTCATACTCTATCCACCAACTTTTAAAATAAAAAGTGATATTATTTTAAATCAGATAATATAGTATGACCCCTCACAAGTTGCCATGAGATGTTTTTTTCCCTAAAGGACTTGTGCAAAATAAACACCTGATTAACTTCCACGTGAATACACATTAGGAAATTCCGCCCCACCCAGCTGATCAGATAGCTCCATCAAAGTTCAACACCTAGTACAAATGTAATGCTTCCTGAGCTAAGGAACCCATTCAGTGATGGCATCACTGATTGTACTTTTAATACATGGGTAACACTGTATTTTATGAAAAACTGGGTTTTGAATGAAAGAAGCATTTTATGTTTGAGATAACTCTGTGTGGCTTTCCCAATAGAATGTAAAGAAATATCTAGACATCCTAGTTAGAGAAGGCAATAACAGATCAAACAAAGCATTCTGATCAAGTCCATCTTAGCGAATAAGAATTTATCAGGACCACCTGTAGAGCACAGGTAACTGTCTAGCAGCTGCCCGCTGGAGAAGTCACACCACGGGCCATTGCTCATTTCTTCTATGGCAGAGACTTGAATTGTGGGAAGTAGCGGGACCTTGTGAGGAACCTTTGAATGTCTCATGACTCTGCCCAGTCTCACAGCCTTCTGCTTCTTCTGTTGCAGAGACTTGAATTGTGGGAAGTAGGGGGACCTTGTGAGGAACTCTTGAGTGCCTCATGACTCTGCCCATCCTCACGGCCTTCTGCTTCTTCTGCGGTGGAGATGGGACTCGTGGGAAATAAGGGGACTTTGTGAGCAGATCTTGAGTGTCTCATGCCTCTTCCCCAGCCTTCCATCCAGGAGAGGATGTTAATAGGGCCGGTCTCAGGAGGTGTTCAAAAGGCTCAACCCAACTGCTCCGCTTTAAGCAGGCATCTCCTACACAGTCAGGAGAAAAACACCCATTTTCAGTACTCACTCATTTTGATGGAAACAGGATTCTAACCGTGAGATACCTAAGAGATGATAAGATGATGTAACATTACAAGAAGAGCCATTTTGCACATTGCAATCTGTTCTTTCACGTTGCTGTCCTATCACACAGTGCAGTAAATATTTTAATTTCATTCTGATAAAAAACATCAAACTAATGTTTATCTTGATGATACATATCTGAGTTGGAATTAGAAACTCAAAAGGAAACAGTAATTTATTAATTTAGAAATGAAAGAAGCATTTCATCTTTGAAAACCCCGTGGACCGGTGTGGATGGCCAGGCTGAGGGGCTGTGGTGGATGTAATACAGAAACCCTAGTTTGTTTCATGTGCCTGTTTCACAGATCTCCTCAGGGACCACAAAGGACAGCAGGGGTGGCGCACGCCTTTAATCCCAGCACTCAGGAGGCAGAGGCAGGTGGAACTCTGTGAGTTCGAGGCCAGCCTGGTTTACACAGTGACTTCCAGGATGGGCACCAAAGCTACAGAGAAACCCTGCCTCAAATAATTTTTTAAAAAGTTGTCTATTCTATCATGTTGTGAGTATTAGATGCCATAAAAAGAAGCCATGAACATTTTATGCAACAAAGTCAGCCCTGTTCATATGTGACCACAGATGTCAACAAGATAATCAAGTGATTATTTTGGACTATTTTGCCACTGTTTATTGTTTATGTGCCAATAAAACAAAATATTATTATTTAATTTTTAAATTTGGATTTCAGTTTCTTGTCATAAAAACAAGTGATAGCATACTTATAAAATATTTTTATTTAAGATGAAATTATTAGTGCTTTAAATAATTTTCAAGTGAATTATACAGATAGCTTTCCGAGCCCAAAATAAGTATGGTAAGATTGGATTTTTAGTTCAGAATGCTTTTGTTTTTTTTTTTTTTTTTTGGAAATAAGTATTTCCTGCTGAATGAGGGCTGAATATATAAAAATTAGAAATAACATTTAATTCTACTGGCATATGTTCTTAGCCTCATGTGTAGTGACACGAGATAGTAAATTTCATAGGAACAATATGTATCTTAGAGATAATATTGTAATGAAGTATTTTTGCATAAGTGGAGTTGTTGTTCCCCGTCATGCAGAAAACAGAATGGCCACCAGGGTGCGCTAAAACCTTTGCAATAGTTTCCTTCTGTCAATGGGTGGGGCCTCTGAGTGGATCGTGGTATGTTTTTCTTGTGCACTCTTGTATTTTGTGTCACTGAGATTGCTGACTGGGATTGTCACCATAAGGCAAAATAATATATTTTTGTGGGAAGAGGTCAGCCTGGCGTTCCTGCTTACATCTCATGGGAACCAACTCCTGCATCACTCTCTGACGTTAGTACCCCAGGAATATGTGACAGTTATGGTCAGAGTCTCCTCATATAGATGTCCCACCTGTGTCGTTACACCATATAGGACTAGCCACCCTTTCCCCTCGATGTGTGTGTGTGTGTGTGAGTGTGCAAGTGTGTCTGTGTGAGTGTCTGTGTGTGTTTCCACATTACGTCACCTTCTCTGATGCAAATCTTACAACATTATAAAGTCCTTTTGTATCTAGGAGGCTTAGGCTACAGCAACAGCAGTCTGTGTGTGCCATACAGCTCTTACTACTTGGAGACTTGATCGAGCCTCCTCTGGCAGAATATTTAGCTATCTGCAGGATGGTAGGCTGAGTTTATGGAAGGCTCTTTGGATGAGGCAAAGGACAATGGCAAAATGAGAACCAACAAGGATTGTTTATGATGCACACTTTAGCAAAGGGTGCATTTAGCCTGTGTGTGTATCTAGAATTATCAGCATGGCGCGACTTGAGGGAGATCCCAGAGCCGTATTCCCTGAAGAGACCTCACTTCTGTCCCAAACTGTCTTAATATTGTTCATTGTTCCCCTGGAGACCCCAGTTTAACTTTGTTGGATTGATGACCATCACAGATTGTGCCTCAATATGCTGGCAACTAAGTTCTTTCAGAGCTATTAAAAATTAGATTTTGCCAGCTCAAGTATCTTCATGGTTTAAAAAAATAGCAAAAATGAGTGAAAAAGGAGATGATAGGATATTAATTGGTGACACCTCCAAAAAGCATGCAGAGAATATAACAAACACACTGGATATGCTCCCATTCAGGGATTTGTCCCTGGGCTGCATAGCATACTGGCAGCCTGCCTGTTTGCATGGCTGTCCCGGCCTTTGGTGACCCTGCTGTGGGGTTCTTCTCTATCTGTCCTGGACGAGGAGGGCATAGCATCTCCTCTAGGAAACTGCCTGATTTTGCTACTCTGTGCTTTGCTGCCTCCCTTTAATATGTGTGAGGCTCATTGACTCAGTGCGACACTGGGCCTGGAGTTTCCACTTAACCTTGGCATTTGCTCAAATGAATTTTTTTTACCGTGTGATTGCCCACTCCCCCCCCCCCCCCGGAGCAATTATCCCAGGAGATTTGGAAGTATTCCTTAAGCGAATCCCAGCAAGGAGAGAAGGGCACCTCTGTGTGTGTAGGCTTTGATCTCCACAGACTCCACAGCTTTCTCAAGCCGCAAGACGCTTCAGGCTAGCAATGCAAACAGAAAGCTTAAGGCGAGACCTGAATCTCCAGTTTGCCCTTGACACCAGAACACATTTGAGCTATTTTTATTTACTTCACACTCTTGACATGAACAAGTTTGAGGGAAGCTGTCTTACATGGGAATACGGCTCCTTAGTCACAGGTTCGGCTACCACTTTGGTCACGTGTGCGTGGTCTGTGCGCATCTTATCAGGATCAATCAGTCTGTCCGATGACCTGTATTGACTTCAGACTCACGGCTGTATGCCTTTGGCCTCTAAGTGATAGACAGCAGAAGCACACAGGCTTCGTCACAGAGCCTAGTGTCTCCGCAGAGTTCGCTGAGGACGCACGTTACCGACCTCGGGCCACGGGAGGACGCACCCCAGAAAGGCCCACGTGTCTCTGGGGTCTGACTGGTTCCCTCTTTTGTTATCTCTCTCTCCATACAGCTTCAAGACAAAATACAAAAGTGGCCTCAGTTTTTTACACAAACACTTTTTCTATCTTTCAAAATGGTTCTGTCCTAGGCCCTGGAGTTTCTATGTCATTGTAAGGACTTTAGGTTTTCCCACATGCTTTATTGGCTCTGGCACGGATACTTGGCCCTTTTCTTACCTCTAAGCCTGTACATTCGCTGACCCTTGGCACAGCGGATTAGCTTCACAGTTTCCAATTTCCTCCTTTCACCCAGTTCACCACCTCTGACTCTACACACTAGGGTCGGTCATAGTCCAACTTGCATTTAAAAAAAATTCCATTTAAATATTTTATTCAATAGATTTTGATCATACTCTTTTTCCCCTCCAGCTTCTCCCAGCACCCCACATGCCTACGCACTGAGGTTCACACATTTCTCTCCTTTCCTTCTCCCAACCCCAACCAAAATGAAAATTAAAACAGATAATCGAATGAAAATAGAAAAAAAAAAAAAAAAACGAGACAAGATATGAACAAAACAATGTGTGGCGCTCAGTCCTTGCCCTCATGTAGAGCCTCCATCCTGTCTTCCAGGGCATCGTCCTTTGACATGGTTTTCTTCACAGACTAGCTAACCTCTTGCTACCTCCAGCTCTCCAGCCTTAGCATCCTCCTGGAACTCGGGTCCAGGCGCTCTGCCGAGGGCACTGAAACGACCATACGGCACTCTGGCTCTTGATCTCTCAATTTTTTCATCTGAAAAATAAATGCAGCACCACAATCGTTCCATTTGTTCCCTTCTCTACTCTGGCCAACCTGCCCCCGTCTGAAGCGTCAATGAGCAGGACTTGCCCACACCTTGCTCATCTCTACCTCATCACAAGGCCTCCGGAGGACACAGAGCTTCTGCCTCCAGCTCTGAGCACACATTGAGCATCATTTATATTAATGCACCTTCTAATGGGAAAATCGGGCAGCTGGCATGAAATTTATTAAGTGAAATAATAATACATAAGGCGATTCTATGTCCTCAGGTTTTCTGTTTTGTTTTTGTTTCAAGTGGGCACAGTGAACAAGTTTTCTTTCAGAAACTACTGCACAGAAATAATGTCTTTTAAAAGAATGGAGCAGAGGCATTTTACATGTCTAACCATAATCGTAAAGGTTTATTGATTTTTCATCTTACATGCATAGCACTTTTCTATCTATATTAATGAAATACACAGTCATTGATCCGGAGAAACTGTCTGACTTTACCGTTCACCTTTGAGTAGAAATATAAATAAATAAATGTTACTCCACTCTCTGCATGGATTTTTCTTTTATCCTAAGTACTGTATTGACTAGCTTGTTATCCAACATAACCACCCCCCCCCACACACACACAAAGGAAAAAACTATCGGATGGGGAGAAATGCCTGCTGTTTCGTCTGCTTTCATGACTCCCAACAACGAATCAGATGAAACCATGCTCTGTATGCTCATTTGACAAACTAAACACACCACACTGGAATCAACTCGGGCATCTCCCCTGAAACCAAGTTTATTTAAGGTCCTTTGGCAGAGCTGGGGCTGGAGCAGCCAGAGACTTGGATGCTCCGCTCGTGCAATTTGACACTTAATGGTTTTTCCTTGGCCGAGAAACTTAGCAAGCAGAAATCAGAGAGAAATCCAGTGACCGGGGAGAAAGCGCTGCATGGGACCTTGGGTTTGCGCAAGGGGATGCTGGGAAGGGGAGGTAGACAGGACTGCAGCTGGCTGCTGTCTTGAAGAGGCATCAGGCAACAAGAACATCCTCTGCTGGAGGAGGACCTGTCCTTCCAGTGCAGGGAGGCCCTTTGAAAGGGGGGTGAGTAGGCAGGCGCTCCAGCTTGCCTGAGGCCGCAGCTCCCCAAAAGCTGGAGCCCCTGGTTGTGCAAGGCATATTCTAAAGGGAGGTGAATCAACCCTGTGGAATTAACTTTTTGAGACCTGTCCTGTTGACACACTTGTATGACTTGAGAAAAATTCCTCAACTATTCTTGATTCCATTTTCTCTTCTCTAAAATTGAGATAATATTACCGAGTATTGAGGGTAGTATTTGCCACTTTCCACATTTTCTTGTTTAAGGCTAAATCCAAAGATGGTCTAGCTTTTGAGCTTGTGGACCTATTCTCTGAATTTTTTGAGGTAATGTCTGTGACGGCTATGGGATGTCCCTCTGTGTGCTGTGAGTGTTTCGTTACCTTTGATTGACAAAGAAGGTCCTTTAGCCTATGGCAGGGCAGAATATAGCTAGGTAGGAAATCCAAACCAAGATACATGGAGAAAGAAGGTGGAGCCAGGGCAAGGCCAGCAGCTCCCAGGGGAAGCAAGATGTGAAGTAACAAGTCACAGGCATTTTGGTAAAATATAAGAATATAGAAATGAGTTAATTTAAGGTATAAGAGCTAGTTAATAATAAACCGGAGCTAATAGACCAAACAGTTTAATATTAAGCCTCAGAGTATTATTCGGGAACTGGCAGGTAGGAAAGAAACTTCCAGTTACATGTGATTGGCCTGGAAGTCACAGAGATCTGCTTGCCTCTGTCTTCAAAGTGTTGGAATTAAAAATATGAATCACCATATGAGAATCTAGTTTATGACCTTCTGAGCCTCAGTTCTCTTATGTAACTAAGAAATAATAAAATTCCTAAACTCTCAGGGCTGTCTGGAATAATGTACAAAATCCATTATAAAAATGATTGACTCAAGGGGCCAGGACCAGCATATGGACCTTTGGGATCCACATTAAAAAGGTAGGCATGGTGAGATCCTAGCCATGGTGAGACTGGAGGCAGCAAGAGACAGATCCCTGTATCTGCCTGGCCCACTAATCTAATCTACTGGGTAAAGGTCCAGGGCAATGAGACATCCTCCTACAAACAAAAGTTGGAAGATACCCGAAGAATGAAACTGAAGTATCCAACTGGCCTTCACAAGTGCATGCCCACACATGTAATGCCCTAACACAAGAATATGCACACATACACACACACATACACACACAACCCACGAACAATAATAAAAAAGAAGGATTGATCACAGTAAGGATCCCATGGATGATGCCTACAGTTGTCTTGTACCTCTGTAAGAAGATGTAGACTTTGGTACCCAAAAGAGCTGTGTAGTACTAGGCTAAGGCTTCAGGCTTGAGGGCCTTCCCTATTAACTTAGCTCAACCACAAGTCTAAATAAAAATTCATCATGTCTTAACCCACCTGCTCCCTTTGTCTTTTTCCATCCACCTGGCCTTCCTAGTCCCTTTGATCTCAGTGTAAGGCACAGCCTAAGTTCTCACTGTCTGTTTCCCAGACCAATCCCCACTTCAGAGAGGAAGTTTCAGAGCAGACTCAGCTTCTCCATCCTTTGTGGCAGGATATTGAGTCACTCTTCCTGTTACTGTGAACTCAGGACAAAGAGTTCCAGCACTAACCACAGAGTCCTGTCTTATTCACAAGGAATCCCCCAAGGTGGCCTCATGAAGGAGTTGAGTCTGCCGACACTGACCACTGCATCCGTGCTCAGTCCTGTCTCTGCCTCTGTTTTCTGGTCTTTTGTATCTGCAGTTTGGAAAAACAGGCACTGTTTGCTGTGAATAGTGATGTCACTGGTGACCAGACATTTATATACAGCCCCTCTGATATTAGACTCTCACGGCATCTTGTAGTACCCTGCCTTTATATTGTGGAAGAAAATTTAGAACACTGACATAATGTGCCCAGGGTCATACAAGCATTTATATCAATAACGATAACCTTCATCTTTACAGGTATTACTCATTGATGTATCTGATCAACTACAGAAAACTTTCTCTACACCAGCACTGTCTCGACAATGAGAGACACGTAGAAAGGGAAGCAGGAACTGCTCTCCCCTTTTCATGGCATGGATGCTGCACACAGGAGCACACCCACTCCTAAGCTTTGCTCTTATACCATTGGCCAGAACTTAAAAGATGTCCACATTTGGTCACATGAAAGGCTGGGCCTGTGGTGTTCCTAAAAATATCTAGGATTCCTTCACTGTAGAAGACAAAAATAGAGATGAGGGATTAGCACTTTTTAACCACAGTACTTGAAGATACTTTCATGAATATTAATTACATTAAAAAATGTGTGAGTTTGGACTGGAAAGAGGGCTCAGTGATTAAGAGTTCAAGTTTAGTTTCAAGCATTCAGTTCAGGCTGCTTAGAACCAACTAGAACTCTGAAGTCCTCTTCTGACTTCAGTGGGATAGTTGAACAGACACACACATACACACACGAGTACACACTTGCAAAAATAAAATACTTTTTTAAAGTAAGAGTTTTTATGAATGCCATGAGTAAGTTCTGAACTAACAGTCTTGACATATTTTTAAGGAAACCCTTGTACCACACAGGTATGGGTATTTTACCAACTCATGGAAGCAAATTGTGCATAGTCGTAACCACAATAGACACATCGAGGCTCCCTGGATTCACCGGGCTTTGTTGCAGCTGAAGCTTTGGTTTGTGCTGCTGAGTGAATCATAAAATGATCACAGAAATTATGAACTTGGCAGATTTGACCATCAGCTGCTCTGCAATTCAATTTTACCTTCATGTTTTTCACCTTTCTAAGACTAAGGCTGAAGACCAATAACAACAAAACCTGCTTCATTTACAGTGAGGCCTCCTCTCAGTGAGGTAGCCAAAGTAGATTGCAGATTATGACTCCTATCAAAGGGCCTTGGATTTGAGGCTTGTGTCTGTCAGGTATTACACTAATCTGCTTTGACAAAGCCAAATTTTATGTCCAATCTTCACGTTTTGCATCTGCAGAACTAGCAGGAAGAATGAGACAGTCTCCAAATCCTACCAATGCAGCAGCCACAGGCTCTCGCTGACTCTTGCTTTTCATTGCCACAGCATGCAAGTCAGGGCAGGAAGCTGGGACGCCTTGGGGGGGGGGTCTGAATACTCTTCTGTGGACTGCACAGTGGCCAGCCCCAGCCTGGCACTCTCGGTTTAGCTGAGGTCCAGGCATAACAGGTCCGCCCTCCCGCCTCAGACCGGGCACATTGAAGAAGACCCATGTGGGTGTTTACACAGGACCAGCGAGCTTGGACCTGGCTCAAGCGGTGCTTGGCTTCTCACTTCTTTGAGACCTGGAATTCCCCAGAATTTCCCCCAAATTAAAAGAACCAACAAACTGTATTACAAAAACAAACAGAATTTGTTTTTGCTTTTAACAAGAAAAAACTAATTTATGCTAAAGCTTTGTTGCCTTGAATCAAGCCAACCGCATGGTCTACTGCCAATGTTTTTCTGAGTTAACATCTCAAGTTCGTCAGGATTAAACCCTGCTGGAAAAAGTATATGGTTTTCAAGCCACTAATTGGCCTAAAATGCTTCTCTATTTCATATAAATACACAAGATAGTACTAAAAATAGAGTTACATTTGTTAGCCCGAAAGTTCAGCCTCAATGTGAGGTCATGTCTTTTTATTCCTCAATATTTAGGTCTGCCTTCAGAGTGAAGGGGAAACTTTGCTTTTGAAAGTGTACACTATAATTTCACATAAATAAAG
The DNA here is from genome assembly GCF_950005125.1 of Chionomys nivalis. Taxonomy (NCBI): domain Eukaryota; kingdom Metazoa; phylum Chordata; class Mammalia; order Rodentia; family Cricetidae; genus Chionomys; species Chionomys nivalis. The sequence continues at coordinate 81,010,931 of NC_080090.1, forward strand.
AGGCAGCGTTGATTTCTATTTTTGACTGTGAAACTATTTTTTTTTTTTTTTTTTTTTTTTTTTTTTAGAGCTTTCCAGAATCATTTTCCATTAGTAAAATGTACCAAGCACAGGCTGATATTTCTTTTTTTTTTTTTTTTTTTTTTTTTTATTTTATTTTATTTTTTTTTTTTTCTTGCTGATTTTTTTATTAATTAATTAATTTAATTATTAAAGATTTCTGCCTCTTCCCCGCCACCACCTCCCATTCCCTCCCCCTCCCCCAATCAAGTCTTCCTTCCTCCTCAGCCCAAAGAGCAAGCAGGTTTCTCTGCCCTGTGGGAGGTCCAAGGACCACCCACCTCCATCCAGGTCTATTAAGGTGAGCATCCAAACTACCTGGGCTCCCACAAAGCCATTACATGCAATAGGATCAAGAACCCATTGCCATTGTTCTTCAGTTCTCAGTAGTCCTCATTGTCCATTATGTTCAGCGAGACCGGTTTTGTCCCATGCTTTTTCAGTCCCCGGCCAGCTGGCCTTGGTGAGTTCCCGATAGAACATCCCCATTGCCTCAGTGTGTGGGTGCACCCCTCGCCGTCCTGAGTTCCTTGCTCGTGCTCACTCTCCTTCTGCTCCTCCTTTGGATCGTGAGACTTCAGTCCAGTGTTCCAATGTTGGTCTCTGTCTCTGTCTTCTTTCATCGCCTGTGAAACTATTTTCTAAGTAGTAAGGCAGAAAATAAAAATCAGTCCCTCAACTACATTGCTCGTATCATATATATAGTTATTACATATAATATATTATAATCTGAATTCCCAATTAGCTTGATGTATGACAAGATAATCTGAAATTAGGCAAGACCATGACAAGGACAGCAAAGGTGACTCAGACTCATTCACTCTCGTGTGGCAGAGAAGGGAACAGTGAAGAGGTCCGGATCATATTTTCCAAATCTGTGTGCCATTCCTGGTCACTCAGGCCTGTGTCTACCTCATCCTCTCATCCCACTTGGTAGATGATTTATTTCCTCCTGCTTCAGTGTATGACCAAGACAGGCCTTTTCTTATCTTTAAATCCCTCATATTTTAATATTTGGGTACAGTTTGTCCCCATCCCCCACTCCCCAATGCATTACTTATTTTTCTATTGCTGTGATAAAACCCTATGACCAAGGAGTCTTCTAGAAGAGAGTTTAATTGGGCTAACAGTTTCAGAGGCCTAAGAGTCCAGCATGGAAGGGAGGCGTGGCAGTAAGCAGCAGGTGTGGTAGCTGGAGCAGCAAGCCAAGAGCTCACATTGTGAACCACAAGTAGGAAGCAGTGAGAGAAAATTGCAAGTAGGGCAAGTCTTTAAGTTCTCAAAAGCTCTGATGTCAGCTCCCTCTGACAAGGCCATCACTCCTCAACCTCCTCGAACATTACCACCAACTGGGGACTAGGAATTCAAATGCTGGAGACTATGGGGGACATTCCTATGCAAACCACCATACTCTAAGATCCACGCTGGCCTCCTGGGATGCATGGTGCCCTTTCTGGTTGTGCTTGTATTCCACAGCTGCTGACACCTGTCATTCAGAGCTGCCAGCTGCTCCTGCTTCCCCTTAGTCCCTTCCCTTGACCTTTAAGCACTCCACGGACTATTTTCTTCTTCCCAATTCAATGTTGTCCTCAAGACATTCATCTTCTTGTTCCTTCATAGCAAGCTCCTTGCCAACTCCAAATTATTGGCATTTCCTGGTAAGTGATATTGTATACCAGCTGTCTATATTTCTTCAATTATTATTTGTGCTTAGATTTTTGAAATCCATGGTATAACTCTGAACCTATTGTTGGGACTGATTTGTCAAGTTTCATGCTAACTGCTGGCTTTTCTAAGTTATTAATGCCAACTTCTATAGCATGTACACCAAAAGCACAGATTCTCCATACTGGTGTATCACTAGTCTGAGCTGCCTGCGAGCCCCTCAGTGCCTTGACTTTCCAATGAGTCTTCTAAGCACCGTGGCATAGAGAAGGCCAGTGAACCTTTCACAAAGGTTCTAGAAGATTTTCAGCTTTTGATTCTTGCTGTCTCAGTCCCAGAACAAGTTCTAATTCCTTCTGAACTGAAGCAGTACCGTTCCACGGTCCCTGAACTCAATTGCTTTAGTGTATGGCATATAATACACATGGTTGTTGATATGTCTCCTATACACTGTCTTCTTCCATTGTCCAGCAGCTCACAAGGAAAATTCATAAAGGCCCCTTAACTTTGCTGACAGACACTTTTTATGGCATGGGCTTTGTGTACCCACTGTACTGTTTACACACTAAGTAGGTTTTCTGCTTTCATGTTCTTACAACCCCTGACTGCATGTCCCTCCTTCTTAGAAGGCCCTGACCTTGGAGCTGGTTGCTCTAAATTCTTATTGTTCATTTAAATCCCAGGCAAGATGCAGTCTCTTTAAAGAATCATCTCAGTCCCTGTTCATCTCCTCTTTGAACTTTTCCTTCTTAGAAGGGAGTTTTTAACTGAAATCTCACACTTTTGTCTCACGCTCACCTATCATTTATCTGAGAGTAGAGCACTTACTAGTCATTTCAAATATATGCCCATGGGTGGAGAGTCTGAAAGTAAAGCTGGGGGAAAGAAATGGGAGGTGCATCAAGAGTAAGAAGGCAGATGTGGTACAAGAAGGAGAAGATAAATTTTGACAGGAAATATTAATAAACTGGGAAGAAGAAACAGGACACATAGGAAGACAAAGATCACACAGGACCAGGTGAGATCAGCAGGGAAAACTACTGAAACGCGTGACTGATGACATGGGAAAAGGTATTGATCTCATAACTTGATACAAATGCAAAAGAACAAGTTTAAACATTTAACCAAGCAGACTTTCTTTTAAGATGGAAGAGCAATTTGAAAATAAGATACATTTAACAGCATTTGCAAGGGAAACATTTTTATCCACACCATTATTTTAAAAGTACAAATTGGTGCTTATCGAAAGATAGACTATTAAGAATGAAAATATAAGCTGTAAATTTGGAATCTATATTTGTAAAGTACAAAAACTAATGTAAAATTAACATCCAGATACAAACATATGTGTTTATATGTCTTAAAATTATTTCAGTAAAAAGTCATAAAAGGATATGACATGATTGATACAAAGAACACAGTAAAATAAAAAAGAAACAGAGCAGAATATGATAACACTGCCTTGATGGGTGGAATCACTGACTTATTTCTTGGAGCAGCATTGGAAAGTATTACTCTCTGTAAGAGGAATAAGAAAAGGAACAGGAAGAGGGAGGGAAGGTGGGGGTGGAATTGTAGTTGATGCAGAGAGAAGGTGTATTCTCCTTGTAACAGCTGAGGAGTGAAGTGCAGAACACAGGAGTAATAAGGTGAGGCTCTCTTATAATGATATACAATAGTACAATCAATAAATATAAATAAATTATCTTTATATTCGTAGAGATAAAACTCTGTGTGAACGCTCTGATGAAGGCGAACTAAATTCTGTGATACCCTGATGCTTCTATTACAACATTAGTCCAAAAGTTGATGACAGTCTAATTTGTACATCAACAACCTTTGAACTCAACAGTATAGCAGAGCCTAACACAAGCAGCCAACCGGCAGCCACTGTCATGCAGCCAACAGATAAGATGCGTGCCCCTAAGGCTAACGCAGAGCTGTGACCCATCAGGGTTGTTTCTGGACTGTATTCCTCCCTCCACACTGGAGATTCTACCCTCTAGCATTGCCCAGTAGAGCTCTGAAAATCCACTTGTTCCAAACTGCTCTCTTTGTTCAAATAAATTTTTTTTTTTGGTAAGGTAGGATTTTTTCTGTGGTTTTGGAGCTTGTCCTGGAACTAGCTCTTGTAGACCAGGCTGGCTTTGAACTCACAGAGATCCACTTGCCTCTGCCTCCTGTTGTTCAGATAAATTCTATATAATTTAATTTGTTCAGAGTTCCTCCTTTAACAATATGATGTCTACATAAAGACATTACTCATCAGAATAAGGGAAATGGCAAAAGAAAGTTGTGGAATATGGATACGAAAAGTAACCCAAGGAAGAAGCAGATAGGTCATGACCCAAGATATATAGTGCTTTAATGAAGATTTTGGTAAAAGATACTGTTTTTTTTTAAAACATTTTTATTATTTCATTGAGAATTTCATACAACATATTTGATCATATTACCTGCTTCCCCAACTTTTCTCTGCTCATCCTTTCACAACCCACTCCAATTTGTCTCCCTGACAGTTTTTAATCCTCCGAGACCAGTTTGTGTTGTGGGATAATGCTCTTGTACATTGTGAAGGTTTGTTACTTGTATTGGTTTACTAAAATGCTGATTGGTCAGTAGCCAGGCAGGAAGTATAGGTGGGGTAACCAGATTAGGGGAACTCTGGGAAGAGAGAAGGAAGAGACACAGTCACAAGCCAGACACAGAGGAAGCAAGAAGAGAATGCCTTGCTGAGAAAAGTACCAAGCCACGTGGCTAAACATAAACAAGAATTATGAGTTAATTTAAGTTATAAGAGCTAGTTAATAGTAGCCTGAGCCAATAGGCCAAACAGTTTATGATTAATATAAGCATCCATGTATTTATTTGGAACTGAACAGCTGTGGGACTGGGAGATACAAAAACTTTTGTCTACAAGTTTGTGCTGCCCAAATATTCTTGGTTGTTTGGTCTTCCACTGGAGAGTGCTTGGCTTTCCAGGGGCTACACTTAGAGAACACCATCTCACCCTCTCCCATCAGCAAAATTGCACTGATTCCATGGACTTGGGTGAAACTGTGTGCCCAACTGTCTTCTTTATGTTGTTAACAACCATTGTAAATACATGTTTAGCTGTTCTGCTGTGTCCAAAAGATAATGCTACCCCTCCCTCAGGGATTATTGGGAAAGAGGTGAGACAAAGAGTATGTGTGTGTTTTAATAATATTCGTTTATTTTCATCTTGTTTAAGTTGGTGTTTGCCTATTCTCTATGCATGTGCATGGTACTCCCACCCAAAGACTCTTGAAGACTGAGGACACTCCATTTTCAGTTCACACATGTAAATAAAAATATTTCAATAGGAATGTTTCAAAAACTTGATGAACTACTTTTCCCCCACTTTCTTGCTTTTTTCTTTAACTGTTAAGTAATTGTCTCATTTTCTCTAGGGGAAAGCATATATATATATATATCCATGCATATATCTGTATATATATATATATTTACACTCATTCAGATTATATGTTCATTCAGAAAACAGTCATGTCCAATAATTCTTTCTTTATTCACCTTATTCCCAGGCCTAAATTATCATTCCACTCTTGTGAATATTACAAACTCACCTGGCCATTCGTTTAGTAGATATTATATGCTTATTATATGCATGGCCTTTGGCATGTCACTACAGTCAATATACATTATTAATTAATGCCCCTTTTCCTATGAGATACTGGTGAAATAATAAAGTAATCATAACACAACAAAAAAATAATAAATGCCAAACTTACTACTGTACGTAAAGAAAAGACAGTGTGCTTTTGTTGACATGAGGCTGAGCCTTTTATTTTATTGTACTGTATTTACTTTATTTATTTTGACATAAAAGATTCCAGCACTTTCTGAACTGTTATTAACCTGAACAAGTTTCTTATTTTAGGGTCCTTTATAGGTATTTTCAGAAAAAAATGTTCCTTTTAACATTTTTAATATTCACTTAAGTCTAGTGTATTTACTCTTTGCTCATGACTGAATTATTTTATCCCAGGAAATCTGCTGAAGGCCTACTACTGGATTTTATTGACACTGTAAGGGTCGACTTGCATTTTTTTTTGCCTCCGTTGTTCATCTCTTGAGTATTCAAATCTGGACAGGCTGCATTTGATTTGAAACAGGCTTTGTCCTGTCCTAGCTTTTCAGGAAGTCTTGATATGGACCTGATTCTGAGAAGCAAAGGTATAAGGAGACTGTATTTGCAGCTCCATCAAGTTTGAAAGAGTTGCTCCCTGTTTGCAGTTTGGTGTGAAACTTTGTGAGAACATCGAATGGAGAGTGGTTCTTCTGGGGTCCTGCGGGGCAAGGAGAGCCACACAAGTCAAGAAAGAAGCAGCATTTGGAGTACATTTAGAATTTTCTCAGAAAGAGACAAAAGGTCACTCGGGATGCCCTTAGCCCTCTCAGTAGCTGTGGCTTCCCTCTCGTTGCCAGGGTGATGTATTGAAGGCAAACACTGGTCTGCCTGCAAGATCTTCAGAAACTTTATTGACCTCATGATATACACTGGCCACACGCTAGGAAGCAGTGTAACATCTCGGGCTCGCCACAAAAGAAACCATTTTCACAAAAGTTTACAGGGGTTAAGAGCTTCTGACACTGCAACAGCTGTCACGATTCCCGCCCTGCTCAGCAGCCCCCTGACATAACCATAGCAACCTGCAACCCCACGGTCAGTGACTGGTGGGTCTCAGCAGAAAGTCAGCGCCCGTTCTCCAGTCAAACCCAGCTCCCACTTCTGGGGTTTTTTATCTAAGGTTGTCATAGAGTTAATAAGAGTAAGATGGAAGTCACTGAATACACATTTCATGCATTTCTTATCTCTTTTGTACCTAGGGACACAGTTCTAGGATATGTAATCTTGTCCCAAATGCAGGAGAGTTCTTTCCATGCTGAGGATTTACAAATGGTTTGAACTCCTTTGGGCATCCAGCTGGCTGGAGAAAGCTATGCAGGGAACACTCCGCACTGCTTTCTGCCTCAAGCCTGGATCTTTCTGGTTGCCTTTTCTTCCTCAGCTGCTTCCCAATATGCACAGACAGCTTTTGGAGATGCTTCATGTCCTCCCAAGGAATGCTGAGGGTGCAAGAGGGAGTTGAGAGAATGCCAACAGGAAGGAGTGAGCCAGCAATTATAGAAGTGGGTCAGTCTTTCAGGTGACACTGGCATGAAGGCAGCACTTGCCATCCCACCAGAAGGAAGGGGTTCACAGTCTCTAACTCTGTTCACCAGGTTAGTAATATCTGGAAGGAAAGCACACTCCCAATGCTCTATGAACCATGATCTTCGACTATCAGGTTTGATCCACAGTAGGCATCTCCGTCTCCGCCCATGAACAGGTATGATGTGTACCTAGGCCTTTGGATGAAAACTGCATCCAGCCCTGCTTCTATTTATCTATCCTATAATCAACCCACCCTGCCAAGTGACAGGCATGTGATTTAAAGAAGAAAAAGAAAAGAAAATCAAGATAAATGTAAGAGAAACTTTGAGTGCATCATGGAAGACTCAAAACATCAAATATACTAAGAAGAAAGGGCTGCTCAGATTTATCACCTATCCAAGGAAAGAGTATCATTTTATAATAGTCACATTTTAGCTTGAGGTTATATTAAAGGGCAAATATTCTTGCTTTAGAATCAAGAAACTATACTAATAGATCTCTAGCTAAACATCTGCCCAAACACAGCAAAAACTACATTTTGTTTCCCAATTTTTTTTTGCATTTTGTTGAACCAATTTTTCATACTTTTGAGGCATGTCTCCTCATTGGATCAGCTTACCTAAACCTCTCGCAGTCCTGCCTACTCGCGAATGTGTAACCATTACATGGGCAACCCGGTCCTCTTACATGATTTCAAGAAAGGGTTTCATAATCTTCTGATTCTCATATTGTTTTATTTGTCAGTGGCCAAGATAGGCTAAGTTCCCATTAATCCTCCTTCCTCCTCTTCCCAAGCTGGAACATTCTACACCCTCTTTCCACCTCCACCCCTATTAGGTGTCCAGAGTTATGCCTTTGACAATATGCATGGGTTTTTCCATCTACGCTTTGGGCAGGGGATGTGCTAGCTTATAGGATGGTTATGTGCGTCTCCCTCCCCCTCTTCCTCATGCTCAGCCTGAGACTGTTGAACAAGTGCTTACAATGGTGAGCTTGTTGACGACGACTGAGAACACTTGTCTTCAACTTTATGTAAGTTAAAAATAAATGCCTACAAGTTAACACCGAACCTCGGAAATTTATACCTTAAAGCACAGAACAGCTCCAAACTTGGGTTTTGATATATAGACTCACATTTCTCAGAATCTGTTGGGGGTGCTTTATCATTATGCCAAGTAATATATATGTAAAGCTGAATGGTTTCTTAATCTCCAAACATGTCTCTGGGGGTTTCAATGAGAAATGTCTCCCATAGGGTGGTGCGGTTAAACTCTTACTCCCTAGCTGGTAGTGCTGTTCCAGAAAGTTAGGAGCCTCTAGTAGGTGAAGCATGAATGGAGGAACTACATCACTGGGGGTGTGCCTTGAGGGTTTATAACCTCATCCTGCTTCCTGTTATCTCTCCCTCTCTCTGTTTTCTGTGTGTAGATTAAAATGTGTTCAGCCTCCCACCCCCGTTGCTATGCTTTACATTCTTGTTGCTAAGTCTCCCCCTCCATGGTGGGCACCACCCCTCCGGAACTGTAAGCCAAACACACTCTTTCTATCATCCGTTGCCTTGTATTAGGGTATTTTATCACAACAATAGAAAAGTAACCAACCAATGTGCCACGTTTTTCCTTTTCAACCACCATCCATGCTGTGGTACCCTTCACAGCACCGCCTTTATGACTCTGATACCTACTGAGATAATATAGTGGATTTCTCCCTGTATGGAGTTTTTTCTGGTCCCCTTATTTCTTACCCAATTGCCCACTGGCTGCTCTGTGAAGGCTGGGGCAGAACTCAGTACTCTCAGCTGGTGCCGATCACACTTTCAGCCACTTCTGTTGTTTACCATGGTCTCAAATTCATTTTGCTCTTTAATTTGCTACCGTGTACTAAGTAGTCTTCATATTTAGTTCTAAAATCTGTTCTCTTGTTTCCATTTTCAGCTGACAAACTTTTGCTTTTCGTTGCCTGATGCATTAATTGTTGACTCAGTAAGTGATACATCCTCCTCAAATGAATCCTGTAGCTACTGTCTGAATGGATTGAAAGAAGCTACCAACTTGAACATCTTTTATCTAGGGCTTTTTAAATGTTTAAATGGTATAAGTTATGTTGTCTAAGCTTCCTTTGTTTGTTTATTTATTTTTTTCTTGAACAGAACAGTTCTTCCTATGGTGGTGTCTTGTGCATTACTGAAACTGGTAAGTGAAACCAGGAAGGAGATTGGAGTTCCAGAATCTGTCTTCCTTCTCTAACCAACACAGTAGTCTATGAGGAACTGCCAAGTAAACTCTAGAAAACTTCTAACTGGTTGAAAATCATGGCATTTTGATGCTTACAACAGAAGGGGTGGGAGAGAGAAAGAGAGAGAGGGAGAGGGAGAGGGAGAGGGAGAGGGAGAGGGAGAGAGAGAGAGAGAGAGAGAGAGAGAGAGAGAGAGAGAGAGAGAGAATCATGAGATGATGAAGTCTGTGTAAGCCAGTTGTAGTGTAGGGTTATGTTTCAACTCTCCTGATTTTAGGGACATGAACGCTATGGTAGAGTTCCGTGTCTGTTCATGATTATCTGAATTCCTCCCGTTTATGCACTTTCCTGTACTTAAGATGCTCTCCACACACTGCTGAGCCTAGCACAAACATCTTCCCTTCAGTAAGCATTTTTCCAAGACTCATCACACTCCTTTCTACTGCTCCAAGACAGAAGTAAATATAGTCATGTGCCTCACAGCAGTGCTGTGAAGAGCGATGCGAGGATAGATGGAAATGGCCTGGCGATCTTTCGATTGATGCTTGAGATATCGGAGCAGTTGTGATTTCGCAAAAACTGATAGTGGCACTGGTCATGCAGACAAACCTGCGGTGCCGACAGCCGAACAGAACTGCACATGTTATTTTGTAAAGTACACAAGTTTCTTTTTTATTTACTGTACCTTATTCTTATCAATTGAGAGTGTGTTTCTCCTTCCCAGGGGATCCATATATGACTGACTTTCTTAGGTTCTCCTTGTTACCTAGCTTCGTTGGGATCATGGATTATAAGCTGGATATCTTTTGCTTTACATCTAATATTCACTTTTGAGTGAGTACATACCATGTTTGTCTATCTGGATCTGGCTTACCTCACTCAGGATGTTTTTTTTTTTCAGTGCTATCCATTTACATACAAATTCCAAGATGTCATTATTTTTACCTCTGAGTAGTACTCCATTGTGCAAATGTACCGCATTTTCTTTATCCATTTTTTAATTGAGGGGCACCTAGGCTGTTTCCAGGTTCTGGCTATTACCAGTAATGTTGCTATGAACACAGTTGAGCAAATGTCCTTGTGGTCTGAGTATGCATCCTTTGGATATACACCCAAGAGTGGTCTTGAGGTAGACTGATTCCCAATTTTCTGAGAAACCACTGTACTGATTTCCAAAGTGGCTGTAGAAGTTTGCACGCCCCCCAGCAATGGAGGACTGTTTCCCTAACTCTGCATCCTCTCCAGCATAAGCTACCATTGGTGTTTTTGATCACAGCCATCCTGACTGGTGTAAGATGGAATCTCAGAATCATTTTGACTTGCATTTCCCTGATGGCTAAGGATGCTGAGCAGTTCCTCAAGTGTCTTTCGGCCATTTGCAATTCTCCTGCTGAGAATCTCTGTTTAGATCTGTACCCCAGTTTTTGATTGTATTGTTTGATATGATGTATAGTTTCTTGAGTTCTTTATGTATTTTGGAGATCAGTCCTCTGTCTGATGTGGGATTAGTGAGGATCTTTCTCATTCTATAGGCTGCCATTTTGTCTTAATGACTGTGTCCTTTGTTCATATTATATATATATATATATATATATATATATATATACAGGTGTGTGTGTATGTGTGTGTGTGTGTGTGTGAGAGAGAGAGAGAGAGAGAGAGAGAGAGAGAGAGAGAGAGAGAGAATGTGGATTCAGAGAAAGAGGCATATAAAACAAGTTTACTGAAAAGTATTCTGTATTACACGCATGCTCTCTGCTGTGTCTTGGTTGCATCCCAAGGAGTGACTGGCTGACCCATTTGACTTTGTGTAAGCATGCTTCATTGTTCTCACATACCCATAGAATGTCTCGCCAATGTGTTTCCCATGAGGCATCCCCACCGTGAAGGAAAACACAACTATGTCTTCTTTTAACTTCCATTTGAGCCACGGTAGGCACGGCTCAATGACTGTTCTCTCATTGAAGTCTTGGAAAGCAAAGTCTATTCCTTATATACTTTTTGTATCGTCATTTTGAAAGTTGAATATTTTAATACAAATAGCGACACATGTCTTCCATAAACATTCATGATACTCTAGACCAGGATATGATAGTTCACAATCTTAATTATGCTCATAAATCTTGTAAGATACAATCTTCAGTCATTACAGAAAACAGTTTCTTAAGATAATAAAGAAAATCAGCGTGCAATGCCATGTCATAATTCTTCTAGCCTTTTATTTGTATTCAATAAATCAGTTGTTTGGTCATGTAAGGCAGATTTTGCCAGAAGTCTGCAGCTTCAAAGGGAAACGAAATCCAATTTATTGTCAACATACATGAAACATTGCCACTGCCGTAGTCTCCACTAATCTGACACCAGCAGAAGGCACTCTGCTCTCTCCTCCAGGATGAGAATAAAATCTGCCTTATCTGAACGGGCCACATGCAAGTTGCATTTTCTTTTACTCTTGGTGAACATCACGGGCTCTTCTGTGCCCAGTCCTTACTGCAAATGGCTGATTAGTTAAGAACTGCCTTGTGCTGGAAGAAAATATATATATTTTCCCTTGAGTTTAGAATGGCGCCCCCTACTTCAGTGCAAGAATGTTTAACGTGTCAAGATTATATTTCAGTGTGGAAAGGTAAAAGACACACACTTGACAAGTGTTCCCCAAGAAGGCTTGTAGCTAATTTAAGCCATGAGTGGCCTCTCCCCAGCTGTCGGTAAGATGGCACAACCACCATGCCCTCTCTTGTTCATTTCAAATGGCCTCAGTGGAAGCTGTGGGATAATCAGGATAGGTGCTCAGAACTTGTGACTAAGTCACCTGAGGCCTTTGTATTGTCCTGCCTTTGCTGAACATAGAGGCTTTAAAATATTAATACACTCCATATCACATTAAATGTACCCATTTGCATACATGTCACAACCTGTGTTCTTTTCTTCAGGTTTCCAAACATGTGGGATCAGTTAAACTCTCATAGCCCAACACTTTACCCATGAATAGTGTTTTCTCAGTGCCTGGGAGAGCTTCGTCTCTTTAAAGTTTGAATCTGTTGCCAGTGCTGGTGCATTCTGAGCGATAACTTTCTGTCAACTGATCCAATGGCATTCTTTCTCCCTTTTGAAAATCACGGCTGATTAAAAGTCTAATGCAACAGCTGTTAGTGATCATGTGATTGATATGTTTTTGAAGACAGATGTTGACGAATGAAAGCAGAATACTCGGGCTTCTCTGTCATGGAGGAACATTTTTGAGCGGCTGCAGCCGTTATTTCCCCCTTCACATTTTCTTAGTTTTCGTTTCCTGTCTGTCCTTTTTTCTCTTCCCCCTCTTTACTGTTAAACAGAATTTAATTTAAGGAAAGCAGCTGATTTCTAAAAGTATACAACACCTTGTGTCCTGCATTTTTCAGAACAAGTGCTGACAGATGTTCCATGGTTGGATGGAAATTTTTGCAAATTTTTACTCTGACAATCCAGAGACTCTCTTTCATCTCTGATAAGCACAAATGTGGTCAAATTCAGCAGAGTTGAGAAGTTTTCATATGGCCCAAGTTGTTTAACAACAACGTAGATTTTTATTAGGAAGAATAATTTCAGCTAGTTCTGGTTTTCATTGTTTGGGATCTCTTGGAGTATTCTCATGTTAGAGAAATTTCTAAAGGATGTAGTACATGCATTCCGTTGAACTCTCTTTGAACATTCAAAACCATTGTTCTTTAATGCCATGTGCACTTCTTTGTAACTCTGACCAGTAGTTTCTGTCCTGAAGGTTTGGCCTGAATTTATGATAACACAGTTTCTGAGTCGATGGGAGAGATGTCTCGGGAAATGATTCATCTGGTGCTATCTGCTAGAAGGAATAAAAGATTGTGCTGTAAAAAAGAGAAACAGTACAATTTACAGAGAATCGCTGTGTTTTAGAACCACAAAGGCTTTGTCAATCACCGGAGAAAGAGAGCATTTAAGACCCTCACCATTCAGGGTAAGGGCTCAGGAGTGAGAGGCAATTAATCAACAGGAGCCACAGAGCCCTCTGTAGGATTCGGGTACAGCCAGCACATTTACTCCTGCGGTGGGAACCTTTTAGCTTACTCCAGTTTGGGTGGTCCTCTAGGATCTACGCTTCTGATCTACGCTTCTACTGGTTACCTGGCAAGAGTGGAAAAGCCATTAGCCGAGTCCCAGTGAAATCAGAAGATAAGCTGCGAGGCTCAGTCTCTCAGTAAAGACTAAGCATTTATGTAGTACCTTTAACCCTAGAATTAACTGGAGACAGCCATAATATAATTCCCACTTCACACAGAAGGAGGGAAACAGTGATTTATTAGAGGGAATGAATAACTTAAGCTTTCTGTGAATAAAAATATATCATTAGAGTGCAAGTTATCCATTTAGCTCAGCCCTTAAGAAACAATCTCTCCGAGGAATAGGAAGACATACATACTGAGCTTGAGAGAAAAAAAAAACACAAGTGCATCTCACTCTTGCCTCATCAGCATTCATGAGCTCTGTGTAATTCCCATGGATTTCATGTCTCTGCTCCTGCCATTATTATTATCCCCAGCCTCCAAATCAGTATTCATTCAGGCTGTATGAATTTAAGGCTGCTATCAAAAATCTCCACTACTGTTTCACATTCATGGGCTTTGTTTTGACATGCACAATATTTGGTCTGAGACTAATAGCTTATTGTTGCTCTGAAGATGGAAGAAGCTGGGCTCATCAATGACACCCAACTTTTGCCCACAAATGCTGACTGTGTAGGACTTTGCAACAAGCATGGTTGTGAACTCAAGTGTAGTATCTGAGCCCAGACCAGATACTGCCAAATATCTATTGCAAACTTCATAAAAGAGATTTATCTGTATTTGCACACATGTGTATTTTTGAGCAAGTACGTGCATATGTGTGTGTTTAAATCTATAACACAGTGTGTGTGTGTGTGTGTGTGTGTGCCAGCATGCACATGCGTGTATGGCCTTGGAGATCAGAAGTGCTCACTTCTAACCAGAACCTGGCGACAACCTAGATACTCATCAACCAAAAAGTGGATAAAGAAAATGTGGTATATTTACATAATGGAATACTACTTAGCTATAAAAAAAACCAATGACATCATAAAATTTGCAAGTAAATTAATGTAACTAGAAAAAAGTCATTCTGAGTGAGGTAACCCAGACACAAAAGACAAACACAGTATGTACTCACTCATAAGTAGGTACTAGATATAATAAAACAAAGGCTAACCAGACTACAATCCACAGCTCCAAAGAAACTAGATAACAATGAGGAACCTAAGAGGGATACGTACATCACCCTGGGAAAGGGGAAATAGATGGGAACTTCTGGTAAACTGAAGGCAGGAGGCAGTAGACGGGAGGGGATGGGGGACTAGAACATGAAGGAATAGGATGGTGGAATTGGGAAAGGATAAAGTGGGAGAGCAATGAAATAGGTATCTTGATTAGAGGGAGCCATTGTTGAGTCAGGGAGAAACCTGGTGCTAAGGAAATTCCCAGGAACTCACAAGGATGATCCCAGCTAAGACTCCTAGCAACAGTGGACAAGGTGCTTGAAGAACCAACCTTCCTTTGTAATCAGATTGGTGAATATCCTGACATCAAAAAACCTTCATCCAGTAACTGATGGAAGCAGATGCAGAGATTCATGACCAAGCACTAGGCAGTCCAGTCGGAGAGAGGGAGGAGGGATTACATGAGCTGGAGGGGGTGTCAAGATCACCATGGGGAAATCTACAGACCCATCTGACCTGAGCTAGTGGGTTTAGTGACGTTTTATTTATATAAAATAAATAAGGCTTGCCTAAAGATCAGAAGGTCAAAGCTAAGCCTCTAGAGGTCAGGCAGTGGCAGCATATACCTTTAATCCCAGGATTTGGGAGAGAGAGGCAGATGGATCTCTATGAGTTCAACACCACCCTGGGATACACAATATCAATGCACAAACAAATCCAGGTGGTGGTGCCTCACACTTTTAATCCCAGTAGTAGGGAATCACACACTTTTAATCCCAGCATTAAATGGAATAAAAAATGAGAGGAGAGAGAGGCTTAGTCTGTTTAGTCTGCAGTCACCCAGTCTTGGTAAAGGTAAGACTTCTCTAGTGGCTTGGCTGCTTTGCTTTTGTGGTTTTCAGGTTGAACCCCAATTTCTAACTCTGGGTTTTTATTATTCGTGTTACATGTGGCAATTCACAGACTCCAAACCAACAGCTGGGGAGCCTGCGTGGTACCAAACTAGGCCCTTTACATGTCGGGGGAGTTGTGTAGCTTGGTCTGTTTGTGTAGCCCCTGGCAGTGGGACCAGGATCTAACTCTGGAGTAAGAGCTGGCTTTTTGGAGCCCATTTGCTCTGGTGGGATGCCTTGCTCAGTCTTGATGCGGGGGGTAGGGGGGGGAGCGTGGTCCTGCCTCAGCTTAATGTGGCAGGCTTTGTTGACTCCCATAGGAGGTCTTACTCTTTCTGAAGAGTGGCTGTGGGGTAGATTGTGGGGAACATGGCAGGAAGGAGAGGGAGGGAAACTGTGGTTGGTATGTTAAATGAATAAAAAAATACAAAGGAAAATAAAAAACAAGTCATTACATCCCCTGGAACTGCAGTTACAGGCAAAAAAAAAAAATTAGAAAAAGAAGAAAAAGAAAAAAATGACAAAAGAAAAAAAAAAGGAAACTTTCTCTATCAGGAACCAGAAAAGGCCAGACTGACCTCACAGAGCCTCATGATGGGTTCATAGTGAGTTCCCCCAGAGTAGACTTACTAGGAAGGAAAATACATGATCTCATTAAGGGGGTAATTATTCCTCGCCACCTCTGTAGCAAGGCTTTAGGTGTGTCTACTTTTCCCCAGGGGAAAACAGGTGATTAACAGGCTCAGCTGCATAAGTGCTGTAGCCTAGAATGTAAAGTCTCTGTCCAGGTCAGAGAAGTAGCTTTTCCTTGATAGAAAGCAGCCATGAAATCCCCGAGGAGTTGGACTGGAACTGGGGTATAGATACAACCCAGTACCAGCATGAAAATCTAGAGGTTCAAGTTGTTTGTCAGAAGGGGTTAGTGTCGTCTGAACTAGGGTTTGAATCCCCCCTCACATTCCTCCAGGCAGGAGAGAGGTTAGAAGCAGAGTTCCGTGCAAGCATTGCAGTTCAGAAAACCAAGGACATTCCTAGGAGTTTTGCTTTCAGGGTCGCTGCCCTTAAAATGCCTAGCCAATTCCTAGGTTCTCTTCTCACCACCAGTTTGCAGCAGGCTTCTGCCTCAGCCTCTGGGATGCTGGGATCATAGGTGTGCACCCCTGCAGAAGCACTGGTATTCTTTCCTATGGTACCAACCTCATCAGGATAACCTCCAGGACTATGTTACAAGGGCTGAGCGGATTTCCAATATGACTAATTGGGTTTTTAATCTCACTGTGCCTGAAAGCCACAAAATCTCCTAGTACCTCCATGGGCAGATCATTTCAAATGTGGCCATGGACTGACTTTCACTTACTAGGCTTACAACTCAAAGCTTCAGTTGCTGTGTTCTTTTCCTTTTATTGTCCAAAGATAATGCAATATACTTTTACAGAAGTTAGATGGGGTTTAATGATTTTTGTATGTGTCCGTACTACAGATCTCATACATATTTTACAAATTTTGTTGAGAACAACAATTAATAAAACTTTGATAAATCTGGGGAACTTTTATATACACTTGACCAAATGTGATACTTCAATAAATATGTATGATTTGTGGGGTTTATATGAAGTTTCAGTTATATGATTCTTCCCTATTTAAAATACCACTGTCTCTTCCACCACTATAAAACAATTTCTAATTCTTACCATTGTAACCAAATAGAAAATTAATAAGCCTTTTAGATTTTTCTCAAGTTTCATCTCACATACAAACTCTACTAGGTATGTTTGCCCAGAATGCACAGAAGGCTGTACACCAAGAGCTTGCTGTTTTTATTAAATTTCCCAGTGAGAGATGCGCATGTGCTCTGGATGAAAACCAGCTCTTTCGGGAATCTGAATTTACCCAGGTGTTTTGCTGGGAGCCAGTGCATTTCTGAGAAACCCAGATTGGATCATTTTGTGTGAAATTACTTTCAGTGTTTCCATCTGTGAAATGGTAAGAATATCTGCCTTGGAAATGTCTAGGGAGAGTCATGGGAATTGTACTGTGAGCTATGCTTGAACTCATCCAGAGAGCCGCCCTGGCTGGTGGTGTGCCTTGTATGTGTGTACACATTGTAGGGATATACCAAATGACTCTGCAGACTGCCGAATGGTCTGTTTAATTAAAAACCCTCGATAGACTTGCTTAACAAATGGTGCTTCTATGTTAACAAGAATTTGAATGAATTCATTATTTCAAATATCAACATACATTACTATAAAGTTTACATACCATTAAAATGATGATTGATATTTCCGACTTTATGGAAAAACTTGATTTTATGCGTCTGGGAGAATAATTATGAAAATGAGGTTATCACCACACATATTTCCAGGACTCATGGTCTGCTCACTTAAGGATGTTAACTCCTTCCTTACTGGATAGAGCTATGGTTTCTCTGTTACATTAGAAGCCCCTGATCATTCTAGTTTGAGTCTGCGCTCTTAGACCAACTATGCTCACGGTGGCTTAGGAAGATCACCTCAGGCTTTGTGATCAAGTAGGTTAATAAAGGAACAAGAGGAGTGCAAATGCTAGGAAGGTGTTCTCAGCAGGTTCAAAGACTGGGGCCCTGTGTACATGAAGATGCTGGGAGGAATTCATCAGGTTAAACGAATATAATAGATGAATAGTCAAAATGACTTCTGTACACACATATATTTATGAGTTTTATGTTTTTGAGAACTTGGTATCTACATCACCACTATCATCCTCCACTTAATCTCTTCTAATGTTTCCACTCCCAAATTCATAGTCAAGTTTTTAACTTTTATTGTTATATGTAGACGCATATGTGCATATATATGTACATATGTATATACAACTTTTTGAGTTTCCTTAGCATTCGTCATACCTGGTTGTATCCAGAGCTAACCACTTGCAATTGAACATAAGAAGTATTTGCTGTTTCTATGCTTGCAGCTTCTTTGTTTTAAATCATTTGAGTTGATGTTTCGTGTGTATTCAGTATAGAAATAGAAATGACAAGGCTTAAAAAGTAAATGCAAACCAAAGGAACCAAAGCCCTCAAGAGAGTCCTGGTTCTTCACACATGCACAGCTACATAAATCCTCCCCAATGAACAGAAGCAAAATAGTCAGTGCAGCAGAACAACCTGCAGAGATTTCCTGAATTAACCTCTAGTGTGATGTATACAGAAGGCTGGAGACAAGATAAGCAGATGTTATAAGAATATAAATTGCATCGAAGGGTGTATTCTTTAGGGTAATTTTTTATAAGTTTAGTTAAAAATAAATATAAGCAGCATGTGGTGGCTCACATCTGCAATTCCAGGACTCAGAAGGCTGAGGCAGGAGAACTGCCAAGAGTTTGAGGTTAGCCTTAGATAGCTAGTAAGTGTCAGGCCAGACCAGGCTGCAGAGGAGGATCTTGTACTACAAATAAAGAGAAGCTGCAGTAGTAGAATTCAGATAGATCTGGTTTAGATAACTGTAGCACTGAAGCAAATAGGATTTATGAATATTTGTCAGCTCTTTATATGAAGCTGTTTTCTTCTTGATTATCAGATTTCATTAGATTCATTATGTAAACCACCACAGGTTACTTTCTATATCGGAATTTGCCTTGTCAGCAGTCTAAAGTAAATTGGAGATCTTCTTAGATCATTTCAAAGGTCTAGCTTTCTATTCAATTGGGCAGATTCTAATTCTACATATTCTCTGATTGAAAACATAGCCACTTGATGTTTGGCTGAGAGAGAACATGTCAGGACAGCCAGACAGTGAACCAAGAGATATATAACACAATTCACATAATTTGTGTGTAGTCTGAGGGAACAAAAGGCCTTTCCCACTGTATTGCACATCTGTGCAACCTTACAGTACAACTTCGGTGTAAATTTTACAGTGATCCCACTCCCTGCTTTCATACTTAGGAAACTGGGTGACTGTCACCAGAAGCAAACACTAAACAAGAGTTAAAATTTGTAGGCATACTCCATTTTGCTTAAAGTGCTTACTTGAAAATCTGACTTCTTTGAGGTATCGAAATATATATCGTGAATCACTGAGGATATGGGGTTGAAGACAGCCAGATACGGCAGTATACTTAGCTCAGTTCCTTATCTGTCTGAAATTAGAAAATGTATGGTAGAAGATATGAAGTTCCATCATTTGTCTCAAACCTGATCTAGCCGCTGTGAAAATGCATTGTCTTTGGTCAGTTTATAATAATAAGATTGCTTTTCACCCTTTGTAACTCAGAGCACTGACATATCAACCCACACAAAATACAGAGTCCCTGAGGACAAAAAGACCACGTACAGTAAATGAGAGAAAGACAAACAAACTCACTTAGCCTCATAGTGAGTGCAGATTCAGAAACACAAATTCAGACACTTGTGGGTCCATTGAGATTCGAGGAAAGTAGATCCCACAGTAAGACCCAAAGAAATGAAATTATCGTTTAGTAAATGGCACCCCTGTGTCTGTTTTCCATTCCTGAGGTCCAAAAGCAAAGCCTTTTTCGTACTATGCAAGGCTTGGCTACATAGCCCAGTCTAAAGGTCAATTGGGAGCATAAAACTACTAATTGTGGTAGTTAATTCTGGTACAGAGAGGCACCATGATTGCTGGCTCCTCCTCCCATGAAAGACCATTGATGGGAGAATCTGAAATCTTTAAGAAACAGAGCTGTGGATGTTTAGACATTTGTTGGCTGTAATGTTAATGTGTCAGGTTCAGAAGAGACAGTTGCGTCTCCCCTCCTGTAGCTAAATGCTGCTTCCATGCCAGGTGAATTCCAGGGCATGTACCAACTTCTTTAATGATGATGAACTTAATATTACCTAACAGCTCCCTGAGGAATTAAGAAATTGACAGGGGAAAGTACCTAACATTAAGTTACTTGGGTTAGCAAGGAAACTGAGGCAGAGTTCAGAAAGTGTTGAATAATTTTAGTTTTACTACTAGTTTTCCCCCTAATCAAGTAGACTTAACCATGGTTGCTTCTTCAGACTTCTGTACTGTTTCTCAGAAGATCCAATGAGGAAGTCCCATCACTTCTTCAAATCTATGATATAGACCCCGATGATGACATAAAAGCTCAGACACATGTGATGAATCTCTCATCATCTCATTGCTGTGCGGGAGGAAGAGGGATGACCGTCAAACCAATGGTCTTGGCCTTTGCTCTTTCTCTCTGTTTAAAAGGAGCCTGTAGCAGGCAGGTTTTCAGTGTTCTGCCTCCATAGCTATTTTTTTCTTTGACTAAAAACAACAGCCAAACCTGGCTTCTTTCCAACTCAGCCTGGTTAACACATGGCTCCCTCCACACAGAAGTGGGAGGAGATGAACATTCCACATTACCATTTGAGAATCTTCTCCTTGAAAGCCAAGATCATTATAAGTCATAAGTTCATGGGCACATTTCTGAAGGATAGAATTAGTCACAATTCTCAGTTGCCAATCTTGGAGGCCAAGTCCTTCCTCTCAGTGAGCGTGCTTCCTCTAGATAGTTACGCTAGTACTCAACTCATGGGATGGTCATATGAATTGAATTCGATAATTTTCATAATTAGAAGCCGTTGTAGTGAGCAAGTATTTGGTGACTGCTAGTGAGACTTCCCATTCCCATTTCCCTGCACTAAGGGCATAAAGGTCAAAGGTTTAAACATTCAGTGCCCACATGGAACAGCAGGAAGATAACATGCTTGTAGAGGTTGCATTCCTATAGCACCCACCTTCCTGAAGTGTTAGCTGGCCATATTATAATCTGCCTGCTATCAGGAAGTCGCAAGTCTATAAATGCAGTTCATGAAAACAGTATACACTGAGATAAAATGCTCCTTTGATGGATTTGTATTTCCTGAGTCCACAGACAAATTAACAGACCTAAAATCTTGCACACAGTGTACAGTTAATGTAGGAGACATTAACCATCAATCCCTTTGCGGAGTCATCTGGCAGAGTCACGTCTCTCTGGACTTGGGAATTGCATCCTGGACTAGTCATATCATCGAGAGGTAATTGTTCTCATTTTAGTGCATAGTAACTCATTAGCCACACTTGTTAGCATATTATATTCATATCTTCACGTTCATCTCTAAGGATTCCCAGTTTCTGAGTGCAGTCTCTGACATGTGTCTAAAAATCCACTTTTACTGTGCCAGGTCTTCTTTCCCTTTTTGACTCTTTCAAGGAACGTGACTTATTGAGTAGTTTAGGCCTTCTACAGTTAAACCGAGGCAATCGGACAAACCTAACTGCTTTGTTTTCTAGAAGTCAAACAGACTGCAAATTTACAGGATATAAGTAGTTCTGTTAGACAGGGAGGCACCACTGGGGAGACAGATGCTTATTAAGTTCATAGATTAGGGCAGGAGAAGCGTGTGGAAGGCTGCTTCCAGGGCCCAGCTCTCAGCACTGTGATTTGGGCCCCACAGTTGTCCTGGTTACGACAGGGCAGCCAAGTGGAGCCAGTTCCAGGCCCATCAGCAAAACTCCCTGGTCCTTTTCATTTCTGTGTCTTGCTGTCAGTTTTCTGTAATGTTGATTTAAGAAAAACATTTGTGTCAGCGCTTCTTTTCGACTGCTTAAGATCTGGGCAAATTAAAAAGCGATTTTAAATACAATCTTGAAAAAGTCCTGGCCAAACTTACCTTGTTGCTCCAGCTAAGACTTCAAGAACTACACTGAATATGTATGGAGAGAATAGATGCCTTGGCTTGTTCCTGATTTTCGTGGAAGTGCTTTGAGCTTCTCTCCATTTAAGTTGATGTTGGCTGTGCACTGCCTGTAAATTCACTTTATATGTTGAGGTATCTCCCTTGTATCCCTAGTCTCTCTAGGACTTTTATCTTGAAGGGGTGTTGGACTTTGTCAACAGCAAAATTTACCTGCCCAATGAGCAGCTTACTAATACAATGCAACATTCTTTGATATATTTAACATAACCTTAGAAAACATTCTCAAGGCACACGGAACTCTTCAGTGACAGGGAACTCTTCTCGCTCGCCCATCACATCTTTTCACCATATTTCGCTTTAAAGCTTTCCAATCATTTTACCTCTCTTCTTTCTTTATTTCGAAATTGATTTTTTTTTTTGCTTCTGTTTCCAAGCATTTCTGTCTCTGAGGTTTTTTTTTTTTTTTTTCTAAATTGCCACAGGGGCATGGAGAAAAGGCTCAGCAGTTAAAAGCATTAGCTGCTCTTCTAGAAAACCTGGGTTTTATCATCAGCACCCACATGGTGCACATGGTGGCTTACAACCCTCTGTAACTCCAGCCCCAGAGGACCTGATGTCCTCTTCTGGATTTTGTGTGTGATCACCAGACACAAATATAGCATACACACACACATGGGGGGGGCAAAGACACACAAACAAATCCACATGCACACAGTGAAAATAGCTACAAACTATTCTCTTGTCCAGTTTTGTTAAATATTTTCTTACCTGTGCCCTTGCTACTTTTTAAAAACTCACTTCAACAGACAAGACACGAAACATGTGACTAAGGAATCTGGATTCTGTATTACTGTCATACTGGGCGCTAGTGGTGCTTTGTCTAACATTTATAATACGATGCCCTGACCCCTAGGAGTTCTCATGGGACATTATAGAGAAATAGAGCCTATACAGAGGTGCTTACATTTATCATGAGATGCCTATGGTATATATATATATATATATATATATATATATATATATATATATATATATGATGTCTTTAGGAAGAGGAAACAGTGGCAAACGAGACTGGGAAGACAGGAAGAAGGTGACGATGAACAAGAGAGTCCTCGGAAGATAATAACCCCATCCATACCAGAGAGGGAATCAAGGACAGATCATAACCAAAACCTCAAAGCCAAACTCGGCAAACCTATGAGATATTGGGGCTTTACAGAGGCATAGGTGAGAGGCTATTTACAGAAGCAGGATTGACTCAAAGACAACTAAGTCAGTGAAAAACTCACATACCACTGTGGGCGATGACTCAAGAAGGCTGGATTCTTGGAGTTCTCTGTGTGAACATGCAGTACACCCTTGTCATCGGGAGAGAATCTCTCCCCAGCAGCTGTTTACTGCTCTGCTGCCTTTGTGAATTTTGCTTCAGCTTTCCCACACGTACAAATTTTGTTGACCTTCTGCCTGTCATGATCCTCCCACCTCTTCCTGGAGGGAATGTTTCAACTTAGAACTTCTTGACCTCAAAGGAGCCATCCAAGAGGATGGAATGCTTCAGCTATGAAGAAACTGCTGCACCACATGAAAATAAAATGAAGAAAGGGCTTGTTTGGGATTGATGAATAGTTGGGCACTGTCCAGAATACAGAATATATTTTTTGATGCTTTCATTAATATATAGTTTATCCTATTACTTCACAACTAAGACATCAATAATGCTTTCCTTATACAAATAATATCAGCTACCAGTGATGATGAGAGATCTTACTGTGGGTCACACAACCACATACATTTCATAGCTAAGTATGGGACTTAGAAAATGTTAATCATAGTAAAAGGCTTCTGAACGTGAAATTACCAAAAATTAGCTCAAAATCAAAGGTCTAACGAATTCCAGGTGTTTCGGTTAGTGTGCATCCATGTTGTGCGCCATATCTTCACCACAGCTGCTGCACACTTCCCCGCACATGCTGCCATGAAATACCAATGGAAACATGAGAGTTTACAGAAAACAGAATCTTTTAATATTTTATATTATCATTCTTAAAGATATAAGTACCAAGTTAGTGTATCTTTGTTTTGTATTGAGTTAGAATATTCAATTTTAAAAAATTCACTGCTTGAGTTTCTGACTTGAATTTCAATTTATACAAATTAAATGAGTTTGTCTTGGGCTTAAGACAAGTTTTTCAAGATTTTATGAGATGACTCTAGACACATGTCTACATTTTTGCACTTAGTATTTATCCAAACCAATGTTCTCTTTCTTTGTAATTATGAATCAAACACACCCAGCCAATGTTTAATTCTTTATTTAAAACTATAAAAGCATATCATCTATCACTTTCTGAAAATGTGTCTCATCTTTAATAAGTACTAAAATGACATGTATACTAAAAATTGTTTAAAGACAGCTTTGTGATTTCTTATGAATATTTTGCACACACACTACATTTATCACTTTTCTGTTACTGTGGTCAAACGCCATGGACCATGAGAATTTAAGAAGTGTCTGTTTGGGCTTATGGCTCCAGAGAGAAGAGAGTCCACAATGGCGGGGGAAGCATGGCAGTAGGCAGCCAGAGAAGGAAGCTGAGGGATCACATGTTCAACCACAAACAAGCAGTGGAGAGATCTCACAGGGAAAAGCTAAGGAAGGCCTAAGATTCTGAAAGCATACTTCCATGATGTATTTTCTCTAGCCAGGCTGCTCCACCTCCCCAAACAGTGGACTAAATAGATTTTCGAATACCAAGCCTGTAGGAGACATATTTCCATTAAACTACTTCGTTTACATACCCTGATCATAGTGTGTGTGTGTGTGTGTGTTTTCAGGGTGAAAAGGGGTTGGGAATAAAAAGATGTTAGAGTTCTCTGGCCTAGATCTGGACTTAACATTTTTCTAGGACATCAGTGGTCAGAGGGTCTCATTTTCTTTGTGGAAACCCTGAACATTGTTGCTGGTTTTATGACAGTGCTGTTATTGTTCCTAGTTGTTATTGCTCTCCCTGCAGGGGGATTGTACTTCCTGCCCCACTGAGTTCAAGGTTAGCCCAGTGGCTTGCACTGGCAGTAGAAGGAGTGGAGTGGGTCCTTTATCAGTAGCAGCTTGAAGGATGCTCCTGTGGTCACATTATTGATCTTTTCGTTTTGATTCTTATTAGCATCTTTCTGACAGAGGCTACTTTTAAGCCTGAGTCCAGGAGAGGCTGAATGCAAAACAAGACCCAAGTTAAACCATATTCAATAGATGTGTAATGCAAACTAAAGATACTGTATAACAGTGCTAATTTTGGGTTATTTGTTGTTGCTGCAAAATCTAGCACAATCTAATTTATACAACACCTCAGTGCAATTTCTTTTGTTGCTCATATACAGTTAAAATACTAAGATGCATCACAATACTCTAAGTCAACATTTATTTTCCTCCGGATCCTTCTCTTTCTCTACTCTAAGTCAACATTTATTTTCCTCCGGATCCTTCTCTTTCTCTATAATTTATTTGCATCAATTGTTCTGGAGTGAAAAAAAAATAGAATCGTTTAAGTGGAAAAAAAAATCCATTGCTTAAGTAATTACCATTCCTGTATTAGAAATGGGATTCCCGCTCCACGTGACAAATACAAATCATGGAAATGTGACTGAAAGTCGCTCTCTGATCCAGGGCTGTCACTGCACATGGCTCTTTGAATTCAATCCCAGAGACACATATTGCTTTGTCCATCTTCTTCCTGCTAAGGAGCAACCAAGTGAACTGCAGAGCTGATGCTAAGGAATCGTTTTCATTACAGACTTCAAGGAAGTTCAGTAGGCTACAATGCACTCGGACACATTGTTTTTGTCTTTGAAACATTTGGAAAATGACTCTGGTATATAACAGACACCACAGGAAAACAGACAGGAAGCATTTAGGAAAGAAGATTGTAACTTCTCAGTTTGTTCCAAAGAACTAGAGGAGACCCCGAAGAAGCACGAAAGCCCGCAGTTCTGGCTATCTACCCTTGCTGGGTCCAAGAGTAAGCACTCATCAGTACAAACAACGGGGAAGCCCTGAGCACATGGACTCCCAAATTGAAGTTATTTCATGACCCCAGAAGAAGTGGGGTGGGGGAGCAGTAGAAACCCAAAGCAAGACTTCTCTGGCTCCTGTGATTTGTGAAGTGAAGCTTTTCCCTCTAGCTATCAGAATAAGTGGGTGTCACCACTATTGTCTTCAATTCCTTTCACTCCTTCCTTCTTCAGGCAATGATATGGAGCTGCCCTTATGTTTTTCCTTCCTTCCCTAAAACGAAAACACAGGGATGATTAACTCTGTCAGGAAGAGAGGGGGTCCTTGTGCATCCATGGTTCTGTGACCTAGACTTCCCGGTCTGATATGGAAGTAAAAATAAAATAATTCGTTTTGCAGGAACTATGTAGTCACTAACCTTTAATTCCTTTCAAGACATCTGGCCCACATGGTGTCTTCCCCCAGTTTATGAATTATGAGGATGCTTGTGCAACTTTTACAGACAACACAGGGCTGACTTTCATGCTCAAATAAAGAATCTACTGTATTGAAATTTAGTGTAAAGTGATAGCAGGCAGGTAAGAATAATTTTAACTTACAAAATGCTTAAATGTGATAGTTTTTAGTATTTATGGATGTCATAAACTATGTGTTTATTCCTCAATGATACCCAATCATGCCATTTCCACCCTGTTAATGATCCCAATTGCCTACGATAACAATCAAACCTTTTGTATTCTGATGCCTTATAGGTTTTGGTTTCTATATACCCTGCTTTGCAAGATTACAATCAACATAGCATGTGTACAACGCCTACTCTTACTATCCACATACTTGCAGTTGTGTTATCTGAAGCAACAAAAAAGTCTGCTCCTGTTTTTCCTTGCTCACTTTCATAGAACATTTACATTACTGCAAGATTTCCTTTAGGCTTGGAAACTTATTTCATAATCACAAGAATAACCTTGCTTTTCAGTGTATACCTGGTGCACACACCTATTTCCTGATGATGTCATTCCAGTCATACTGGCCTTCTAATAAACCATCAGCTTGGATGAAGTACCTCAAGGTGATATTTAAACACTGATCTTGTATATCTGTCCCAACACACAGTATCATTTTCTTCTTCATTCCACCAATTCTGGATTTCTCTTAAATCTTCAAACAATGTCTACCCATGCACTAAGACTTCTATATATTATTCTCTTTGGCTGTAAAATGTCTTCTATTAACCTCTCTTTTTCTTCTTTTGAGTCTCAATTTCTATAGAAATCTAAGCCAAATTATTTACATAATAGAAACTTACATGTTCATAGATTTTTCTACATACATACATGTTTATTTATTAACATGGAGATATCAGTCTTTCCCGTAGATTTCCATAGCAGCCAAGAAGATGCAAATTATTATCTACTCAAAAGAATTTCTGATTCTGAGTGTTCCTTAAAATCATCATCATCTTCTTTGTATTTCATTATGAGCACATCCCTACTGAGGAACCATTGGCGAAAATGATTAGTTCCAGGTATAGTGGAGATGAGAAGAGAATATGGAGAATACAGGAATTAACAGTGCTGAGGATAGGGAGTCCAACGAAAGGGGTACTTACAGAAAGTAATCCTCTGAGAAGGGGAAGAAAATATTTAAAAGGTTGTTGATCCCAAGAAAGTAGAGGCAAGAGAAGGAATGAAATGAACGAGAAGAAAAGTGTGCCCAAGAGTAAATAGCTTCTCGCGACTCTTGCTTTCTTTAAGAATTCTGAGCCATACACAGAAATCAATCTAGAAAGAAACTCAATGTTCCAGGCCACTAACTAGCAGTTCCAGGGGTTTATGTATCATCTGCTATTCCTCATATGCCAGACCAGAACACACACACACACACACACACACACACACACACACACACACACACACGATCAGATGGACCCCCTGTTCATCAGGCATAAAATGTCTGACAGCTCTCAGGGGCTCACCATCTCGACAGGCAAAATGCCCCTGCTTGTCAGATAACATCATTATGCCTGGCCTGGTAGGCACTTCCTCTGGCCACACGCTGTTGTGTGGGCAGTCTAGATGATGTACGCTTCCACCAAGCTTTGCTGAGAACCGGGTTTGTGATCTACAAATATCATTGACTGGCATGCCCCTATTCTACAGGAGATTATTTTAAAATTCCACTGCTTGAGCAGCAAAGGAACTGACAGTTGACGAAATCCATTTTAGACTACAGAATGCTATTTTGTATGTGAAAAGAATTTTTAGATGAGAATGGCCATGTGTTTTGTGTTTCTGTAGCTGACACTGTGCTGAACACCACTATATTTATAGGGGAAGTACCAGATAATAATTGTTTGAAACACTTAAGTTTAGGGGCTGGAGAGATGGCTCAGAGGTTAAGAACACTGACTATTCTTCCAGCGCATGCTGGTTCAATTCCCAGCACTCCATGGCAGTTCACAACTGTCTGTAACTTCAGAAGCCAACACCCTCATACATAGATACATACAGGGCAAACACCAATAAAATAAAAACACACAAAAACACTTAAGTTTATATCCTCATTTTCATTTTAAGCCAACACTATTGGTATTTTATATTCATTTTACACTTCAACATTAGATTTCCAAAAATAATTTTTTTAAAGTACAAATTGAAGGACTTAGACTTTGTAATTTCAATAAACCATAACCAAGGCAATATGATATTGATATAAAGTTAGATACACAGATTGATGAAAATTCAAGCCTGGACCTAATTCAAGTCCTTCCTGATAAAAGATTGCCAAGCTGCATGGAATAGAATCCAAACAGAAAGGAGGCTGATGAGCTGAGGGCTTTTCTTGACACCAGCATGCAAGAGTATTTTTCCTAAGGCTGATGTTCTTATCCCAACCACAGGCAAACTCCCCTCACCGGTTCCTCACATTCTTAGAGTTAGCCAGTTGCTGCAGAGCTTTTAAGATCTAAAACCTTGAGTGCTATTTGAGGTTGGGATAGAGTCGCTTTTAATTTAGACATTTCCTGTCAGAAGTGACATGTTACCGGACCCTACATCCTGCTCCTCTCTCCAAGTGGAGACAAGCCAAAGAACCACAAAGGAGGGTTGAGAAAGGCAGCTGCAGGGATCCGTGGCACGGGAAGTGATCTACAGCAGAGTCAGTTCTGCCAGGTGCCGCTCTGGAAGTGAACGTCCTTAGCTGTGTGTGTGCAGAGCCTACTTCTTCCACCTGGGAACGGCTCATGAGTGAGTTGTGATTTGGTTGTTTGCTTCCTTTACCTTTCCTGTGGGCTTCTGGCTTTAGCCCTTGAGACTCGCTCTCCTTTCTCCTGTCTTTTTTTGTTTGTTTCTGGAAGACTCTCCATTTGCGGACCTTCTCCATTCCTTTTTGCTTCTAGAAAATTAAATGTCTGGGAGAAATGGAAGACTATCAAAGGGCCCTGTTTTAAATCATGTGGTAACTTTGTTTACTTATCGCCTTTAAAAGTGTTTTCAGAGTTTGCTAGATGGTTCAGGGAATAGGGACAAACATTTCTTTTTTTTTTTTTTTTTTTTTTTTTTTTTTTTGGTTTTTTTTTTTTTTGGTTTTTTCGAGACAGGGTTTCTCTGTAGCTTTGGAACCTGTCCTGGAACTCCCTTTGTAGACCAGGCTGGCCTCGAACTCACAGAGATCCACCTGCCTCTGCCTCCCGAGTGCTGGGATTAAAGGCATGCGCCACCAATGCCCGGCGGGACAAACATTTCTTAAGCCTGTCAACGGGAGTTCAGTCCCAGGGACTCATGGGGGTGGGAACAGAGAACTGAGCCTGGGATATTGTCCCCTGACTCCCAGATGTGTGCGCTCCAATTGTACAGTATGGTCTGCCTGCCCTTGACACATACATTTTAAAAATGTGCTAAAAAAAGTATTCTAAATTTTCTGGGTTCGACTCATTTTATGTTGGTAAATGCCTTATTTTCAAGGCAAGCTTCTATCTCTGGATTTACATAGAAAGTCCAAGTGGGATCACAAACTTGGGGGTTCTTGGGGCCATTATTTATTTTAGCTCAGTGATTCTGCCTGCTAGGAAACCCACTGGTTCTCTTCCCTCAACCTTAAATTACACAATTGCACTTGGGACTGGGGCACATGTGAGATTCTGATAGATACAAGCTCTCTTGGTTAGGTTTTTTATTGCTATAATGAAACCATGACCAGAGCAACTTGGGGAGAAAAGGGTTTATTTAATTTAGACTTCCATACCACCATTCATCCCTGAATGAAGTCAGGACAGGAACATAAACATGGGAGGAACCTGGGGCTGGGGATAGGAACTGATGCAGAGGCCACTGAGGGGCACTGGTCTGCTTCCCATGATTTTTCTCAGCCTGCTTTTTTAGGGAACCGCGGACCACCCACCCACGGGTGGTATTACTAGCAAAGGCTGGGTCCTCCCACGTCAATCATTAGTTAAGAAAATGCCCTTCAGGCCTGCTTACAGCCTGATCTTACTGAGGCGTTTTCTCAATTGAGGTTCCCTGCTCTCCAATGAGTAGCTGGTGTCCAGCTGACATAAAAGTAGCCAGCACAACTAAACTCTTGTCCATCTGATGTAGCACTCCTAAGCCACAACTTTTCCGCTCTAGTTCATCCCCAAGATCCTACATTAATAGCAACATCACAATATAAAATATTCAATTTTTAAATATTCTCACAGTCTTTTTAACTTAAAACACTTAAAAGTCAGTCTCTTTTAAGTAGGGAATCTCTTTTAAAATCCAAAGTCTCTAGCGTAAGTTGTCATCAGTATTTTTGATCTTGGCCATTCTTACAGGTGTAAGATGGAATCTCAGAGTTGTTTTGATTTGTATTTTTCTGGTGACTAACGATGTTGAACATTTCCTGAAATGTCTTTTAGCCATTTTAGATTTTTCTGTTGAGAGTTCTCTATTTAGGTCTGTATTCCATTTTTTTAAAATTGGATTATGTGTTCTTTTGATGACCAATTTCTTGAGTTCTTTGTATATTTTGGAGATCAGACCTCTGTCTGATGTGGGGTTAGTGAAGATCTTTTCCCATTCTGTAGGCTGTCGTTTTGTCTTGTTGACCATGTCCTTTGCTTTACAGAAGTTTTCAGTTTCAGGAGATCCCATTTATTAATTACTTCTCTCAGTGTCTGTGCTACTGGGGTTATATGTAGGAAGTGGTCTCCTGTGTCAGTGCATTCAAGTGTATTTCCCACTTTCTCTTCTATAAGGTTCAGTGTAGACAATTATCACATGTACTTATTCATAGATAGTTTTTAAACATAAAGCAAAGAAAACCAGCCTACAAACCACAATCTCAGAGAACTTAGACAACAATGAGGACACTAAAGGAAACTTACATAGACCTAAACTACATGGGAAGTAGAAAAAGACAAGATCTCCTTGAGTAAATTGGGAGCATGGGGACCTTGGGGGAGGGTCAAAGGGGGGAGGGGAGAGGCAGGGAGGGGAGCAGAAAAAATGTAGAGCTCAATTAAAAAAATAAAAAAATAAAATTCAAAGTCTCTTAAATGTGGGGTCCTGTAAAAATCAAAAATAAATTAAATGCATTCATACTTCAGGAAGATCCAGGGCACAGTCACAGTCAAATCAAAGCAAAACCAAACTCGAAAAGTATACATAACTCATTATCCGATTGTTTGGCATTCACTCACCATCTTCTGTGCTCCTCCAAGGGGCTTGAGTCACTTCTCTGGCTCTGCCCTCTGCAACACACCAAATTGCCTTCTAGGCTCCGGCTGGCTCCACTCCACCGCGGCTGCTCTTCATGGCCACCCACGGTACTGACATCTCTAAAATGCAGGGGTCTTCTGCTGCAGCTGGGCTGCACTTTCAACAACCTCTCCTAGGCTCTTTTCATGGTGAAGCCTCAACTCCTCTGCATGACTCCTTCGATTCTGCACCTTCAAATGCCGCTGAGACTGTTCTTTCACCAATAGCTTCTCCTGGCCTCTCACAGTGCCAAGCCTTGGCTGCTCTCCAAGACCCTTTCATGACTTCAAAACCGGTGCCACCTGGGTGACTCTTAGACTACCAAGTTTGGCTGCCAGCAAGAAGGTACAATTTTGCCTGCCTCCGGAACACAGCTTCTCTTTACTCACCCTGAGGAAATACTTCCGAGAAGATTTCATCGCAGTGATACTGGTCTCTTCTTAATCGCTGCTAATTCAGCAGCTCTAGCCAACTAGCACTGAGCATCCCAGCAAAGCAAAGCTCACTTTAGTAGTCTGTTATCTTGTTAATCACAGCTGATTCTTCAGTCTCAGAACCAGATTCTTAACTCAAAATTTCAAATGGCCCCAATAGAGTCTTTGAACTGCTCTCCAAGGAAGGTCTCCATCATTTGCATTGACCTCAACATTCTTGTCTTCTAATCTCCTACAGAACAACTCACCAAGCAATGAATGCTTACTGTCTTTTTTTTACACAAAGTTCCAAAGCCCTTCCACAGTACTCTCCAAAACGACATTGTCAGGTCTGTCACAGCAACACCCCACTATCCTGGTGCCAACTTGCCTTAGTTAGGGCTACTGAGGCTGTGATGAAATACCACAACCAAAGCAACTTGGGACGAAAAGGGTTTGTTTTGCTGACACTTCCCTATTGCTGTTCATCATTGAAGGAAGTCAGAACAGGAACTCAAACACGGCAGAAACCTGGAACTGCGGTCAGGAGCTTCCACCGCGGTCATAGAGGGGTGCTGCTTACTGGCTTCTTTCCCATGACTTTCTCAGTCTGCTTTCTTATCTAACCTTGGATCCCCTGCTCAGGGGTGGTCTTGTGCAATATTTAATGCAAGCTTAACATATACACCTCCTGGAATGTTTATCATTTATCTGTGACAAAACCCTTGGAAATCCTTTTCTGTGGCCTTTTGAAATACCTGGCACATTATTTTTTTGTCTATAGTGGTACAACTCATTGCTCAACCACTCCTCCTCTTTCTGCCCACCTTTTCTCCCCTGGTTCTAGTAACCAAAATTCTCTCAGCTTATACAATATTTGTGATTTCAGACTGAACACACCACTGGGATCGTTCATTCTCTGTCTTTCTGTGCCTGGCTTGTTTTATTTAACATAATGATGTCCATCTCTAGCCATATTGTGTACATAATAGAAATCCATTCCTTAAATGGCTGGGTAGTCCTCTATTGCATGTATGTATCATATTTTCTTTTCCTATCCCCAGTTTATGGGTTTTCAGGTTGTATTAATATGAATAATGGTGCAATATACTGAATTAATTTTCTCCAGATATGTGCCCAGTAGTAAGATTGTATGGTCATATATGATTTCTATTTTTAGTTTTTTGAGAACACCTTTATCATTATGGAAGTCTTATAAATATTGTACAAGTGTCTGCTGTATTTGATTTCTTCTCTAGGTCATATTTTGTTTTTACAGTTTTCTGCTGGCAAGACAAGCTTAGAATAGTCATTTTCCAACCCAGTTCTTTTTTATACTTCCTCTATATTCTTCTTGATAATTAATCAATTCTACCTTTAGATCATCTCTTTCCTGTCTTTTGTTATAGTCAGCCAGCTGTAACCAGCTAGTGTGTTCAATGTTTTATTGAAAGTCAGATATGGTTAACAGATTTTCCTCCTATTAGAAACCCCATCTCAATTTTCTGTAGTCTTATAGTTATTGACTTTCCATTTTTATCAGTCTTGCTAACCATTAGCTGACTATGTTTTCAGTTTCCTTTTGTCACATATTTCCAAAGCTAACATTATGACTTTTAGATTTTGTTATGAGTATCATTCTTTATTGGTCCTATTTCTGTATGAAGTGTATGTTGCCACAATGACTCTCTGAAATACACAATCGAAAAACCAAGTTTAGTTTAGTTTAGGAGCCAAGTGATCTTGTTGGGGTCTGTATTGTGATGCACGCATGTCTGTAAGCAACAGGTAATTCATAAAAACACCTTACTTCAGGGCAACTTCACCTATAGACAGTAGCTGACTTTAGCCAGAGTGATGATGGCAAGACTGGCCTGGACTTTTAAATTATCTATCAATCATTATCTTGACATCAATATTTATGGTAAGTCTATATTTTTATTTATTGAGCTAGTTAGATGTTTTAAATTGTTTCTGCATGCAAAATCAATATCTCTAACATGACTATTAATTACTATATCACCTTTATATTACATAATTATGTAGTTTCATATCTAATAGTAAGTGAAATTCCAATGTATGAAACCATTTACTAAGAACTATTTATCAATTAGTTATCTATATCTCAAGGGACCATTTGGCATTAATGATGCTAAGCCTGGTTTCTTCTCCTAAGTTTGGGGTTCTTCTCAGAGATGGCAATCTCCAAGTTCATGTAATCTTTGCTCTCTCTGAAGGAGAGCAAGGCCTTAAGTGCTGGTAGCCTTAAGTACCTGAAGCCTAAAAAGACCTGCAAAGAATGGAACTCTTTCTCTAACTCTACTGTGTATCATCTCAAACTGTGTCTTCTGGAAGGAATTAGCACTCATATTTACAATGAGACTGCGATTTAGAAACTCTAAGAAGTCTAGATAACATTGTCAGGCTGGAAAAAATGTATTCAGTACTTTAAGTTGGGTATATTCAGTTTTAAATGGCTAGATTATTATTGTCTAGTAAGAGCTAAAATGTAAAATAGCATTGAATTACAATAAAGACTGGACAGTAATGGAAGTCGAAAGAGATTTAACTTTTATCCATGGCTGAAGTGAGTTGATGAGCTCAACTTGGCCTCATGCCTCCCTTCCAAAGTTCTTTTATGTTTTATGATCTCCACCAACTCAGAACACTGATTGGGTCCCAGTAAATTTTCTATTTGTCATCAATACCTACTTTTCCATAATTGCCTTGGCTCCAGGATAATTCAGTGGTTCATTTGCATTAAAACCACATAAGAAGCTCCCATATTGCACATTCAAATATGACTGCTCTTCTCAGACCAGGAAGAGTCTTGTGAGTGAAGGGCTGAACTCAGCCTGGACATGCGTGAGGAAGTCTTTGTTCATTCTCAGACTTTAATAGGAAAAGGGAAGTAGGACCAACAACTAAGTAAAGCCCCTGGGACATTCAAAATTAGTCCAGGGAGCAGAGAGAGATGAGCCCCATATGTTTTCAATTTTCCATCTGTCTAATAATTTTTACATCATGTTCATGAGATTAAGATCATTACAAAGATGCTTAATTCATTTTAGTCTACTTTGGTCATTAAACATACAGAAGATGGATATAATGTCAACTCCTTCCAGTAAGTAAAATATTTTCAAAGGATTCCCTTCCGTAATGGTTTAAGGAGATTTGTAGACTAGAAAAAAATCAGACATAGTAAACACTATTGCCTTCTCGAATTCTCACCACCATGGCAACTCAGTGGGCTCAGTCAAGCATTTCACACTCCAGCTAGGAGTGCAATGGCAGGCGAGTGAATCAGACACAAAAGAGAAATAATTATATCCAGACAAAGGTGGTGAACATTTCCTGTGAATCACCACAAACATCCATTCATAAAGGTGAGTCCTGACATGGTGCTGAACACGCGGCTGAATCACAGGAACTTTAGAACTTTCGAATGTGCAAAATAACAGTTTGGAAAGTGCATGTGTAAAATGTGGAGATTTGCTTTTAAACATGAATGAATAAGAAATATGCCATCTTTTGTGTCTCCTATTTTCTTCAACCAATGAAAACCTGCCTAAGATCAAAAACTCAGTTGTATGACTTCCCATATTCATGTGGCAGGAGCTTTTTCTGGAGGATACTTGCGACTAGCTGATGGCTAATCAGTGGGTTTGAAAGCTTAACCAACGCCATTTCATTTATGTCAGTGTAAAATGGAAAAATTATCTTAGTTTGCAGGTGAACAGATTAAAATTTTAATATGTAAGACAGCGAATTACCATCATGCGTTGTAGTGAGGGATGCCTGCCTTTAAGCCTGATGTCCTAGATTTTAACTCCAGAGGCAATGTGGTAAGAGGAGAGAATATGGCTTATGCCTACGCAAAACACATGCATACACATGCGCGTGTGCACACACATGCACACAGAGTAAATGTAAATGAAAATAAAATAAAATAACAAGATGACTGAAAAGCTAGATGTTTGCCTGCTGCTACTATGTGTGGGCTTTAGGTACGGATGATGACTCCGGTTAGGTGAGGCTTCCAACTGTGGATTCTGGCGACTGATTTAATGACAGAAGGCCCCCCAAATTTATAATATTGTTACAGTGTGTCCTTTTTAGAAGAGAGGTGTGGTGGGCCAGTGAGAGAACTCAGCAGGTAAGGGTACTTGTTTTCAAGCCTGATTACCTAATCAGTCCCCTGCAGATTGTCCTGTGACGTCCACGTGTACACTGTGGTACTTGTGTACCCACAGAGATACATACATGCATGCACACAGACAAGCATGCACAAACATATACATACGTACATGTAATTTGAAAAAAGAAAACAAAGGCAAGTGTAGAGAGGTGAGGATGACCACCAAGGTGCTGATCCAGCTCCATCGCATCGGATCCTGTTAGGTGGTCTCAGCTCTTACAGTGAAAACAGGACTGAGAAGCAAGCTTTCTTTGGTATCATGCCATCATGGATCTTAACTGTTACCATTGCTGTGCAGCCTTTACTTCTTTTGGTATCTATATATATATATTTGAAAAAATTTTCGCCTCCTCCCCACCTCCCATTTCCCTCCCCCTTCCTCCACTCCTCTCCCCCTCCCCCCACTTCTCTCCTCCTCTCTCTCCAGTCCAAAGAGAAGTCAGGGTTTCCTGCCCTCTGGAAAGTTCAAGGTCCTCCCCCCCTCCATCCAGGTCTAGGAAGGTGAGCATCCAAACAGGCTAGGCTCCCACTAAGCCAGTACATGCAGTAGGATCAAAACCCAGTGCCATTGTCCTTGGCTTCTCAGCAGCCCTCATTGTCTGTCATATTCAGAGAGTCTAGTTTTATCCCATGCTTTTTCAGTCCCAGTCCAGATGGCCTTGGTGAGCTCCCAATAGATCAGCGCCACTGTCTCAGTGGGTGGGTGCATCAATCGCGGTCCTGACTTCCTTGCTCATTCATGTTCTCCCTCCTTCTGATCTTCAACAAATGGTGCTAGCATAACTGGATGTCAACCTGTAGAAGAATGAAAATGGATCCATATCTATCACTATGCACAAAACTTAAGTCCAAATGGATCAAAGACCTCAATATCAATCTGAACACACTGAACCTGATAGAAGAGAAAGTGGGAAATACTCTACAACATATGGACACAGGAGATCACTTCCTACGTATAACCCCAGCAGCACAGACATTAAGGGCAACATTGAATAAATGGGACCTCCTGAAACTGAGAAGCTTCTGTAAAGCAAAGGACATGGTCACTAAGACAAAAAGGCAACCCACTGACTGGAAGAAGATCTTTTGGTATCTTGCACCCACAAGCACCCCCCCCCCCTCAGTTTTCAAATACTTCATACCAGCAGATAAATGCTTTGGGAACATGAGAGCTTTCCATCATGCATTCTGACCTCCTGTAAGCATGTGTCTGCTTCTCATGTGTGCCTGCATTTTGCTCCAGTCACGCTGTTAAACTTAGTGCCTCTATTTGATTGTCCCTGCCATGAGAATCCTTTGTTCCCTGATCTGAAGTTCTGGAAGTCAGGAGTTAAACGGGGGCTGAGGCTAACCTCAGGGTTTCAGCAGAGTTTCCCCCTGGAAGCTCGAGGGGAACATGTTTTCAAAAGCCACCTGCCTTTCTTGGCTTGTGGAGTTTATAGATTCCTTTCTCTGGCTTCAAAGCCAGAAGTGTGACATCTTCAAAGCCTTTGTTGGGACTCTGATCTCCTTTCGGTTCTAAGGACCTGTGGGACGATGGTTGGACCACCCAGATGATGCAGGGTGACCTTTCCATGCCAGGGTCCTTAACTGTAACTGTTCACGTTTCCTTCCCAGTGTAGAACAATTTGTAGGTTTCTTAAATTGGAATACGAATGGATCTTTGGAAAGGCACTATTCCACCCACCGTGACACCTCTGGGAACACCTCAGGACTCTCTCCTAGCTTCGTCTCCCAAGTATGTAATGTGACTAAAAAGTCAGTATTTTTGAGAAAATTACCCGTTGTAATTCCTGCTAAGGTGACACCTGATAAAACTTAGGTTTTCTACTGTATAGTGCGTGCATCCTCATTCTCCTTTCTATTATCAAATGCCCCAGTTAGCCTCTACTGTGTAATTCGATGTACTGACAACTATATTCCACACATAATATGGATTAAAAAATAAGACTGATGCAAGATTCATTTTAACTGAAAGTGTGACAATGAATTCCATCTGTTGTCATCACTTAGCCATGAAATGTTATAACATCATTTGAAAGCCTTTCAGAACAGAAGCTAATGATTTCGAAAGCAAGGTTTCAGGAGAGAAGAAAATACCCAGGGCTTACTTTGAAAAAAAAACTGAGGGAACCCAAAGTCCTTCTATCTCTGGAGAGCAAACAGGAGTATGCAGTTAAAGAATGAGGTATGGAGCAGAGCAATGAACAAGCTCTCACCTGGACTCAGCAGAGCCAGGGCTCTCCGAAGTGTCTCCGCTGCCAGCAGACCCCACCAGCACCTGCTCTTGCCCAACCTGAGCTGTGATGTGAGAATCTAGCACAGTTGCTCAAGGGTTTTTTTTTCATAGCCCCTGAACCTAAATGACAAAGGCCTTCAGAGCATGTTTCTATTGTACCCTATTTAACAAAAGTAAACTTGAATCAGCATGTTTATGCGCCTAGTCAATCTAAAGTGTGCTTCTAAAAGAACATACAAAGACACATAGTTTTGAGATATTTCTTCTTAAACGAGCATCCATTCAGGGCTTGGTGCATTGTGCATGGATCACAAGTGGCTGCAGAAGTGCAGTCTGAGAGCATCTAGGACCTAGCTGGTGAAGCTTCTATATCCGCTTTGCCGCAGCTGATGCCGAGAAACAGCTGAGCTACGGTTCTAATGGGGACTCTAGGATTCC
Organism: Chionomys nivalis; assembly: GCF_950005125.1. NCBI lineage: Eukaryota > Metazoa > Chordata > Mammalia > Rodentia > Cricetidae > Chionomys > Chionomys nivalis. The sequence goes on from NC_080090.1 coordinate 81,049,937, forward strand.
CTGCCAAGTGGGCCTCTTCACCACCGTCTGTGTGTGATGCTCAGCCTTTGGCTACAAGTCTTTGGATTAGACCTTTTACAAGCTCAATAGATCATTTCAGACCCTTAGCTCTTTAATTTCTTCCAAATGAAGGGTTAGTGGGTTGTAAAAGGAATTGAGCCACTAAAACCAAAAGAGAAGCACTTGGTTTTGTTGTACTGCTTAAAATTTTAAGGGCTATGGCAAACTGTTTTTTAGCTGGTTAGCTAGATTTGTGTTGCAAATCTGTGTTGTGTAGTGTAGTACTTGAGATAATCAACATGGAAAAAAAAAGAAAAAGGTTTGAATTGACTTAATGGTTCTTGAATTGGTAGAATTGAGAGTTGACAGTTCTGAATTATCCAGGGCCATCTGATTCTTTGCTTTTGGGCTTAAGGCAAGGTATGATGTCATGGAGTCCGAACAAGTAGTGGAGCAGGCTGCTCTTCTCAGGGTGCTGGAAGCCAGAGCGAGGACATTGGAGTCCCACTATATCCCTCAAACACACGTCTCCAGTGACCTAAGTTATTTCACTAGGCTACTTCTCCTCAGGGTTTCACCAAGCCCCTACAACGTTCAGCCTGGAAGGCTAGGGGCTCCAGGGATATCCAAGTGTCAAGCTGCAGTACAGGAGGAGCAAGCATGGCACAAAATGCAGCAATCATAATCACAGATATACCTGCTGCTTGTGTCACGCAATATGTGGTGTGGGACAATGGTCTGTATTCTGTCAGTTATATTTTAAATAAGCACTGATTGGCCAGTAGCCAGGCAGGAAGTATAGGTGGGACAATCGGACAGGAAGTAGAGGCGGGTCAGTGAGAACAGGAGAATTCTGGGAAGAGGACACAGTCCTAGCCAAGCCACAAAAGAAGGAAGATGTGACTGCCTTACCAAAAAAGGTACCGAGCCATGTGGCTAACATAGATAAAAATAATGGATTAATATAAGTTATAAGAGTTAATAAGAAGCATGAGCTAATGGGCCAATCAGTTTATAGTTATTGTAGACGTCTGTGTGATTTCTTTGGGACTTAATGATTGCCGGAACCAGGCAGGACAGAAACCCCAACAGCAAATATGTTTCCGATTTCTTAGATCTTTTTCAGTGAATTTGTTTCCCCTTCATTTCTCACATGGCTTGCTTTGGTGATACTACCACAGGAATGGTAAACAAGCCTGTGGAGACTTGTCTCACAGACTCTAAGCTGCTGTTTAAATTCATCTATTGTCCCCCGAACTACTGTTTAAAATCATCTTTTGTCCCCTTTCCTGTTGGTGATGTTTCTTGTAAGTAATGGATACTGGCCGGCATGACAGACAATACACATACACGCACACATATATATGTGTGCCTGTATGTATATATATACATATGTATGTGTGTATATATTTATTCAGTTTCAAAAACTCAAACACATTCATTCTGTGAGCAGGACATTCATGTATTTATCCACTGTCTTTAAATAATAGTAAACCAAGAAGTAGGCAATTCAAGGTAGCACAGTAGCTCAGAGCAACCCGAGAAGACTCCTGTATTCTCTTGAATTTTCTTGTTGCCCCTCCAATGATCATGTTTTTTATATAAATAGAAAGAGAAGCAAATACCATTGGATGCACCTCTTATAAAGTGTTCTGGGAACCTCTGCTTGGACCCTCTCATCATAATGAAGGACTATGATGACAGACTTGAGAGCAGGGAGAACACACTGAGGGTTTTTATGTGGGGGTTGTCATAATTGATTATCTTTATGTTCTTTAAAGCTATAAACATCTCCCTTGAACATACAGGCATCTTAAGAGATTGGAAAGGTTGGTTAAATTCTTTATAGTTAATAAGTACAAATAAGAGTTTCAGGTTTGTAATTGATTCTGTACTTGAGAGATTTCTAGAAGCTTCCCAGTTCAACTAAAAGTGCAGTTACTTTGAAGGTAGTTTATTCTTCCAGCATTCATTCTCTCTCTCTCTCTCTCTCTCTCTCTCTCTCTCTCTCTCTCTCTCTCTCTCTCTCTCTCGTCTCTTTCTCTCTTCTAGAGGAAAGGCTTTTCTTTCTAGAAAAGAAATGAACTGATGAAGACACTGGTTCTGTATATATGACTGTTTCCTGAAACTTCACTTTCTATTTACGTAACTGGAAGCACAGATACATAGCTTCTCAATATGGTAGGGTTACAACTACGACACTTCCAGAAATATCTAAAGAAAATTAATGATATAGGAGGGTCTTCTATCTACCTGTTGTTTCATTGGTTAATTAATAAAGAAACTGCTTGGCCTGATAGGTCAGAACATAAGTGGTTGGAATAGACAGAACAGAATGCTGGGAAGAAGGGAAGTGAGTCAGTCACCATGATTCTCTAACTCGAGATGGACGTAGGCTAGAATCCTTCCCGGTAAGACACCACCTGTGGTGCTACACAGATTATTAGAAATGGGTTAAGCAAGATATGAAAGTTAGCCAAGAAGAGGCTAAATATAATGGGCCAGGCAGTATTTAAATAAATACAGTTTCTGTGTAATTATTTCTGGGCATAAGCTAGCCAGGTGGCAAGGAGCTGGGTAGCAGGAATGCAGCCCACTGCTCCTTCTACAAATTAGAAACTTAAGGAAATTAGAAGCATCATATAAATTATAGTGAGTTTCTTACTTTTGAGAATAAGATATAGAATGTTTCCTAGAGATGGAACAAATCCCTACCCTAACTTCCCCAAAGCTGTTTTAATGTAAAAACAAATAGGGGAGTAATTCTATCTTCTAGGAACTGTAAAGTGGTATCTTACATAAGTTATTTATACGTCAATCATATCTTGAAATATAATAACAACTTTTAGCAGTTATATTTCTCTTCTTCTCATTGCTGTGATCAGATACCAGAAAGCAACTCCAGAAAGGAAGGTTTGTTTTGTCTCACCTTTTGGTAGAGATCATCACCACTGCCAAAGTGCAGTGACAGGAGCTGGAGATGGCTGTTCACATCACATCCCTATCCAGGAAGCAAAGAGAGATGAATGCCAATGCTCTGCTGCCTTTCTCCTCTTTATCTGTTCAGAATCCTCATCATGGAAGGCTGCTGCCCACATTTGGGGTGACTCTCTTCTTCATTTGTCCTAAACTAGGAACTCCATGATAGACAAACTTAGAGGGTTGTTTGCATGGTGATTATAAATTCTTTCTTTGTTTTGTTCTGTTTTTTTTTTTTTTTTTTTTGCCTCAAAGTCACAAAAATCCATCTGCCTCTGCCTCTCGAGTGCTGGGATCACCTGGCTGGTGATTATAAATTCTACCAAAAAAAGCAGCTTTATCATTTATTCTTTCAGAGCTTTAAAGAAATGATAGCAGTAATTATAACAGAAAATTTCTGTGAGTTAGTTCTTGTAAAAATTTATAGATGCTGTTATTATTTCTACGTTATACACCAAAAATTGAGTTAGAAACATTGGAAAGATATTACAAGGCATGCTTAAAGCATTACATTTGATCCTGGAACCAAAGGTGAATAATAACAAAAGATACACATGATCACATATTAAGAAGGCATTAAAGGAAACGTGATATTTGAGCTTCTATAAATTTTATATATTTATATAGTAATGCTTTTTTCATTTAAATTTCTAGCCTATATACCTGACTTGGGACTTGGCTTAATTCAGTTCCCAAGGTCCTAACACACTACAGACAGAAGGGCTACTGAATGTTATATACAATGGGCAAAACGCTTCGAGACTTGGGCAAAGAATATATATATATATATATATATATATATATATATATATATATATATATATTGCTCTCAGAATCATAGGACAAAGGTCACATCATTGCTAAAGGCTTGAGCACAATAGATTCATATGGTTTCTGAGAACCAGTATCCTTACCTGGGAAATAGGTCACAGTACTCAATTCACCATGCTTCTGTGTATTAATTTAAATTAAACATATGATACAATTTTTGTGAATATAAAACTCCTAAGGAATTTTTGTTCAATTGTAGAAAATCTCTGAGGAGATAGGGAGATTCTTATACTAATGTGGTGAGTCTTATATTAATCTTTATCAAAATGACTAAGATGTTATTGTTGTTATTCAAGGAAGTTAAAGTCAGTACTGACAAATAGAACTCCTATATAAATAAAATTGATTTTTCAAAATAAACTTCCAAATAAAACATACAATTTAGGCTTAACACGCCTCCCAGATTCTGGTATAAAATAACTCAATCAAATCCTCTTTAAGACATATGATGTTCATAGCATTTTATGATTTGATTTTGAAACTTATTTCCATTCTGAAAGGATTCTCAAATTGTCACTCTCCACATCTGCCACACTGGCTAGATGCAGAGAAACTCTTTTAAAGGCTCTGGAACATGACTGCGTTATCAACTGCAGGCACCAGTTGGTAGATCAAGTCAGGACAGGAGCTCTTTAAAACACTCCCAAAGTGCGACGAAAAGAACTTGTAGTAAGTTTTTGCTAGTCTTGTGACTACAGCATGCCACTCTTTCTAGCAAGAGAATCTTCTGTTAAGTCAGTTGGGAGTTCAAGGGTAGGCTGTTCATTTGTTAACAGTGATCTATGTGTTCAGGCACACAAGTGCATGTCCAGACTAAGCATTTCAGCTCCCCAATCAAACAGAGCTCCTCTTCATTTGCTTACATGCAGTAGCATGATAGTCTGTTAATCTCCTTTACTACCTACCCAAATGTAGCTTTCACAATACAGAATGATTTCTAACATTCAACAATTTTTGTGGATACATTAGAAATTGGAGCAAAATTTAAGAGTGGCAAACCTTCCCATTGGTTTCCATGACTTTCTCACCAAGCACCTGTCTTTACGTACAGAATGATTTCAGAACCAGGTGAGTAGAAGCAAGTAAGATCTCTGTGCTTTCATTTGGTTATCTGAAAAATTGTGACCAGTTATGACTGCCTCTGAAGGTTGTCAGACTGACCATCCCCAGTATATTTCATTTACCTGATAGAATGAACAATACCAAAACTTGCTTGTATCGTTATTAAAGCTGTCACTGAGCTCATGTTGACTGATACCTGTTCCTTTTTATGTTAATTTTAATGAGAATTTTACCTTAAAAATACACAAAAGTGCTGGGCCATGGTGTATACTCCTTTAATTCTAATACTTGGGAGGCAGAAACAAGTGGATTTCTGTGAGTTGCAGTCAAGCAGTGGCTTACCGGCAAAGCTTTGGCATGTCTGGCTCTGGTCGCCCCATGGTGCCTCTCTGACTCCTCCTCCTTTCTTCCAGCATTCACTTTAGTTTTCCCCACCTGTCTTTGTTCTTTTGTCCTATCAACAGGCCAAGGCAGTTTCTTTATTCATTTAACCATTAAAAACAACACATGGACAAAAGGACCTCCCACACCACAGGATAGTCAGGGTTGTTAAGTACAGAAATCCTGTATCAAAACCCCACAAAAAAGGAAGGAAGAAAGAAAGAAGTAGAAAAGAAAAGAAACACACATGGAAAAACAAGCACAAACATAGATGTAAAACATGCTAGGCAGTAGATAAATAATAATAGAATTGTTGTGAAAATTCAATAAAAATATGGTTTCCTTCACTGAACCAATTCACAATTAATAGAAGGGACAGAAGCTAAAAGAATTAGTTTAGACTCAAGTGGCTCCATGATTAGGTTATGGCAATGTTTACGTAAGTTCTGAGAAAACTGAGCCAACTTAGTTAAACAATGGACTAGAATTCATAGTTTGCTAGTCAAAACCAACCAACATGAGCCAGGTAATGAGGGAACTGAAAGAGGAGCTAGGGAAAGCCTGGACTGTCTTCTGAGTAACTGGGAAGGCAGTTGGGTCTAAATAAGATATCCATGCAGGTTTAGTAGAGAAATAACTGATCTCATTTTGTGATATTGTGCTCACGGCGATCTTGGGCAAAGAGAAAATGTTAGTGAAGTACCATAATATTCAAGTATTTCTCATCTTTCACATTTCTTAAAACTGTAACCACTCACTGTCATTACTTTGAAGATCTCAGCTAGTATGACAACTTAAGGTGAGTCTTGGCATATCAGCTCTTTAAAACAGTGTTTGCATTTGATCAGGAGATTTAATACCACAATGTAATGTTTAACATCCTCCATCATCGAAGTACAAGCACGTATGTACACACACACACACACACACCAAAACACCACAATAATACTGTGACATGTACAAATAGAAGACATGATAGAATGAAAAGGAAGGCTCCTTTGCCATGTGTGCCTTTGGCTGCTTTATAATTACAACCCTGTACTAATCCTCCTCCACATAAATGCCAGTAAGCTATGTTAAATGTGCTCTTCAGTGTTGCCAAGCATAAGGTGCCAGTTCTCCCGCTAGACACTTGCTGTCACATTAGGAATCATCGAAATTAGACATTATAGATATTTCCCAGACCCACCAATCAAACCTGTGACCCCAGAAGGTGGAGAGCTTTTGCTGCCTCAAGAAATGCGGTTGAGGCCCTCATTGTGGGGTCCGCACGTGACAAAGGCATGAAAGGACAAACAGCCAGCCACCTTTCTATAAATCACAGGCCATTGATCCCCTGGCAGTGCTGTCAACCCCTAATGGCTTTTGTGGGGGTCGAAAAGGCCACACAACCAATTGTAATAGGAAAATACAGATAACTCAGAGACCATGTGAGTCAGTGCTGAAGTGAGGAGCTGGGACTCCTCAGACTGGTGACTGGTCTTCACAGTAGTCTGAACAGACCCAAACTGTCCGTGTGAGGGAGGTGGGCCACTCACTAGTCCTTTAGACATTTCCCTCTAACTTTTGACTGAACCGAAGTCAACTATTTTTTTTTTTTTGAGAGATGGCCCAATGGTTTAAGAACACTGGCTGCTCTTCCAGAGGACTCGGGTTCAATTCCCAGGACCCGGGTTCAATTCCCAGCATGCACATAGCAGTTTACGACTGTCTCTAACTCCAGCTCCAGGGGATCTGACACTCTTGTACAGAATACGTGCAGACACAACACCAATAAACAAACAAACACACACAAAAAAGAATTCAGGACTATCTATCCCAAGTCGACTTTTGGGGAAATATCTGACTTCAAGCAAATTCACTTTATATACAAAGCTCTACCTAATCTCAAGACAGAGTAATGTTTTTATGATTTGTTAAAAGTTCTAATTGGTAATTATTGGTAGTCGTTTTCTAGGATTGTATCCAATGTAAAACTTTTTATTTTGGTTTGAGCCATCCAGAAAGCAAACATTGAACTTAGTTGACAAGTCTTTCAAGGACAGTGGAGGGAGAAGGCCCCATGAAGAAGGTTGCTCCTGTAGTTTATGCTTACAGGGAGTTGAAGAAACAGGTTAGACCAGGAGCCTTCTCAGGATAGGCTGCAGCCAGCATGTCCCCACTGCCTTCTCTAGTGGGTCATTTTCATACAGATTCTGGGAGCTCAAACATGCCTCAAAGTTTCAGCATGCCTTTCGTGCACTTGCTGGTGCACCGCAAAAGGCAGATTCTTTGTAAGTCAGCAGTAGAGCAATCACTGTCCCACTAGCAGAAACCAATGAAAAGATTCCAATTTCTCCCCAAGTTTCTCCTCATAATAAACATTTATCAATACTATCAACCGCCAGTGAGTAGCTCTAGGAATTATCCAATCAATAATAAAAACATTTAAGTAACTTCCCCTAAAGAAGAGACAAAAATCTCTTCAAAATAACATTATTCTAAAACAACGTGATCACTTTTTTTTAAAAAAAAAAAGTCATCTCTTCAGGTTAAATAGGTGAGAAGATAAAGAAGACAAAGTTCTTAGATTTCCTATGTCTAGTCTCCTGGTAGGATGGCCATACTTCAGGGAATGGCTCCACACCAGTGAGCTTATGGGAAGCACACACTGGGTCCTGTGGGTTATGGACAAAGGAAGAAGTAATGTTGGGCAGGGTGGAGAAGTGGGAGCTCATCTGGGAGGAACGGGAAAGAGGAGCACGGGGTGAAGTTTGTTGTACAAAATTCTCAATGAACCAATCAGAACATTAAAAATAAATCTAAAATAGATTTCAGGGGCTAATGATATGGCTAATAACACTGACAGCTTTTGTAGAGGACATAGGTTCAGTTCCCATCACTTACATGGTGGTTTACAACCACCCATAATTCCAATTCAGAGAATCCAGTGCCCTCTGAGGACACTTGGCACACACATGGGGTGTGTGTATTCAGATAAAGGCCAGAAATGACCTCCATGTGATTCCGCAGGCACAATCCACCCCAGTTGTCATTGTTGTTGTTGTTCTTTATTAATATTATTATTTGGATAGGTTCTTCTTACAGGACTGAAAGCCACTTGCTTTGTAAACTGCCTCCCCAGCATCTCCAGGGACCCACTTGTCCCTATCTTCCCAGTGCTGGCCTATCAGCATGTGCTACCATGCCCAGCTTCTTATTTAACGTGGGTTCTGGATCTCTAACTCGGGGCTGCGTGCCTGGAAACTATAGCCAGATACCACACTCTATTGCTGGATAAATGACACACTTGGTTACAGGACATAGAGAGTTCAGTCTCAAACTGACTGTGACACCTTGCTGTCCAGCCTTCACAGTCCTAGCAGGTGCTAAGCAGGCAGCTGGTACAGAAAGACATCAGTGCCCTTATCCGTCACTGTGTCCTGCATACTGTAATAGCGACCTGCCAGGCAGGATGTGTCCTTATTATGTTTAGGCACTCCCAGTTTGCAATGGGAATATTTATTCTGTCACGGTATGTTTATAAGCAAGCAATTTACTTAAAAATATTGTATATTTAAAAAATAGGGTTTTTTGTCTACCATCATACTACCCTGAATGAACCTGATCTTCTCTGATCTCAGAAGTTACTCAGGGTCAGGCCTTATTAATACTTGGATTGGAGACAGCCTGGGAAGATTTTTGATTTTATAGGAGCTCACAGGTAAGCGATTGCCTAGATTAATGTGAATATTTGTGTTTTAAAGTGTTGGAATTGTTAAAGACTGAGGACATTTGAAGTCAGATCGTATTTTGCATTATGAAATGAACAGAAGACTTGGGGACAAAGGGAGAAAGGTTTTGATTTTAAATGGTGGGTTTGGGTTTCAACTTGACAAAAGTCAGTGTTGGGATAGTTAATTTCAACTATTCACTTCAGAGCTAGAATCACCTGGGAGATGTGCCTTTGAGCATGTCTATGGGAGGTGATCCTGATTGGTTAATTAAGGTAGCGAGGGATGCTCCCCATGAGTGGCATCCTTCCCTGAACTGAGATGCTGGATTGTATAAAAAGGAGAAAGTGAGCTAAGCACAGGCATTTGTTGTTCTTTGCTTCTTGGGTGGGTACATGATGCCCCCACTTCTCCACCGCGATAGGTCTGATCCTTGAACAATGAGCCAAAATGAATTCTCTCTCCTTTATGCTCATTTGTCAGGGCGTTTTTATTACAAGAACAGGAAAGGCAACTTAGACAACCAGTAGTTATTTTATGCTTGTATCGAAACGAAGGGTTTCGCAAGAAGAAAAAACCCAGCTGTGTTAGTCCAAGTTTTCAAAAAGGCAGACTTGGAGATAGGATCCAGCTTGCAAAGGTTTTATTAGGGGAAATGCCTGTGTGAGGGAGCAGAAGGTGAGGAGGGAGCCAGGAAAGGCCGGGAGAGCATTCACAAAGGAAAGATGGAAGAAAGGCTGGGTGGGACCCTCTAGATGACTTGGAAGTTTGTAGAGAGACTCCATAGACCTGTGAGGGATGCCTCAAGCTAAAGTCAGACATTAAAGAGGTAACTATTGCACTGCAGTGGCACACCTTAGCTCCCAAGATATCCAAGATTTTGATTGGCTAGAAGCAGTGCAAGCATTGCCTATACAAAAGCAGTGACAAATTCCAAGAACTTCTAAGGGATGACTTCAACTAAATCCCAAATAGCTGAAGGCTGAAAGGCACAGCCTCATAGCTGTCACATCAGCCAATAGAACGGCAGAATTCTTGGGTCACCCAATCAGAGCATCTGATAAGTACTGACCTATAAATGTTGTGCCTTATTATTTATTAATAATCTGAATGATTCAAATTCAAGTTGATTGGGCTTAATCTTTTGATAACTGTCATCAGGTGTCCATGGCCTTTACTAATGATAGATGGCACTTTTCATATCTCTTAGGCATACTAGTTTTCTCTATAAATAACAAATTACCCTAATCTTCACTGACTAAAGCAATGGCTATTATCTTATAGACAGGCAGGTATTAAGCCCAGGTTTTCTCAACTGGGTCCTCAGTTTAGGCTGTAAGAAGACTGAAATCAGTTTTTTTTTGTTTTGTTTTGTTTTGTTTTTGTTTTTTTGGCGGGGTGGTGAAGATTTGTCATTTATTTTCAAGTTCTTGAAAAGAATTCACTTCCAGGGTCTTTCAAAGTGTTGGTGAAATTTGGTTCCTTGTAGTTGTAGGACTAAGTCTTTGCGGTTGCCAACCATGAGTCACTGATGGAATTTAAAATCTTCTATACTTTGTCCTTCGACCTATTGCCTCACAACCCTCATGTGTGTGTGTGTGTGTGTACTTTTTGTGTATGTACATATGTGTATATGCATGTGTACATGTGCATGAAGAGGTGAGGGATGTACATTAGCTTATTTCTCTATACTCTCTACCTTACTTTTTGAAAAAGGGTTCTCACTGGTCATGGATCTTACTGATTGGCTATACTGGATTACAGAAAGTCCTGGAGCTCCTCCAGTTTCTGCTACATCAGTTCTGGAGTTGCAGGTGTGTGCCACCATAGCTGAGTATTTACTCAGTTTCTGGGGATCTAAATCCAGGTTCCCGTGCTTACAAACCAGGCGGTCTAGCGGCTGAGCCATCTTCCTAGCCCTCACTTCCTTTCAGTTTTTTCAAATGCCTATGACTTTCTCTTTTGTTGCCCACTGGAAGGAACTAGCTCGTGTTAGTAGGCTAGGTTGACCTGATGAATAGCTGTTTTCTATCTGTGAGAGTGCTTTCCAGTGCAAAATAACACTCACCATTGTAGCCGGCTTTCTGTGACCACCAGCCCGAAATCATGACACAGAGATTTATTAGTTATGAATGCTGGGCCTTATCTTACGTTTAACTTAAATTAACCTGTTTCTCTTCATGTATATTTTGTCTTGGGGATTTTTTTAACCTTTCTTTCATTCTCCATGTCCGACTTTGTGTCTGGCTGGTTGGCCCAGAGTGGGTCCTGTGTCCCTCTGTTTTTCTTCTTTTGTTCTCTCTCTCTCTCTCTCTCTCTCTCTCCTTTCCTCCTACTTATTCTTTCTGCTTGCCAGCCCCCTATCCCTTTACTGCCTAGATATTGGCCATTCACCTTTTTATTGGATCAATCAGGTGCCTTAGGCAGGCAAGGTGAAACAGCAACACGTCTTTACATAGTTAAACAAATACAGCATAAACAATTGTAACATACCTAAAATACTACTTTAGATACCTAAAGTAATCTTCTACAGCACGCCATATTGGTATCTCATGTTGGCATAGGGAGTCAGTTCACAACATGACACCCCACACCAAGTATTCCGAAGAGGCTCCTTCTAGCTCTCAGTTTTCTTCTTCTGGGCCCCTGGGCTCCACTCTGCTTTCTTCTCACTACTTTATCCAATACCGAACCCTTCATCTTTCCACTACTCACCAAAGCAAACTAAAACAATCACCGCAAACTGTTAAATGCGGCACACTTTTACAATTAGTGTAGCATTGCTGGAGTCTACTAGACTACAATAAATATGCAGTTGAAAGGTGAAAAACGTTCTTCCTGGTCAAGTATTTAGTACTTGCTTCATGAAATGCCTCTTTGTGTCTGTTCTAAACAAACACCTTCTCCCCCTCCTCTTCCTCCCTCTCCCCCTCTTCCTGTTGTTTGCAGTTGTTGTTCCTCTTCTTCTTCCTGCTCTTCTTCCTCCATTTCCACCACCACTTCTTCCTCCTATACTCGGAAATGGGCATATGTGAGAGCCTGCTTCCTCCAAGTGACAGACACTTGGTGAAATAGCCCTTCCCTTGCAATGTCCCCAAGATACTTCTCCAACCTCTCAGGTAATTCATGTTGTCGAAGCGGTCCAAGAATGAACAAACATGTCTGAATGCTATGAAGAATGCACCAATATGTCACCCACATAGAGGAATGTGTAAATGATCCTTTTCCTCATGTACATAGACAATCATGCTTCTAATCTCAGTATGTAAGTGCTTTGCCAGTTTTAATGGTCACTGTGCAATTGCCACTTTCATGTCTCATTCATGTGGCTGAGGACACTGTGTTAAGCTTTGCAGATTCTTTCTGGTTTTGTTCCATATAAAGGGTCTGGCACTGAGTGGCAGAACTTAATGAATGAACACTTAAAGAAGCAGCTGGCAGTGGGAAGGACTGCTGCTGTGAACTTTCTACCCCACAGTCCCATAGTGTTCATAACTCCAGTTTGTTTAACTCACTCATCTTTAAGCTGGTGTTGAATGATCTTTTAAAAGTTAAGCTAGTTTAGATAAACTCAAATCTTGTCTTCCATGCATGGATCCTATCCATATAGTTGCTAAGAACGGAACTCAGGACTTCTAGTACAGCACACAGTGCTCTTAACCCCTGAGCCATTTCTCCAGTTAGAAATATCTGTGAGGATAAAACAAGAAACTGTTTTTAAAGTCTCTTTACTGAAGCTCCTTGTCTCCTATTCTCTGAATCCCCTGTGTTCTTTTAATCCCCCAAATAAACATAAAAATTTGATTCACTTTGAAGCGAAGCAACTTGCATATGCTGGGAAATTCTAGAAACACTCAGCACAATTCCTGTGAGCTGACAAGCATTGCACATCACAAGCATTAAGGAGCTGAATAACTTGATTTTAAGAAAATATGTTTCTCTTAGTTGTAAATGTAAACTGCTGCGGGATAACCCTTCTCTATGCTGTCAATATGTTTTATTTGCATTGGTTAATAAAGAAGCTGATTTGGCTTATAGCAAGGCAAAATAAGGCCAGGTGTGAAAGTCAAATGGAAAATAGAAAAAAGAAAAGGGTGGATTCCGAGGATAATTGAGCAGTCACTCAAGAAGCAAGATGCCAGTACACTGGTAAAAGCCACAACCACATGGCAATACATAGATTAATAGAAATGGGTTAACTTAAAAGTAATAGCTAGTTAGTAATAAGCTTGAACTATAGGAAAAAACAGTTCCTAATTTGTATAAGTTTCTTTGTTATTATTTGGGAATACACAGTTGGGAAACGAGAGCTCTGTCTCTGTTTACAATGAACCTATTTTCTGTGTTAGTGTTTTTAATGATTTGCCTATGTTGAATCACTACAGGCTCTTCTTTGAGAATTTTTAAGTAAAGTATAGTGATTTCCCTACTGAATCTGTCTCATAAGTAAGACCAAGAAAGATAACCTGCAAATGGGTGAGCTGGTGCTGAACATGAGGCAGAAATCTTAGGATATAACACTCCTTACTCTGTGAATGTAGCCGGTGAAGTATCAAACAAAACTTTTGTTATCACTGATGTGGGACTAGAGAAGAACATATCTGTCAAAATAAGTTGTCTTGTTATAAAACAGCCACTTTGAGGAATCACTGAACAATCTTTATACAGAAAATTTCCTCAACATGATAAAATAATATCTTTGAGTGGTGTTTTCCAGAGTTCATTCTAAGAAGTTCACTGTCAATAATAGGAATAAGATTGGCAGTAGTGGTGCAAACCAGAACTCGGGCTGTGCATGCAAGAGGATAAAGATTTCAAGGTCAACCTTGGCTACAGAGCAAGTTCAAGGTCAGCACAGGTTACATGAAACTATATTTTATGTGTGCGTGTATGTGTGTGTGTGTGTATATCTGTATGTGTGTGTGTGTGTGTGTGTGAGAGAGAGAGAGAGAGAGAGAGAGAGAGAGAGCAGTTTATGAGCCATTAAAGTAGTTCATTGTATAAAGGTGTTTGATGCACAGTCTGGCCAACCTAAAGAACCATGTAGAGTTGGAAGGAGAAAACTAAGTGAACAAAGCTGTTCTCTGACTTCCACAGGTGTACTCTGACATGTATATCCCCCTATATGTAACACAAAATGCACATACCGTTGTGGTTTGAATAAGAATGTCCCCCATAGGCTCATATATTTGAATGTTTAGTCACCAGAAAGTGGAACTATAAAGATAGTAGGTGGGGCCTTGTTGGAGGAAGTGTGTCACTGGGGGTGGACTTTGAGGTTTCAAAACTCCATGCTAGGCCAAGTACCTCTCTTTTCCTTCTGCCTGTGGATCAGGATGTTGCTATAAACTACTTTTTAGTGATTATTCCGTTTTAAATCAACTGTGACTTATTTGATAAATACATTTTAAGAAACCTTAACATAGTGGAATGGTAAAATATACAGTGACCACACTGAGGAGGTGAAAAACCCAATAAATAACTTCTGCTATATAGTTGTTGATTTTAGCTTCAGAGCTCAACTTTTCCTGAAATGTCACCTATAACAAAGAAGATGGACAGTGAAGTATATCAGACTTTCATCATTATTGCTTCTCTTAGTCATTGAAAAGGAGATCATCTAAGCTTGCTATCGCACACACATACACACGCACACACACATGCACACACACACACAAAGTACTCATGTGGTGGTTGACAGGCTCCAATACTTGCCTAGCAGACCTTTTCATAAGGTTGTTGCATAATATAGAAAGAAGCTTGTTGACCCAAAGACAGGAACCATGAATACATAAAAGTGAGGATCCAAGATGGAAGTCTCGTTGACCACATCATCCTCTTAGAAGTGACCCTCCTTCTCCATGCTGCACTGTATTTGTTAGAATTAATCAACTAGGGTCAGCTTATGTTCAAAGAACAAAGTTGACACAGGAGTTTCAAAGTGTTAGGAAATGATCATTCCATATTCTGAAAGCCAATTCTCTCCCTGCCCCTAAAATGGAATGTTTAGGATCAGTGGTTGTTCTAATTTGGTTAGGATTGGTGTGATAAAACGTTGACCATAAAACAAGTTGGGGGGGAGAAAAAGATTTATTTGGCTTATAGGTTTCAGCCCATCACCTGGAGAAACTGAGGCAGGAACCTCTGGGATCACAGAGGAGTGCTACTTACTGACTTGCCTCTCCTGGCTTGTTCAGCTACCCATCTTTGACAGCCTAGGTGTGCTTGTCTGGGGATGATAACACCCATAGTGAGCTGAGTTCTCTGACATCAATTAGTAGTCAGGACAATTGCACCACAGACAGGTCCAGAGGCCATTCTGATGGAAGCAATTCCCCAACTGAGATTCCTTTTTTCCAGGAATGCCGATGTTTGTGTCAAGTTGACAAAAACTAATTGGCACGGTGGTTTAAATATCATAATGTGTATGTGTTATGGAGACATTTAAGCTTTAGGTGCCTGGTGTTCTTTCTTTCATTATAGACATCATCCAGGTGTATTGGAGCCCTGTGGTTTTAGTTACACCATCTCTCTTCCAGGCAAGGATAATTGCCTCCTGGAATAAGCATCTCAAATAGCAAACCACTGCTTTCAACCTCTGTTCTTGCTCTGTGCCCTAAGATACTTCTAGGAGTTTTGACTGCTCAGGACAATAGGCCAAATTTTAACCTTGTTTGTTCTCTCCTCCCCCACACAATGTATTTATTCATTTAATGTTCTATTTTTAATTAAAAATAGATTCTTCTCCCATACAATATATCCCGAGCACAGTTTCCCCCACTTCCATTTCTCACAGCCCACCACCTCCGCTCTTCCCCAGATCCATTTCCTCTTCAGGAAAGAGCAGGCCTCCAAGAGACAAGAGCCAAACGGGACAAAACAAGGTGCAGCAAAACACGGCCAAAAGCCCTCATATTGAGGCTGGACAAGTCAACTCAAAAGGAGGAAAAGAGTCCCGGAAGCAGGTTAAAAAGTGGCAGAGATACACCCATTCCCACTGTTAGAAGTACCCCCCACAAACAAACATATTGTAAAAATCCCACCGTGCTAACAGTCATAACATATATGCAGAGGACCTGGTACATATCCAGGCAGGCCATTGCTTCCTGCTGCAGACTCTGTGTGCATGTACAAGCCCTGCTTAGTCGATTTTGATATCCTCCATTTCCTCTGACTCCTTCAGTCTTTCCTTCCCCTCTTCCACAGGGCTCCCAGGCTCCGAGGGGAGGGAGCTGATGGAAACCTCTAATTTAGACTCTCTCTGTATAATGTCTGGCTGTGGGAGCCTGTACCTGCTTCCATCTGCTGCCAGAGGAATCCTCTCTGGTGACAACTGGATAAAGCACCCATCTATGACTATCGCAGAATACCATTAAAAATAATTTCATTGCTTTTCTTTATTCATTGATATTTGATTCTATCCCAGTCTCTGGTTCTGGCCAACCAGGCAGGATAGGACATAGACTCCCTCTCTCAGTATGTGCTCCAAGTTAAACCAAACATAGTCAGCCCTTTCCCACAAGTTCTACACTGCCTCAGTATACCTTGCAGGTAGGAGAGAGTGTATAAAGGTCAAGGACTTTGTGGCTGGGTTGATTCCAGGTTTCTCTTTCTGTAGCCTATAGAGACCCTTCTCCTTCCAAAGAGACTAGAATGTAGAGGTTTACCTATTCTTGAAGGGCTTTTTTTTGTAGCTCACTTCCAGAGGGAGCTCTGTTCCTATCACCAGACTGGCTTCTCTGGAGTTTCTAGGTGCCTGCAGCTGTTAGTCTAACTTGAATGTTTTCTGTAGTTCCCTGACACCATACCCTTAAGATTTTGACTTCTCTTTTCCACCTACAAAAGGAAAATGTTCCACTAAAGTATCCCAGGCCATCTTAAGACCAAATTCTATCACAACTAACTCTAAACAGTTGAAGTTATTAAAAGACTTGGACTTTGAATCTCTTTGAATCAAACCTTAACTAGATATAACCAAGCACTCTTTACCAAAAAATAACTGTGACATTTTTATTTTTTCACCATGAAAAGACCTTCATTCATTCATCCTGTCTCAGTAAGGGAGGTTTTAGTCTTTAGCACGTTATCACAAATATTCCTGTCTCAGTATTCAATATGTTTCACTTTTCCCTGTGAGTTAACGACAGAGGTATGTGTTCCTTTGCTTTGCATGCTAATAAGACTCAGCTGTGTTTTGACTTTTTCTTCTGCTTCAAAGGTTCTGGTGGTCTGTCTCCTTTTCATTCTCCAGCCCTTTCTTTTAGAGCCTTCTAATTATAGAAGTGTGGTTGAGATCTTCCTCCATAAGTAGGCTTCAAGTTCTAGGAGATAATGAGTATGTCTGTGCTTGCTCTGGTGTATCCCAGCACTTAGCTGAACACGAAAATGCAAGGTTTCCTAGCACACTTTTTTTTTTTTAAAGCAAATGAGTTAATAACTGCTGATTTCAGGATCTCAGGTTCAAAACCAAGAAAGTGCATGCGCATGTACTTCTTTAATGCTTGCTGCTTAGGGGCTTAGATTTTTAGGCAACATTTGATTTTTTTTATTTAATAAAGATGACTCAGGCTTCATTGCTGTATTCATTTGTGTTTATCAGTTACAAAAGTTACCTAATGGCCTGGAGAAAAGCGATCTCAACACCCTTTCCTTCTGACATTACAACAACATGCCTGAACAGCTGTGCAGCCCCACGGCTGCTACAGAAATCCCTCTCTGAAAAGCTGCAGCTCTCAGGTTACATCCCAGAGCCTGGGATCTGATTACTCTTGCTATAGAAGCTTGAAAAGCTACAAATGTCATTAGTAGCCATTAAATGACTTGGCTTGGCTTTCAAAGACCCTCTCTGATGTTTGCCTGTGTGATCTCTCAGAGCTGTAAACTCTATAAATTGGACCTGCATTTTCACAGGGATGCATATTCTTTGAAAGAGTCTAGGCATTATCGCCCCATTATTTGAAATGAAATCAGAGGCTGCACCTAAGAATTTGAGCGGAGATCCAAGTCTTGGAATTAAGTGTGTATGAGTATTGGCACGCTCAGATTGTCTTCTACACCCCACCCACTACTCCCTTCTATTTAACCATGCTCAAGCACTTTCATTTCTGCATCTAATTTTAATGTGCAAACCATCTCATTCCCTGCAATTGTAAAGCATGTGTTAGCACTTAAGCAGCTGGAGGGGGTTGCCTAAGGTAAGCGGATTGATATCACAGACCAGGCATCTTAAAATGGCTTTGTGTGATTTGGCACTACTGGCTAAGGCTTTACGTTCATGGTTCCAAGCTGTCTGTTTGGGGCTTAGAGAAACTCAGGCAGTGAGCAAACGGGAATATTTTATTCCTGTACTTGGTGTTGCTATTTCAGGATATTTTTGCATGGCAAGCATCTACTTTAAAAAGTCTGAAGGTATTCAGAATCTGCTTTCCTAAAGGGGCTGGGAAAAGAAATACATTTGTCTAAGGATGATGGAGAAGTGGTTGGAATGTGTGATTAAGATCTATCAAAGCTATTATGCCATGGAGGGAAGCCGAAGGATTTGTGAAAAGGCAAATTTGATTGCTGCTTAGCCATGTGCCTTCTTACTATACCGTTGAGATTAAGAAAATTCATCTTATGTCTGCATGACATCCTCACCTTAAGGAAGAGGCGGGGTCCAGACTTAGAGTCAGCACTTCGAGTAAAAGTGACCACAGGAATGCAAACTAAATCTGAGAAAATTCTTTAAACACCTGTAAACGTTAAACCACTAAATTATTAGGACCAGTAATCAAAACATTCCACATGTTTTACATGCCTCATTTTTCCACACTTAATTGTACTTTAATATAAGTGTTAAAACCCAGTAGTGACAGTCGGTAGGTACACTCTTTGTTTATTGATCCTCTCGAAGTGTTAGCATCTCAGCAGTTGGCAGTGTCATAACTGATGAGATTTAAAAATTCTTCCTTCTTCTCCTTTCTTTTATTGATGGCTATATCCTGGCAAAAAATAGGTTCTTGGGTTTGAATATATAATGTTGTGGAATGTTCGTTTAAGATGTGTTATAGTCACTCAGGCTGTGAAATATTCGTTTAATGATGTGTTGGATTATTTTATGTTGCATTTGTTTAACTCTGTAAAACTGTGTGACTGTGTCTGTCTAAAACACCTGATTGGTCTACTAAAGGGCTGAATGGCCAATAACTAGGCAGGAGAGGGGTAGGCTGCCAGACAGTAAGAATAAATAGGAGGAGAAATCCAAGCTCGAAGTAAGAGGGAGGAGTGAGAAAAGAAGAAAGAGAGGAGGAGGATGTCAGGAGATAGCCACACAATCACACAATAAGTCATGGAAAAAGAAGGAAGAAAGGCATACAAAAAAGAAAGGGAAAAGTCCAGAGGCAACATGTAGAAGAAGAGAAATGGGTTGATTTAAATTAGAAAAGCTGGCTAGAAACAAGTCAAGCTAAGACCGTACATTCATGAGTAAGAATAAATTTCCATGTATTTATTTGGGGGGTTAGGGTAGCAGCCCCTCAAAGAGTGAGAATAAAAACAAACAAAACAAAACAAAAAAACAACTGCAACATAGTGCAATTAGGACCACCAAGATGGCTCAGCAGGTAAAGGCACTTGCCACCATGCCTGGTGATTAGAGTTTGACCCTTAGCACCCATATGATGAAAGTAGAGAAAAGACTCCAGCAAGTCGTCCTCTGACCTTCGTATGTGTGCCACGGCATGGACACATGCACACATGTATAAACCCACAACAAATAAATGGAATTAAAAAATGAACTGGTTAAGTTCACATGTGATAAATACATAAATGTTATGGGCCAATAATTTGTAAATATATATTGTTTAGCAATGTATATGGTTGTCACATAGGTAGTTTTCTGAGACATCCGCAACTCAGTTTGACTCACAGCCTATAACCGAAAGTATTGAGTAATATAAGGAAGCCATTGTAGATACTGCTTGCTGCGTAGACACACTTTTGCTTTATTTACTCAGCCAAAATTTATTGTGTCTATCGTATACTTGATGTTTCTTTTGTGCCAGGTATAGAGTAGAAAAAAAAAAAGAAGAAACACTATGTAAAGCCTTCTGGCATGCAGATTGTTTTAATTTATGAACAAGCAAAACCAAATCTCTTTGCTTATTTTGATATTTTATTAAATATTGAGAATTTGTCTCATATATTTTGATTATATTAACTCCCAGCTGCTCCTGTAACCCCTGTCACAGATGTATCCCCACCTCCATCCTTCCTCAAGGACATGACCCCTTCTGGTGAGTTGTTTGAAGTTTAATAACCCATTGGCTACTCCAATTTGTGATGCCCAGCTATGTTTACTCCCAAAAGCCTAACCCATGGAACCTGGTCCATCTGCTCGAGGTCACACTCTTACAGAAAATCCCAATACACTACCGTGGAAGGAATCTTCTATCATTTGTTTTCTTAAAAACAGTCACCTGAATCTTCTCCCGCAGCCCTGGAACGCGAACTCTGCAGTTTCGCTTTCCATCCTCAATCAGTCTGCTCTGTAGCGTTAGGTGCCTTAGTGTCTTGTCTTATTCATAAAATAGCATCTTCTTTCTCCAATGGTTTTGTGAGATTTAAAAGACAAAATGTACCTATGTTGCTATATTTAATAAAAGTAATTTTATTTAACTTTATTTTTGTAAGTTCATCAAATCTTTAGAGTAACAGGTTTTTGTGATTTTTGTGTTTGCTTTGTTTGTTTGCTTGTTTTTCTTTTGTAAACCAAAGTTTTTAGTGTTTAGTACATCAAGTAAGCAGACATTATGGCTTGAAACAAAACACAACACAGCAAAATAGCAGCGGACATTTTTATGTGTGTGTATGTATATGTGCATGTACCTGTGTATGTGTGGTGATATGCCACATACACACATGTGCCGATGGAGGCCAGAAGAGGACACTGAATCCCCTGGAATCAGAGTTGCAGGGTGTTGTGGGCTGCCTGATGTGGGTTCTGATCAAGGATCCTCTGGATGAACAACAGTGTTCCTTGTAACGGAGTGATCTCCTCAGCCCCAAGGAGAAAACTTTTGAAAAAAAAAATTAAATTCTGGTCAACAAAGCAAATAGAGTTCTTAGCTAAACAATTATCCTTAACTAATGTCCTTATGAAAGTCTTTAACTAATGACTGTCCTTGAGAGAGAACAATGCATGAAAATGAGTTCGTCTCTTTTTTCCTTAAATACCCAAAGAAGAGATTTATAAACTCTAACCACACAGCATCAGACTTCCCTTGAATTTTGAAAAGCATTTTACTTTCCCTTCCTTATGACATCTTGCTGTTACTACTGGCAATGACTGCCCCTTATCACTTAAGAGCACATCTTAAGCACACTGTGTTAGCAACCTGTGACCCTTGGACTCTGGAAGTTGAGACAAGAGAGCACCTACTAGACCCTTAGGGTTCACACAGGGAGATGTTCTCTCAAAACCACAGACTTTAGAAGCTCACCTTGAGATGTAAATGTTGTCCCTTGCTTTCATTCCCAAATCAATAAGATTTGTAATCCATAATTTTCAGAAAAAAATCATTACATAATTAATTCATGCAACAATAGTACATGTACATTATGAAAATAATCAAAACCAAGTGAGTAATTGAAAGGTTAATATTTTATTATACCTTGAATTCAAAGCTATATACATGAACAGTATATTAAGATCATTGTTACAAATAAACTTTTGTATCATATCATACTAAACATTCAAACTCCCTTAAAGAAACATAAATGATAATAAATAATGTACTTAAAATTTCAAAATGCATATATGTTGAAAGGTTTCTCATCTCAGGGAAATGCACATTAAAATCATAATCAGCTAACATCTGACGCATGTTAGAATGGAAGTTATTGAAAGCATAAATCATAACAATACTGGAATATTCCATGTCAGAACAACACATTTCAGGACCGTAGCAGGGGAACTGCACAGAAGAATGGGAGTTTTAGTAGGACCCCAAGCAGTGAGCATCTTCAGGCCTGTGTTATTGAGTGCTCCGAGAAAAGACAGGAAATAAGATACAGGAACATGAGACAGCCTCAAGAACTGCAGTGTGTGTGATTTACTAAATAGATTGAGGGTGTGGTTCCCATGGGGAAAGAGCAGAGCTGAATGTGGTTATGGTGATATTTAGGTCTATAAGCAGAGCATAGGTTTACAATATCCAACCTGGAGGTGGAGACTTGGACATTAGCAACATATAAACAGATGTCCCCACCATGCTTGTGCTGGGCATTCCTTCAGTTCATGAAGCACAAGAGAAGAAATCCTGTTACTTAAAGGGACAGATTAAGTCTACCAATTCAGATCAGGCTCTTGGGATTAGAAAAGCAAAGAGAGTAAACTCCCATCTTAAATGTGAGGTCTCTCTAGGAAAGTAAATCTACTGTATGATTACCGTAAGCGCTTGGATAACTGCTTAGCTTAGCTAGTTGTACATTCCCCCCTCCTTATCAAGTTCCATATAAAACAGAAGCATTTCAGGGATTCTTTAGCAGAATGAGAGACAGCTATTACTTCAAGCCCCATATGACCAGGACAGCTAAGGAAAGATGAGCAAATGACTATTTTGCATGGGGTACAAACTGATGTGACAATGGCATGGGGGTGACATGCATCTTTGCTCCTCTTTTCACCCACACTAAGGAACAAAAAGCTGTGACACCTCAGAGCTCTGCTGTTGATTCTGGACATCAGATACCTTAGCATTTATAAAGGGCATCATGTGTAGCACTCAGAAGCACAGAAAAGCAGCATTCTTGTATAAACTAGTGACTTCCTCACAGAAAGGATTGTATGATGCAAATTGAATAAACATACCTGAAAGTTCGGACATCGGGAGTTGAAGTGAGGAACTCTGTCAGTACCTCCAAGAACTCTCTTAGGGATGGAGCGTCTGTTGATTGCGACAGCAAAAAGCGGGGCCACAGTTGCATTCATTGTTCAGTGAGCTTTTCTACACAGTTCAACCCACCGACAGCAATGAATGTTGATTGTGACCTTTGTGAACAATCTGCCCAGGCGAAGGTAGTCGTGGCGTTGGAGTGTCGTCTTCAGCAAATACAGAGGGCCTTGGAGTAGTAGATGGTGGTTAGCTATAGGGTACAATCAACGGTCGATGGTTTTCATTTGAATCCCAAACTCACCGACAGCGTTGAATGTTCACTGAAGCAACCTCTAAGCCAGAGTGGTGCTGCCGGACAGTATCTGGAGGTGTCTAAAGAGAGAGGGAGGCAGACGAAAGCCCGGTCCTTCAAGCAAACTTGTCACACATTTTAAACCATTTCAAAAGAGTAAGGAAGAAAAGAAGTGGGATTCTTCCAGCCCAGACTTTGGCAAGCCTCCACTTCGCGCTGTGTGAAAGAAAAGGATCTAATTTTTTTTTTCAAAAAAAGAAAAAAAAGAAAAGAAAAGCCTTTTTTTTGGGGGGGGGGGGGAGGAGACTTAGTTCCAAGCTGTTAAAGTCAGAGAGAATGTATCATTCAAAGTAGTTTGAGCTATCAAATAAAAGCAACATCTCAGTATTTTATGATTTAAATATTGATGTGCATTTATTAGGGAGAGCCAGGATGGATGTAGGTTATGCAAAACTGAAACAGAATCCACTTAGGTTTTCTCAAATTAAATCCCTCACAATATTGGCCCTCTATGCTTACAATACATGGAATAAGAATTTAGTACATAAAACAGGATTTTTAAAATTAATATAATTTCCTTAATATATGCTTACTTAGAAAATGATCAACGAATTAAACCAATTCAAACCATTCTTTTCTTAGCCTATGATACAAGATTTCAAACTAGAATGAAAATGAATTCAACCTATTCACACTACACAGGACCCATCTCTAGCCATCTCGGTTGTTAAAGTCTTCACTCTGTTATTTTCTGTGACTGAGGGGAGATGAGAATCACTTCTATCCATTTCCTAAGTCCTCTCTGAGAAATGTGTCTTTTTAAATTAGCATGAACTCTGTTGAATATGTCTTTACAACTGCTTCCAATCAACTTAAATAAAAATCCCCCTGTGTGCTTCAAAGTCAGGGGAGAAAGTCACTGTATTATATTTAAGTAGAACTTTATGTGACTTTAATGAAAAATAAACACATAAAAATTTTGAATCTGATTTTGAAGCTGTTTGACTTTTATAAAAATTAGTGCAACCGTTAATAAAATATCAGTGACCCACATAGTCTAAATTTTAGGCATTCTGACATTTTGTTCACTTAGAATACTGTATGCTAAACCTGTAATCGTTTAGTATCTTGTAGACAAAAAGATTACATGACAATTTTCTCTAATTGGTATTTTGAAGTAAATAGGGTAACGATCTGCTGACTGTATGCATTGAGACAGCAGAGAGTCACAGGACATAGAATTGATTAATCTGAACTTTCCAGTGAGGCTCCCTTTGAGATAAGCAGTTCTCCTGCAGAGGGCTGCTTTTGTGGCAGGGAACACGTTCTCCTGGGATCATCTGTTTGCGTTCCCTTGCCGGCCCATTGCCCTGCCATTTTCAGGGCGTCGCTCCGTTGCTTTTATACACACCTATCAGCTCGTTCTGTATCCACTAGTATTTGGACAAGACTGCCGAGAGAAGAGAGTCTAGGCATAGGCACTGCCTTAACTCAGAATGCAAACTTCACCTACGATCAAGCAACTTTCTTCCGAGTCATGATTAATAGCAAAGAGCAAACAATGGAGGGGATTCCAGAACTTTCTAAAAACTCTCTAGAGAAAACTTATGCCCAAATTTCTCAAATTCTTAAAATAAAAAAAAATGATATATAGTATCTTTATATTCTTAGGAGATTTAGAGTAATTTATGTCTAGCAAGGAACTAGATTAAATATCACATCACTTACATAAATAAGAGTAGCAGAAGAGCAATGGCTAACTCTTGTTTACCAGGAATTCTGCAATTGTAGATGCACTTTTTACATGGCTATGCTGTGTTGATGGAAAAGAAAAAAATGAAAACAACAAAAAAACCCTCTTAATCATTTAAATTCTCCTCCATGGGGAAAGGTTCCTCTGCTCTTGCTGCCCCTGCCTGGCTGAGAAAAGACAGAAACTTCGGGACTGTACTCTAAAGGGGAACAATGTCTATTTGCTGAGTTAACTCACCTTCCCAGTAGTTTATGCGGTGCTGATTCCAATCCCTATCTCTTTCTACTACCCACCCTCTTCTGCATTGCTGTTTTCCTATTTGAATCACTGGCTGAAATGTTGATCTTGGACAGTATTGAAATTTTTACATTTTCTGTCAGAAGGTGTATGGTTTATTTTATTTTATTATTATTAGAAAATGCTGTGAATCTAGGGTTCTGAGTTTGTGTTAACCACCTGCCTCTTACACAGTTTTTGCTGAATTAAGACCCACAAGAAATATATCATTTATGTACAAGTATTCACCTATGTCCCCTTCATGATTTTGGAAGGTCTTTTGCACAGGTTAAAGCTGATTTGCCCTGATGCCAAATTTACTTCAGCTTTTATTTCTCCCTGCGAGGCTTCAGAAGCATTAAGAAATTCAGTTTTGCTTAAGGTTACTGGGTCATAAATAAACCAAAGCGATTTCTTCGCTTTGAGCAAGAGGGTCAGAGAATACATGAAACACCACTTCCAAGCAGAGCAAACTTGAACATGAACTGACAGAGGAGCATGAAAAGGAAGCAGTGTGTGCCTCAGTAAAAGGCCACAGGGATTTGGAATGCTGCGCTTGTCTGTTTTAGAAATAGATTGTCTATCTTGTTTGATGACCTGTATTTAATTTAAGTGACTGCCTCTGCCAGTCCTTCCAGAGGGCAAGTATGTGAACTAGAGCATCTCAATGTCAGGCTGCAGCCTTTTCCTAGGTCTGATGCCTTGACCTGAATTGGGCATGTGGGCATTGTTCTGACAAATGAGAGGGAATGAGGCGGTGTGACCACACACATTTTATCCATCCTTCTAGTCGGCTGGAAACGGTCTGGGGGGGGGGGGCAGGCACATGTGCAGAAGCACATTTTTACGTTAGTTTTCTTTCCTGTCATAAATATGACTCCTCAAAATGAAAGAAGTAAAAAAAAAAAGTCACAATTGAAATATTGAAATATGAAACTTTGCTGTCCCCTTTCCTTCCAAAGCAAGCACATGCTGTCTTAAACACCATGATGGCGACCCCAGCGTGACTGGTAGTTGGTGGCCTCAAGACGTTTCCTTGGAGGTGTCATGCCTCTGTTTGGAAAAATCTCATGAATTGCCTCAGCACTAGCAAATTTACCTCCCCAGTCAGACAGATAAGTGCCCAAGTTACAAGTACTCACCCTCAGAAGCCTTTATCAGAACCCTACCTACCTCAGTAGGAAAGGTAAAAGCATCAAAGAGGTCAAAATTGACTAAATACAGTAGAGAATGCGGGCGTGAGTCTCCACTGTGAAAGAAGGGAAGTCAGGAGAGTCAGGCCTAAGCTTGACAAAAGGCAGTTCACCTTTAGAGATGTAGGCCTAGAGGAACAATGATCCCCTTCCAATAGCTTCGCATTGATCGATTTACTGACCTTACAAAATGTCTTATGTTTTGCATTGGAGAAAGCAAAATTCCATAGCAATCTTTGTTCTATTTGGTAAAATTACCAGTGATTGAAAAAAAAAAGTGATTCATTTTTAATGTACACATCAGCTATATTTACACATAAAAAGCTCATCCCGTTCAGTGTAGCTACATCATAAATGTTTTGTGCTGTTCATTCAAAAACAACACATAGGCAGAAATGTTTACAGTAAAAAAAAAATTAAAAAATGAGCCAGTATCACTGTAATATGAACTTCGCTTTTATTTTCTGATATCTTAAATATAAGTAAATCTTTTACTTCTTTTCTATTTATTGATTTATTTCTCTTTTATTAATTTTTATTATTGATTTATTTGGGGAGAGGGACACATGGAGGCTGGAGCTCGCACACAGAGCCCAGAGGACAACTTGCAGGAGTTGGTTCTCTCCTCCAACCATGTGATTCTGGGGATCGAACTCAAGGTGCAGGGCTTAGAGTCCAGCGAGGGCCTTTACCTGCTGAGTCATCTCAGAGCTGTACTTTTAAATTTCTTTAGTCTCATAGAAGCCTCTCTAGTGTTGGGCCTATTAATAGGTGTGTACCATCAAGTTTGAGTACTTCTTGCCTTGAATAACTGCTTATCAACATATACTAAATTTTTGTAGTTATCGTGTATTGATTTTAATAGTCGAGACATCCATGCAATCTCTGCATGTGAGGTTTTTTCTGCATAGTGCTTCTGGTGGGGGCACCTTTGCGGCAATGATAAGATGAACGAATACAAGGACCAGAACTCAGGCAGTGACTTGGGGCTGGCCACACACTGGCTTAGTTATATAACCTCTCAGCCTGGATAGAGTCTGGATACTACAAATGTTCTCATTTAGACCACTATAGTTTCTGGAAAACTCCATGTAATGGTGCTCTCTAAAAGTGTAGCATTCCAATCAATATTTAAAGGACAAATGAAATCTAGGTCTCCTCAATGTCTAATGCTTTTTTCATTAAAAAAACAAAAGCTATCCTTCAACTTTTAAAATTGAAATACTTGTATAGACATGCATGCACATATACAATTTTCTTATAAGTAGCCTCAACATACTCTTTTTTTAATTGCATGTTTGCATCCCCAGAAAACCAGAATGCTCTGCACGAGTGGTGTTCTTACCTGGCTTGTAGGTGGTAGTGAGAGTAACTGACAGGCAAAAAGAGTTCTTCCTAGACAGGTACATCTCAAGACGATTGATATCTGCATAAACGTTACAATTATTTTTCAGCTCTAAAGTTAGGAGCCCTCGGTTAACCTAATGTATCTGTCTTTATCATCAGCATTACCGCAGTGTGAGGATGGGGAACATACTCAGGCTGGTTGTTCCTGATCATCTGTCAAAATGGTTGCTTGTCCTTCGGATTAAGTCCTAAATTGCTTTAATTTAAATCTTTATACCACACAGATGTGCACAAATGTTTAATTGTGCTTTAGAAATTTATCCAGTCATCATTAAAGATGGTGTCCACTAGAAAACCCTTTCATTTCTCTCTCTCTCTCTCTCTCTCTCTCTCTCTCTCTCTCTCTCTCTCTCTCTCTCTCTCTCTCTCTTTCTGTCTCTCCTTTTCTCCCTCCTTCTCTTGTGTGTGTATATATGTTCTGTGTCTGTTTTCTGATAGTTACAGTTCTTCCTAAAGTAAGAAGAGAGGGAAAGAGAGAGAAGGAGAACCAGAACTCACTTCTCCTCAAACACAAGGGCTTCTGTTTCAGATAAATTAGCTGGTGTTATCCAAAGTACTTTTAAATTTTTTAAGTAATTAATTTTGAGATTATAATAGAGTTACATCATTTATCCCCTTCTCTTTTCTTTCTCTCCCCAAATCTAGTTTAGTACTGGATAACTATTTGGTGTGTTCTTTTCTGGGGAAGATTCATTCTCCCTCTGTCAGTACTCCTTAGTTGCCTGGAGTTCTTTGACTCTGTGCTCTATGAGTTAAATAACTCATTGATGAAAAAAATTGTTTGGGTCGAATTATGTTTTATAGAAATCACAAGGACTTGAAATCACAGTAATGGGAAACTTAGATAAACAACGTAATAAGCTATTGAAACCTTAGTTGATGGTAGGATCCTGCTCATGAAGAACTTGGTAGAGTCCTGTGAGGGCTACAAACTGTGGCCCGGCCATAGTGAGCAGTGCTAATTTTTTCATTAGAGAAATAGATTATCCCTGATTTTAGCCTCTGCAGCACAAGTGATCCCTCTTGACTTGGAAAGGACAGATATGTTAACATATGTTCAAAGTAATTGTAAAAATCAATACAAAGTAAACAGTACCATACTTGACCAAATATTAACATCATGAGTTAATCTTTGAAAATAGAAAGTAACATATGTATTGGAGAGAGATGAGTCTTTTTCTGAAAAAAACAAAACAAAACAAAACAAAAAACAAAAAAAAACCCCACATTTTTAAAAGAAGCAGACCTCTTATTTGTGCAAATGCTTAAAATTTGTCCATAAAAAATCTAGTACACATAATCTAGTACATAAAAAGCAACACGAAGCTAAACCCAAAATGTCATTTTAGGTTCTTAAGATTTTGATTCACTTGAAACAATACATTTCATGTTTCTATTTAGAATGTTATATTATATGACTACTTGAAATTTTATTTTAAAAATAAAATTAAACATTCAGATTTCCTGTGCTCCATTTAAAATTCACTAATAATGTAGCCTCCCAAGCTGCACCTTTAGTTTTGAACTTCATTCCTCACTTACTATGGCTTTAAAATATCCTACTGTTTTTATAAGATACTGAGGATGCCTTTCTGGTTTCATAAATAGTCCAGACATCTGTTCTCTCAATCAACAGGGACCCACATGTTTTGTACATTACTCTATGTGAACAATGCATATAATACAATTTATCTCGCATGACATTTTTGGGAGCACTGGGTTTGCTGTCAAAAAGCATCTGAATGACTCAGATGGTGGGAGAAGGAGTAAATGCATAACAAATAAATACATTTCAAAGTTAAATCTGCAGGAGTTTTAAAAGTATTGTATTTAAATCATAGCAGTCCTACTGCCTCTGCAGGTAACTACTCTGCATAGAATACCAGGACATGATGTACTTGAAGCATAAGCTACATCTCTATAAAATAATGATTATGGCACAAATTATATTGGATGATTGTGTTTGGAAAATATGAAAATTATTGAATCTTTTAAATTGAGTTCTGGTATATATCACACAAATTGGATATGATTTCATTGTCCTCATAAAAAATTACGATGCTAACGAAGAATCTGAGTAGACTTGGGTATGTATGAACTCTTGAACCTTCCTTCGCGGAACAGCCACTCAGTTTTGTTCTCACCATACAACAGTGGAGCCAACACAGGATTTCAGAAAACATTAAGACTCCAGCTCATCAATATCATATTTTCTGAAAGCTCCATAACATTGGAACGCAGTTCAAATTTTATATCAAATATGTCACAATGGCATGTTTGAATTACCCAAAGCATAGAGGCATTGATTTTGGACTCTGACAACTGACCTGGTTTCTAAATATTCTATATTTTGATAGTTACTATTTCTCACTTTCTTAGATAAAGAATAACTCTTGCCGGGCGGTGGTGGCGCACGCCTTTAATCCCAGCACTCGGGAGGCAGAGGCAGGCAAATCTCTGTGAGTTCAAGTCCAGCCTGGTCTACAAGAGCTAGTTCCAGGACAGGCTCCAAAACCACAGAGAAACCCTGTCTCGAAAAACCAAAAAAAAAAAAAAAAAAGAATAACTCTAGAGTACTTAACTTTCTTTCCACCATTATGCATTTTAAAATAGTATACAGCAACAACGATGGTCTTTAATGAATGACTTATACTACTTTCTGCTCTTAAATATATCAATAGGTCATCGTAATCCTTAAACAATAGGATTTTAGTCGGGTGGTGGTGGCGCACGCCTTTAATCCCAGCACTCGGGAGGCAGAGGCAGGCGGATCTCTGTGAGTTTGAGGCCAGCCTGGTCTACAAGAGCTGGTTCCAGGACAGGAACCAAAAGCTACGGAGAAAGCCTGTCTCGAAAATCCAAAAAAAAGAAAAAAGAAAAAAAACAAAAAACAAAAAACAATAGGATCTTGTAATAGGGCAAATCGATGAAAGTCATAAATTGGAGGGAAAAAGCTTCATCTAGATATTATACTATCAAAGTGAAACTGTTCTTATTAAACGGTCTGTTATGATCCAGGCAGTTCAACAATAATAAGAGTCTTTGCTATTTTTTAATCTTTAAAAAATTACTTGAACATTGTAATACGTTGAATTATACCTCTATAGACAGAGAGAAATGAGATAGTTTCTCCACAATAAGGAATTTCTCAATCTTCTCTGTTGGGTTACTTTCTTTTTAATTTATGTATTTTTGGGAAATTGATGGGCTTAAGTTTTCAAAAACTGCCTGCCATAACTGAGAGCCTATCAAGAACAGGAGCGAACAGCCTTCTGTATCATTAGCACAGAGTGAGAAATTGTGGTTTTACTTTATTGTGTACAACTCTAACATGAAGCCCTCTGACCATGATTAATCCAGCTAAGAAATACTTACTTTTTGACAAAAACATGATGTCATTGTACTGGTGCTATTCAAGAAGTATTTTGAACTGAATTTGTAATCCATCCGTCTCCTGTTTTTCTCATAATTGGTCATTGGAGATCAATGCAGAGGAAAACCGATACCATGAGCCTGTTTGTATAACTGATTTCAACAATTCCTTACCATTAATAATATACAGGGGTTTTGCTTTCATTTTTTTAGATCAAAAACTGTATTGCCTTGGTAATTTTGGTTCAAACTTAGTTTAGCCACTTAAAAAAATATCCCCTATTGAAAATTCCAGCAAACACACTATTCTTCCCTCTTTCCTCTCCTAAAACCAGGTTTTAGTGTTGCCCAGAGGCTTCTGAGCAGCTGCTGCATTCCAAATATGATGCAATGTTTTAGGTTGTGAGGGAAACACACAACTGCAAAGGCAGTTCAATTCCACCTGGAATAAAAGGCTAGGCATACACTGAATTGAAAAAAAAATAAGCTTCCTTATAAAATTCAAATACTCACATTGTAAACATATCCGCAAGTATGTGGTGTTTCATGCAGTAAATGGCAATTACTATATGAACAGCTAGAACAACACATCACACAACTAAAGGATGAAGACAAATTTTTCTTCTTTAAAAAACCCCACTTATTACATAATCAAATTGATACTGATTCAAAAATATCGAGTAATTTTGGACAAGTTTGAAATAGTGATAAAATCCTATGACCATTATGTGTTGAGCTTCTCTTCCCACTTATTACCTAAAGTCTAAAAATGCATTTGCTTCCATTCGTAACACTACTGTATTTGTAAATATTAGCCAAATATATTCTTCAAAATTATACAAGATATCCATGTAAATTGTGGTGAAATGCATACCTTGAGACTTAAAGGTGTTTTGATACTTCCATTTGATATTAAGAATGAGGACAGAATAAGTTAGTGTATTAGGTTGAGGACACATAAACACCCAAACGATCTGAAATTCTAACATCAGTGTTACACATTTCTCTTAGAAATATTTTCCTAATACTGAAAAGGATGCCTAAGAACCTTATCCAAGTCTGTCCTTTAGGCCTGCATCTCTCACGGGGTTGTGAAATTATAGGTCAAAAACTCTTACTTTCCTAGGGGCCTTGAGGGCATAATATAATTTCTAGACCACAGTAGGAGCTCGACATGTAATTGTTGCTTTACCGTTGATTCTCTGGCACACGTGAGTATCTGAAAGTTCATCTAGACATGGTGTTGTTGATTCTCTAGCCTCCGGAGTGCAAGACTGCATATGCAGACTGCTGAAGAAGTTAACTTCACTAGCCGGGCCTCACATATCCTGCATGAACTGCACTATGTGTCCTGCATGGAGTGTATTGGGGTCTGAGACTTATTAATCATTCTCAGAAGTTTACACATGGACAAGTTAAAGAGCCACATTCACTTGAGACAAAATGCTCCGTTAAAATTAAATTTCACTCTCTTCTGCAAATGGACCAGACATTTTCTTCAAACAATCTGAACAACTTATCACATTAAAAAAAAACTCTACATATTTTAATTGTTCTTACAGTACTTTTTGACTAGTTTTATACTGATTTCAATGATACGTTAAGTCCCAAAATACTTCTATAATATTTTTGTTGAGGAAGATGTAGATATGGAGAAAGGTATCATAATTTGTTGCCCATGAAAAACACCCAAGGATTGTTCTAATTTTATTTGGCTAAAGGCAAAATGTGGCAAGGCAGGAAAGTTGTACAATGATCAGGTTGAAGAAAAGTCTGATAACCTTTCAAAATGAGCCATGAGTTCTATGGTTCTGCTTGTTTCTTGTAGGTTCTCCTACAGCCTAATACAGGTTGGTTTGCATCTCATATGAAGCCCAGCTGGGCAGGAACCTGTGCCGCCTCTGGCGTCTGCCCTCTGCCCTGGGACTGCAGAAAAGCATACTGCATTGCTTACACAAATCTATCTTTGGTAGTGAGTTTCACCTCCCCCTGCAGTTTAATTATATGTTACTGTCTCACTGAGGTAAGTTCTCATACAGAATTCTCCTCTCTACTCTTCAGTTCTTCCCAACTTTCTTGTAGTCTGCTGCTCAGGGCAGACACGTAGCTAATCCCGCTCTGCTCACAGTCATGACTTTCAGCAGTATTACATGTTTCACAGAAGAAAAAAAAAATCTAAGCCAAGCTGATCACTTGCTTTATTTACCAAATTATATCACTGGTTAATAGTAGATCTCTTCACCTGTGACCATCTCACGAGGCTTTTAACTCTGAGAAAGCAACATTGTTTAGATCTATATCCAGAAGCAGTTAAAACAAAGGGCAGTCACGTTATATAAACGTTGATAGTCATTAAAAATTGAAATTGTATTCCACAGACAAATGAAAGCAGGCAAAAGCCTTCCTTACTGATAGTTTAAGTTGCTGTGGACGTTGTTGCTCCCCGAAAATTTTCAAATGATCTCAGGATTGTTTTAACTGCAGTATTTTAGTTGAAAGGTATTTTCCCCGAAGGTCACCAGTAGAAAGACTATTTAAAACAACATAAAATACCTTATCTCAGAATCTGCATTTCCATCCTTTTACTAAATTCAGTTCATATCATTGTCTAAAAAAATTATCATCGGGTCTAGGGAGATTGGCTCAAGGGGTAATAATGTTTGCTATGAAAGCAAAAACAATCTGAGCTAAATCTCTATCGCCCACCTAAAAGTTGAACATGACATGTATGCCTGTAACCCCAGACATGGGCAAAGATAGGTGAATCCCAGAGTGTGCTGACCAACCAGCCTAGCCAAAATGGTATGCTTTAGGTTCGGTGAGATACCCTGCCTCAAAAACTGTCATAAGATGATGGACAATGACACCTGACATCCTTTTCTGGCCTCTTCATATGCATTTACATATACAACACACATATGCAAGCACACGCATGTGTGCACACACACACACATGCACTTATGCAGTCCACATACAAAGTATGAAGCATGTTACTGTCACAAGTTTCTTCTTTTGTCTTTCCATACTTACACCATAACTTGTGGTCCTCGTAGTCTTCTTGAAACTGTATTTCTTAGTGTTGCTTTGGATTTCTGCCTATTGTTCAAAGGAAGAAATTTTGAGCAACAGGTCAAATTAGTCACCTGAAAAGAGAAGACTTTCGCAACATTGCTTAAAACACATTGACCTGTACAGTTCAATTCATTTCTCCCCACATCTCATATTCAACCAAACAAAGCCATAATGAAATCCACAGACCCGTTATCCTTCTGGAGAGAGTTTGAAAAATTCTATTATGCATCAGTCTACTTTTAGCTTTTATTATCTAGCAAAAAATTGACAATAACATTAGCAATAACATTTTAAAATATATCTGTTTTACTTTTGTAAGTAACAAAATGTTGACTTAAGCAGGAGTTTGTTGATCTAAATATTCATTTGGAAATAGTTTCAAATTATCAACTCTGCATGCTATCACATGAATTATGGCAAATGAACTATGAAATGAATGATTAAAATTTTTAGAAAATAAGCCTGATTTTGGTGTTCCACAAAAGCATACATTGTCTGCTTCATTTCAAATGAAAAAATTAACTGTGAGATATCTTTTAAGTAATTCTAATTATCTCATGCTATCCAAGAAACATTTGGGAGCATTCCATTATTTTTTTGACATTGGAAAATTAAGATCAGAGAACTAAAAATGTCCCTTGGAGAGACAGATTATCAACAAACAAGCTCTCATTCCTGTTGTGGGAACGAGCTGGAGGCATATGGTAAGAAGAATGGGAAGGAACTCAATTCTACTCAGCTCTTAGACCTAACTTTTACTTCAGTGGAGCAGCCTTATTCTGAAAGCAGAAAATTTCTAAGCCTTTTTAGTTACTAAAGATATCTTACTGGAATGGACAGTAAAATTTTAAAATTAGATGTACATTCATTATTATAAATTTGGAATACTTTGGGAGAAATAATAAAATTAAGATACACACAATGTTCTGGAAATTATAAACACATGTTCGCTAAAATTCAGTACATTCACACACTTGTAAACAGCATATGTTCCCAAACCTGACTTTCTGATTTAGTACACTTGAGTGTGTCTACTCAATGGTGGGGGCGAGAGAGAAAAAAATACATTTTATTCAAAGTTTCTCAGTGGATGAAACTACAAAAGCCCGAGCCTTTACAGTTAGTCCAAGTGTGACGGAAGGCTTCTATTTAAAGAAAACTGTGACTGGCTATAGCATAACGATGCTTCCCGGAACTTATTTTCATGCTTTTGTACATGGGATACAGAATCTGTTCTCAGACCCCGCTTTTTGACTTTTATAATTCCAAGGATACTGCAGAGATCTGTATAGAAACAACTGCTCTGAAAGAACTTTTCTGCAGGAATTAAGCTGAGATTGGAGGAGGTGGTAGAATTACTTTCTCCCTTTATAATTTGCTTTCGGATGCCTCACATGGTATATGCAGAGAGCTGCCAGGAAACCTTAAAAAGACACGGGAAGCCCACAGGAATCAGAAGATCAAAATAGGACCGCACCATTTATACACAGAAGTAAGACCTATTACCAATTTAGTCAACAGTCCAAGTACATAAGTAAAATATTTGTCACCCAGTTCAATATAAAGCTTCCTTTGCTTGATTTTTTTTGTTGTTGTTGTTGTTTGTTTTTCAAAACAGGGTTTCTCTGTGTAAGAGTCTTGGTTGTCCTGGAACTCACTCTGTAGACCAGGTTGGCATCAAACTGAGAGATCACCCCGCCTCTGCCTCCCAGTGAATACGTTTCTTAATAGAAAGAAAGGGAAGAAAGAAAAGAGTGAGGGACGGAAGATACTGGGAGGAAAGAAAAACAGAAAAAGAAAGGGCAAATTTAAACAGAAGTTTCTAAAGTTGGTGAATTGCCAGCGCAACAGATGTGGATTGTTCCTGGGAGCCTGGAGAAGCTCACGGCATCAAGGGAAACCATGCAGGGTGGGTAACATGCCTGTAATCCCAGCCCCAGGAAGGCTAAAACCAAAGGATCAGGTAATGGGTTTAAGGCTAACCTGGCCTACACAGTAAGAATCTCTCTCATAAGATTCCCAAAATTAAAATTTAGCAACACCTGAGGGGACAGGAGGACTGAAGGAAGAGCAGAAGGGTAACCATCTGAACGTGGGTTCTTGCTGTGAGTTTCAGTGAGAGGATGCCAGTTCCAAGGTTCTTGTGCGGTAGAATCTTCCTTTTTCTTTCTTAATCTCAACAGGGGTGCTCTAGAGATTTGGTGCCTAACTAAACTGAGCTTGCATTTTTTATACCTGTGTAGTCATTGAGTTTATGGGATTTTATCTATGTGTGTTTGCATATATGTACATATATAAATGTATACTCTGTCTCTCTCTCATACACACACACACACACACACACATATAATACCATCAATATACTGGTTATTAAACATATCTTATTCAATAGCAGCTTTAAGGATAAAAAAGGAAACCAAAACAATGTGGGACATTATTTTCCTCCATGAGACTCAAAGTTATACAAGGGTTTGGTTGAATTTGAGAAACTGTATACATGAGAAATAGATATTTAGCAAAGTCTTTCTGCTTTAGATTGACAGGTACCATTTTCAGTGTAGGCTTAGCTAGATATGAGTAGAAATTTGGACTATTTACTTACCATTAGCTAATAATGCAAACATATGCATTCACTCAGGAAAACTCGAGTGACTACAAATGAACAAGTACAAGTTCATGACGAATCATCGAATTCTAATAAAGAAGCTCCAGTTAAGATTGCGTTCATCATCAAATGGATCAGTACGTAGATTTCTGGTTCTTTAGAATTTAATCATCAAGCCCAGTTTAGGTTTATTTTTTTCTTTATAAAAGAAGAAATGGAGACTTAGACAATGCAAATGACTTGCCAAAAATTCCTCAAAAATGTGGCAGGACTGAGGAGTGGCTGCATAGTCAATAACCTTTTGCCCATGAAGATCTTGGCTCCTGGACCACTGGTGCTTGGTGAAGTTGGTGGGTCAAGGTGTATGGAATTTTTGAGTTTCTATTCCACATTCACTGTCTTGGTTTGTATTTATTTCTGTTAGGTCAGCTGAGAGATAATACCTAGAATTTTGGGCTTTCTCATGGCCATACGTATGTCCACCTCACTTCTAATTGCACGTCTCTCCTTTGCTTCACAAATACATTTAAAAATCGGAAACTTCAAAGTTGTTTTAGGTCAGTGTTGTCACACCATTGCCCCACAAAATGCTAACATCTCTAGTCAGACCTCTCTGGCTTCTCTCAGAGAGCCACAGGCAAATACACTTGATCTCAAACTGTCATAAAATATCAGTGTCCACTTTATCATTTCTGATGAGCAAGTTTGCTTAATCACTTAGCTCTAAACCAAAGAATTATATGTTTATACTTAAAAACAAAAGTGTTTTCTAGTTCTTAAGGCCCTGAATTTATTTCCTCCCTCCTCTTTCCTCCTTCTCCTCTTCCTTTAATTGAAGCCATTATCTTATTTTTCAATATCTGCAACGCAAAAGGGTAATCCAAGAGATGAATATAGAAATAGATTTTACTTGCAGAAATACACACTGAACTTTACAATACTTTTAAAATTCTATCTTTCCATTATTAAATTGATGCCCTGAATTCATGAAAAACTGTTTGAGTTTCACAGGCCACGTGAAAGGCCCTTAAGATATACTTTAATGTCCATTTGGATTTAGGAATTATCTTGATTAGTACACTGGATTGAATTTTATTTTATGTCTCAGCCTCATGCCCAAGGCTCCAACCCAGCAGCAAACAGATCAGTGGATTCTCAGATCCCCCCACCCCCCAAGACTGTAGGCAGAACAATAGGAATGGGAAGTGGGAAGCGTGCATAAAGCAAATTTTCCGAGGCCGCATCTGGGCAGCCTCGAAGCTCATTGCCGAGGTCGGAACTGATCGAGTCTGCACTCTATCAGGAATGGAGCCTCCGTGTACCACCTGCAGCTGAGGCATGCATTTCCAGCAGGATCAGTGAATACCAAGGGCTTGGTATTTATGTCTGACTGTCTGATAAGCTTATAAGTGAATTTCCAGGCCATAAGTAAATTCCCTTTGAAGTCAGGAGGGGCATTGTTAGCTTCTTCGGTCTTTAACATGGACTTCTTTTTAAATTCTTTCTCTCCATCATGAGAGGAACTAATATGAAGAGGTCAGCTAGAAGGTGTAACATCATTTGAAACGGGCACGAGACAAAGTTAATAACTGCCCGTTCGTCGGAAGCAGAGCAGTTCCCTGATAGCTTACTGCAGAGGAGCACTGCTGCCTGTCTGTCTGCTCCTTTGGTCAGCCACCACCATGCTGCACTCAGAGCAGAGCTGCGAGCGCACGGTGGGGGGAACCCCAGAGGCTGAGGAAGCCGGGCATGCTGCCTTGTGACCATTTCAGAGCTTCAGAGCTCTGGTGACAGCTTTCAGGCAACACCCTGGAGGACCCAGGCACACAATCTGCCTGCGGCTGTGCTTTGTCCGGGCTATGCATTCTTCTTCAGGAGGACTGGCCCCATAAATCAGAGGCCCAAGTCTGTCGAAGTCAGACTACGGGAGGCCCAGGCAATTGTCTGCACTGGGCCTCTGCGCCAGGTGATTAGGAACCTTGCAGGCAGGGGTTCGGGGTCTGAATTATATAAGAGCCATTAATTAGGCAGCCAAAACTCGGAATAGGGAAATAATGAATGAAATTAATTTATAATGTATAGCAGGCAGTCTGCCCAATTGCTTTGGACAAGGGACATAATTAAAAGCCTATATATTCTCTGCTAACTCCATGCAAATTTTTTCTCTATCAATTTCTGTAACTCTTATTGGTCCTAAGTACAGTACATACATACATACATACATACATATGTACATATGTATATATCTACATATGTGCATGTATATATATATATATATATTTAAAATTGTTTTTAGGCATAATCTGCTGGTACACTCTGCTTGCTGGTATGCAGGGACTGAAAGACACACAGGCACAACCTCTGGTTTTAAAACCCCAAAGCTTCACATTTTGATGTTTTTATGAAGTTGTTCCTCTTTTCTCTGGAAGACTTGTAGTAAAACACAGAAGGTCCTTACAAGGAGATACTTTGCGACTAGAGAATTTCCTCTTCCAATGTGCCATTATCTTTATTGAAAACAGAGAATGTGGCGAATGTAGAAAATAGTAAATCTTTTAAATATTTATCTATGTGAAGGCATGTGCAGAAGCATGGGTTTTACATTTATTTCTTGCCTTTTTGCTTGGGTTGGGATTTGAAACATACACAACCCGGATTCAGGTGCTTAACCACTCACTCCAGAACATTTGCTCTGAGGCAGCTCATGTTGAGAAGGGAGCAGATGAGCAGACTGCTAGTGTCTGGA
The DNA here is from genome assembly GCF_950005125.1 of Chionomys nivalis. Taxonomy (NCBI): domain Eukaryota; kingdom Metazoa; phylum Chordata; class Mammalia; order Rodentia; family Cricetidae; genus Chionomys; species Chionomys nivalis. The sequence goes on from NC_080090.1 coordinate 81,089,493, forward strand.
AGCTCAAACAATAGGTTACAATATAATGTCGCTTGCAGGAAATCACTGTGATTTCAATGACTGAGTATTTAATAAAATTCAAGGTGAATAAAATTCCACACCTGAGATAGTGGGATGATCTTTCAGATAATGTGTGAATGACCACAACATACAATTGACTTTTTACACAATGAAATTTTAATCCGCTTTTTTAATTCATCTGTATACACTCTCTTAGCAAAATTCCCACAGTCCCTTTCTGTTCCGAATCATGGTTTATGGAAGTCTGTGTGTTTACTGTGGTTATTGATCATACAGAGAGGAAGAAGATGGCGTGTTCATTTCTCTTTGCATCACCGTCACCTGTACCCTTTGCCAGTCAATTCATGTGAATTGTAATTCATATTTAATAAATACTTAATAACTCCCTCGCCTTGAATAACTGGAGAACCTTCCAGAGCTCTTACCCTTCAGGTTAGTAGGGCATCTTTTCAAACCAAAGTCCCCAGACGGTGGCAACTGGCTGATTTGTTTTATTCCACTTCTTGCCTGTCTGTCCTCACTCTGCTTCGTTTGCTGCACGTCCTTGCCATTAACAGAGCATGCCAGTCAGAGGTCACCCTCGGTGCCGTGACACATGCCGTCTTTAATGTCTACAACGCTGGACCATTAGCTAGATTAGCTTTTCACACTTCAGTCATGTCTCTGGTTCAAAGTGACCCTTTGTGGCTTGTCTTGCTGTCCCATAAGGTACAGCATCCTAGTTCCTTAGTCTATGTATTGACCTTGCACTACTGTGCCCAATTGCATATATCACCACAGGCCATTATACTAGATACTAAGGCTGGCAATCGTCAGTAAACTATGCACAGCTCATTAGATATGCACACATTCCCACCTAGAATCTTGGCACATGACTAAGCACAAACCAATAAAAAAGAGAGAAGTAAAACACACAATCTGCCAGGCCACAACCGAGACTAAAGGTTTCAAATAACAACGCAGAGAAGAGACTGTGAATTGGAATGAGGTTCAGTCAATCCCAAAGCAGGCGAGATTCCAGTACAAACTTGACATATAGAAGGAGCTCCCCCTGACATATCTGTAGGAAGGAATGTGAAGAAGATCGAGTACACACCAAGATCTGGGGCCTGGGAAGACCGGAGTCATCAGTCTGTCAAGACTGTGGATCTTGTTGGAAGGAAGCCTCTATCATAGCAAAGGTGGCTCACTACTGAATTTCCCGTCTGCAACAGAAAATTTCCATCAAGCATGGTTGAGTGCATTAAATAAGCTAATTATTTTTAATCTACCAAGGAGGAAATAGACACACACGAGTTAAGTAACTAACTACAAATAACCAGGTCCTGAGAGGGCACTCAAAATAGAATCACCAGCAAGTCCAGCCCTGCTGCCCATGGCCTAACCACTGCTGTTTGCTGTACTAGAAGCTCCAGGTATCTCTGTAAGCAGGAATCCATGCTGTACAGACTAAACAGGACCCAGAAACTACTCTGATCATGTATGTTTATTCTCAGTCTTTCATTTAAATGTAGGGAGGGTAGCCAGGTTGCCAAGGTCAAGTTCAGAACCCTCTGAATCAAAGGCTGCTGTGACCATTGCTGCAGAGACTCACAGGAGAAAACCACCTTGTCCTGCTCCTTTCTTTTGTCACTAGGTGGCTTTGCTAATATCTTTTCCTCCAGGACTCAGTTTCCTTAGCTGAGACACAGAAATATCTCACTAGGTATGCCAAATAGTTCCCTGTTTCTTTGTGTTTCTAATTCTCTCATTGTTTGCTGCTGTATTACTGTAAATTCTAACACCTTGGGGGGAAAAATGATCAAAGGCTGGCTTTGTTTTTGAGAAATCTGAGCAGTTTTGATCCACTAAAGAGATGTTAGAAAGACCTGCAGTGCAAAGGAGGAGCACTCTGAGGAGAGGGAGCTCTTCAGAGAAGGGCCCGAGCACACACTGTTAGGGAAACAGCACACCTGCCTGAGATCCCTGTGGCTGTACACGCAGCAAAGACATGGGAGGGAATTTGGAACTGCTAAGCTTGGGCTCAAACCATGAAAAGTTTTCATAGCTAGGCAGGCAGTTTGGGCTCTAGTCTATGGGCAACATAATGGAGAGAGAGTTTCTACAGTTCCCAGAGCCAAGCATATTTCTTTATTTCCTATAGCTACGTAATAAACCGCTTATGGCAGGAATTATCCGTTTCTTATTCTGTGATGCTTTTGGACAAGAAATTTTTACAAGGTGGGTGGACAAGGAACAGACACCATTTTGAAAAGTTACTGGAATAAATTTCGACGGTGTAGGAATAACCTTGGGAGCCCTTCCCTCCCTTCCTTTTCTTTCTGTCCTGCACGGAAAACACTGTAGCCCTCACAGCATGTGGCCCGCTTTTCATTTGGCTGGTCACAGAGAAGAAGATGAACATGGCAATGTACTGTCAAGGCTACAGGACGGTAAAGACAGTGTGAAAGTTAAAGGATCGACTAGGTTTTCAGAAAAGTATGACTATGTGAAGTTGTCAGTTACAGATGAAGACTGAAGGGTCTTCTAAGCACTGGTCCCCTGATCAAGACATCAAGAAATGATAATGCATGCACATGGAAGCATTCTCTGAACACACACAGAATTGCTTTTTCCATTCCACTTTCTGCTTTCTCCTCCTCCTCCTCCTCCTCCTCCTCCTCCTCCTCCTCCTCCTCCTCCTCCTCCTCATTCTTCTTTATTCTTTGCAGCAGCATCTGGGTGGAAATCCCACAAAGCTTCCTTTAGAACTTCTTCTGTGGTCATCGTACAGCCTGGCACTCTTTGTTGACTCTCATGTGGGGTGACCCTTGCACGGCCTTGGCTGTCAGTGGAGGACAGCAGTTCTCTACAGCACACACGGTCAGTAGCATGCTACCATATTTACAAGAGAGCTTCCTTAAAAACAGTAGTTTTCATTAATTGCCTGTAAAATGCCTTCAAATTTTACTAGAGATATGTTTCTTAACAGATAAGTTTTTTTTTTTTTAAATACAAAATGGTATTGAGATTTCTTTATTTGACCATGTAGAAAGTTGTGGCTACTTCAAATTAAGCCTTTGTGTTAATTTTTACTAAATTCCTCAAATTAGGGAGCTATAAATGTAAATAAATTAAGATAAAACAACTAAGCATTGAGATACGTGACTGCAAGCCCAGTATTTGGGAGGGTGAAGCTGAGAGAAGAGGATCAGGACTTTGAGAGCAATCTGGATTACATAGCAAGATTCTGTGCCTCAACCCTCCAAAAAAGAAAGAAAGAAGAAAGAAAGAAAGAAAGAAAGAAAGAAAGAAAGAAAGAAAGAAAGAGTTCAAATTCCCAAGTTCCTACCACAGGGATAAATTCTAGAAAACTACACTGTCAATATAGTAAATTTGAAATGAAATTCATTGTAATATTATAGTAGTTATTTATGAAAACAATGAAATAGATATGCTAATATTTCAAATTAAAAAGTTACATATGTTAGTATATGGCCAAAAAATCTATCCTACAGTAACACACATGAACATACTTAACAATAATTTTATGGTTTAAGTGGTCAGTTCTCTAGAAATGAATTGGTATGTCAATTACAGGCTTGGCCTCAAGCTATTATACTTTTTGAAACCTGACAGATACAGAATGATCTCTTCACTTTCTTAGTCCTTCCTCTCCCTCTTTCAGTCATCTACACACCTTCCCTATAACTGAAGTCAACTACACACCTTCCCTATAACTGAAGTCAACTACATGCATTCCCTATAACTGAAGTCAACTACACGCATTCCCTATAACTGAAGTTTTCCTTTACTCACCTACCCTCATAGTATTATAGAATGATGCATCTTAAAAACTTCAAATTGATTTTTTAATAAAAAAACAACCATTCTGGTCTTACTCTGTGTGCATTTTTATAAATCAAATATTTAAAAGTGAAAAGACGCGTGTTAATACAAAAAAGATATGCTCCACAAACTTGAAAAGAATGGAATTTAGAAGAGCATTTTCCCCCAGACGAATGATCAGATCAGTGACTAGTGGCTGGCTTTTTGTGAATTAATGTTTGAGAGATAATTTATTCTGGGAAAACAAATAAACAAATCCCAAAGTCATCATGGGAGTACTTGATCCATCATTAGAAAACCTTTTTAAATTTTATTTAAGTGAGAAAAACTGAGACCAAACTGCCATCTTTCTCTAGAAATAAAAATGTTGTATTAATATTTCAGAATGTTTATATGTTTGATAGTTTATACCAGATCTATTTTATCAGAAATAATTTGGTATTGCTACCAATTTTTAACGAATAAAACAACTTTTCCTTTATCTCATCATAGGTTGTTATTACCATCATATATTTTAGCCTTCGGTTATTAATAAGCAGTATTATCCTTTGTGCTAATGAATTAAAATGTGGAGGAAGTGAAACAAGTGAAGAAGAGCAAATTTGACCTAAGAGTCCTGCTCAGAAAGAGACTAGAGGAGTCTCAGTGACTACAGTGACACTTCAGGATTCTTGAGGATTTGCTGTGTGGAACTCTCTGGGTGGAATTCAGCAGTTGTAGATGTGACAAGTACAGTTGTCACACAGGCCATATCGTGAGGAGTGGAGTGGTTGTAATATCTATCTTCTTAATAAATCCCTTGGAAGGTAGTGGTCTAGATTTTTTTAAAGTACTTCATGAACATTTTGTAAACTATTCATCACATAAATTATTTTTTTCTAATTAAATTATTGAATATCTTTCTCGCCTTTTCTCTCTTCTGTGTAGAAAGAGATAATGACAGAGGAGGTGAAGATATGTGGATGGGATGACTAGGGTTGGGATGACACACAGAGAAAGGCCATTCTTTGCCATTGTGCCTCTTTGCATAGGAGAGCGAAAAATGATAGTCCGGTTCTTTGACATGGAACTGGATTAATCCAAGGGGTAATGAGTAGTTACCTTCGGGGGATCTGGCTCTGTGCGTTAAAGCATGAATGACATTTCTATTCAAGGAAATTCAATAGCGGTTTAATGGAAAATGGTCCTGGTGACAATAACTGAACTTTTTCATGAGCAGGTAACTAGTACTTTGGAAGATCCTCATGTGTGTTGTTATCTTGAGTTACAAAGATGAGCTTAGGTACAAGTCCTTGGCATTCAGTCGGAAGCATCTGTGAAATTCCTATGGTATCAGGCCAACTACTGGGATTTGTAGCTAGTAGGGGAGATGTTTTAATTCTACAAAAGTGTTTGTGATCTGTATGCCCATACTCAAAGAAATATCTTTCAACAATTCTTCTTAAAGGCTATGAGATTAAGACTGTTCTGTTCTTAACCCAAAAAATACAAAATGGGGGCTTACTCTCCTGATAAAAAAATTGCAGTGAGCTATCTAGTAATGATGGTAGATGCCTGCGATCCCCGAACTAGGGAGGTGGAGGCTGGAGAATCAGTTCCATTGTAAGTTGGAGGCCAGCCTGGGATACAAGAGGCTGTGTTTCAAAACAGACAAGTTAATGGATTGTGATGAGATGGTAGGTGTGATGGTACACAACATGCTGTGTATCAAATTTCTTTTTCCTTTTTTTGTTTTAAACTAAGGCAAGAAGATTGAGAGTTCAAGGTCAGCCTGAACATCATAGTTAAGCAAAACAAAACAGAGCAAAAGAAATTTTATATTCAGCATGTTGTATACTTGACATCATCTGTTTAAGTTGCATTCTGTTTACATGGCTTTGACCTGTGTTTTGAAAACATCATGGTATATTTACTTCAGCAAGAATCATTGCTGGCTGTGCATTGCGTGGATTATAGGGGAAAGTATAAAGAAATAACCAATGCTCCAAATGACTACCACAGCAATTATCAGTTGTGAGATTTCCAAACATGACTTCATTTGTCAGAGATCATCTCTCATGGGAAGATGCAGTCAACTGCACTGTGATCTACCACAATGTTTTGCAAGGATTCACTCACCTTGAAACACATTGTGTTTAAAATGACTTTGATACCAGAAAGACATGAATTGGCACTCTGTCTTTGCTCCAGTATATGGATGGATTATGACACTTGTCCTTTCAAAATCTCACTTTTCTTTCCTCTAAAATAGGTAAGGAAGAGTCAAATGAAACACCTTGACATTTGGTTTATATATACACCTATAGAGTTACCAACTCAGTGTTTATTAACTCACAACTGGTGCAAATATGTTAAAAGCATAAAATACTTTTTGATTAGTATTTCATATAAATCAGTCTATCATTTGAGTAAGAAATAAAAACTGCCTCTATGAAATGTACAAACTGTGTTAATAGAGAGAATTCTCAGTTTTACAAGATTCAAGTTAAGAACGGCAAAATGGATACTAAATCAACACAAGTTATAGTCGCTGGAATAAAGAAACGAAGACAATATTTTAAAATTTAAAAATTTAAAAACAATGATCTCCATCCTGCTTTCTGTCAATCCAAAGGAAATAATGGAAAGAAAAAAAAATAACACCCAAGATCACAGGAGCTCATACTGACTTTCACAAGTTTACAAAAATCTTCATACCCAAAAAGAATCGGGAAAAAGAGTAAAGGACTATTTTGGTGGTTTGCTGCTGTGGCTACTGTTTATTTCTCAACAGCATTATTCATAATAGACCAAGGAGAACCTGAGGCTCTCTGCTCAGAGACTAGTGAGCTGGGTGAGCAATGGGTGTATATATGCAGTGAAAAATTATTCCGTCTAGAAAGAAAGGATGTTCCTGTGAATGACGTTTGAGGGCCTTGTGATAATTGAAATGAGCCAATAAGACTACAGATACGATATAATTGTTCACTTGATGTAGCAGAGTGGTCAAATTCACAGACACAGAAGCGCAGTAGCAGTCAGTGATGCTTAGCCATGTGCTCTTGTGAGTATGCAGCTGAATGTCGGAAAAGGGAGAAAATTATACAGCTGGGTGGTAATTTGAACTACTGTTCATATGAATGCTTCATATCATGAAAATAAATTTTTCATATAAAGTACAAATTCTACCAGTGCTGACCTCATATAATAAAAAGTGAAGTTGGGTAAAATAAGTGGTTTAGTAAGGCAAGCCTTTTTTAAATTACTCAAGCAGCTACCAATATGCATTCATATGCACAAATACATTCTGCATTTTTAGATTTGTAAGAAAAGCCTTGTTGAGTTTTATATTACACTATTCTAAAACTATTGTTTTACTCACCCTGCATGTACCCCAACACCCCCAGTATGCTACCATATAGCTTCAACCCCAGAACTGAGGAGGCAGAGGCAGATGGTTCTCTGTGAGTTCTGGGATAACCTCATTTACATAATGAGTTCTAGGCTAGCAGAGTTTCTTGGTGAGACCATGTCTCAGAACAAAACAATATAAAACGCCTAACTAAATCAACAAGAGACAAGCCGCATTATACAGCCAGACTGGGCAGGCAGTATTTATATACTGAGAAGTATATATGCGTGAGTTTACATATGCGTATGTGTTTATGAACAATTAAAGAAAAGAGGCCAGAAGCCACGCATATGTGCGAAAGAAGGATGAGGGGATGTGGAAGAGATGGAGGGAGGAAAAACAGTAAGGAAATAGATGAAATAAGTGTATCATGAAATATCTTAATTTTAAAACCTAAAAAAATAAAAATTCAAATTGAAAAAGATACAAAAATGCTATTTAAATAACACTAAGACTTAAACGAACAAGCCAACAGAAAAGCTAAATCCTGTGGGGGCTAAAACAAACAAACAAACAAACAAACAAACAAGAGCAACAAGTACAAAAACCAAACCTAAAACAGAACTCACGTGCAAGCTAATCCATCCAAAAGCCTTAAGACACAGAAATGATTAATTTACTACATATTTTAGGGTATTTCTCACTCCTGAAGGACACAGTATGCACAGAATTGTGGCATTATGGTTCTTGTCACTTATGCAGAAGATAACTCAAATGTCAAAAGAGGAGAGCCCGCCGGGCGATGGTGGCACACGCCTTTAATCCCAGCACTCGGGAGGCAGAGGCAGGCGGATCTCTGTGAGTTCGAGACCAGCCTGGTCTACAAGAGCTAGTTCCAGGACAGGCTCCAAAGCCACAGAGAAACCCTGTCTCGAAAAACCAAAAAAAAAAAAAAAAAAAAAAAAAGAGGAGAGCCCAAATTAGGCGTGACTACTAGGTGGAGTCCAATCAGCAGGGAAGCTACTACACATGGAATCCTGACATGGGCAGCCATGTAGAGGAGTCTCAGCAGTATGCTTTATAGGTTCACGGTGAAGCTATTTATTTACAACATGCTATGTTTTATAAGACTTAAAAATCAAACAAATACATCACACATCTGCAAAGAGAACCTCGAAGCTTAGGAAGATGATAGCGTCCTGGGCAAACCCCACATAGGTAGGAAGCAGCCTGCTCCACGAGGCCTCATTCTTAGCAAGCCTGGACTGGATGTCGACATATCTTTGAGGTGTAAAGTGTTCACTCTGCACAGGGATGTGCAGCCTTGATGGGAGGAAGCTTTCAGCAGAAGAGTTGGAAGAAGAAGGAGGGAGACACACCTCTACCTTTTATGTAAGTGGATTTATAGGTGTTCACTCTACTGCACATGCTCATTTGTGTTTATCAAGCAATGGACTTCCAGAAATAATTCTAGCCTGCATTCTAGGGCTGCAGGGAGAGGAGATTAATAGTCTAAAGTTAGCTATTGTCCATCCGTGCAGAACTTCCTCCCTATGATTTCACTTCCGAGCATAGCCATTTTATCCTTTCCATCACTTCTAACAAAAGAAAATGCATTTTAGTAAAGAAATTACATTGTGTGGCTCTATTTAGTCAAAAATATTGTAAGTAAGATATTTGCCATGTTTTCTTGTCAAATGTTAATGTAATGGGGGTACATATAAGCCAATTCAATAGAAACAAAAACTAAATTGTCCCTGTTCTCAATAAATATCTCTGTCATTCTTTACCTGGTTTCTTAGGGAGGTGAATTTCTAGTTTGAGAACTATCTGCACAGTAATCCTTTTATTTCTATTTTCATATACTTACAAGTGTGATTTTATATACATACACACAAAAAACCACACACACACGTGTGCAATAAAAGTTGCTCAGAACATTCAGAAGTTTAGGAATCTGTTTATTTGTAGTGATGGACTTTTCCAAAACTGAGACAAACATTTTGGTATATTCTCAACTATAGCTTACTTAAGATAGTTTCAGATTAATTAAAAATATTAAAACCTCCCATGAAAGTATTAAAGTCACTTATCTTCCACCTGAGTTTTAAAATGAGCGAACATATTATGTAAAATCTCATTATTCTTCATATGACTTGAACCCTCCTCTTGAAAATGCCCGAAGTCCAGGCCACACTACGAAGACTGAAAGCCAAGTTCTCCAACCAGTTACCAGGGTAGCATGTGTTCCTGGGAGAGAGTTTAAGTCTTTGAACACCAATGACACAGTTGTATAGATACATGTGTTATTATATAAATGATTGATTAAGTGAAGGTAGAGTGCTTTTATAGAAAGTATAGCATTTTATTTGTGTATCTGCAGGAATACAGAGTGAAATGCTAATTTTCAGAAGGGTTTTATTGTGAAGTCACTGTAGTAAACATTATGTTAAAGTACATATTCCAATTAAAACTTGTTTCTCGGGTGACATTTGAAACCTGCCATCTGTACAGACTGCTGTCCCAGAATTCAGAGTGTGGTGTCTTTCCTTCATATATATAATAGATGTTCTAGTATAAGACAGCCTTACATTCAATGTCTTGTTTTGAGCAAAAGCAAAATCCCTGTAATTCTCTATTGAACATACATTTTTAATTTTTGAGCATTGTGTGTGAGTTTATCATACATGTGATAGATATATGGGGATGCTAAACCATGCCAGAATAAAATTATGGGAGGAATATATTACACAGAAGGAAGGAAAAAAATCTATGAGCTAAGTGAAAATAATATAAACAAATCATAACTTTTATCTGTCTTGATTTGTGCAACTATAAATCTAGTTTAAAGGACAATTTTCTCACTCTTGCCATCAAAGAGAAAAACAAGGGCAGGCACAGTATATGGATTTTCAAAGTGTGCCATCTGACTGACTGTACTGTGGTATCCTGTCAGATGATGTGGCGTTCGACTGTGCGGCTGCAGAGGGCTATCATTTAAATGCCATTAAAGACACCTAAGCCGTCGCACGGAGGCAGGAATGCTGTGAGATCTTTTGGGCCATCGTCACAGTGCAGACCCAGTTGTTCCTCTGATCTCTCTCTCAGTGCTGAAGTCTGCTGTCCAGAAGGAAAATGTCTTTGTGCTTCCGAAGTCTTAAGCTAAGACAGACCTCATGTTCCATCCGAGTCACTTTGTTAACACCACATTAAAAGTCGAGTCCATGTCATGGATCAGAGCTGCGTGTACTCCAGCCTTATTTTAGGCTGCATTACAATTGTGTAGTGCGGAAAACTATGTCCCCAAAATAGCCACATCTGGTTTAAAGAGCCTCGACTCTAACTGCATGTGTTGATAAACACCACTTCTATGTTTTTCTGTTTGGAAGTCAGAACTTTGTAATTTACTGCCCTTCTCTGTAATTTTTCTTTGGAATCAACGGAGAGATCCTTTGCTCATGAGACTAGGCAGAGCACCAACGCTGTCCTGGCCTCTGAGGAAACTCAAGAACTAAGAGTTTTCTGTGAAATGTTCACCACACTTCAGTCCGCGTCAGGACTCCAAGTGGGAGAGACAGTTAAGAAATGTTAACTTTTTTTTTTTACTTTAAATTATAATTTTAAAAATATATGCTAGCTTCTCAAGGGAAAAGTGTGATCTGGAAGACTTTCCTAGCAAAGTCACTATGTTTCCATGGAAAACCTGACAAAGGGAAAGCTGGTTTAGCTTAGATATCTTTTGGTCTTCCATTAGATGTGACACTGTGAAATCGGTTCCCAAATCATTTATTTCAGATGATAGGTTGGTGACAGTTTTCAAATCTTAGTATATTTTAGGTCTCATTTGTAAGGTGACTTTCCTTTTTATAAAAAAAAGAATAATAAATATTTTAAAAGGTGGAGGCTTAGGAATATTTTTTACCACGATTCATTATGTATAGTCCTCATAATCAAGAGTTACTTCCAGTTTCTTTTCTAGGTGAGACCTTTGCATTAACTGAAGATAGACTATTTAATAACCACCAATACTATTTCCAGTCTAGAGACGGGACTGAGTCGGAGCATGTTTGCCTGGCATGTGTGAGGCCCTGGGTTCAAAACCAAGCACCATAAAAAAAAAAAAGTAAAATCTATCATCAAATTTTGTCATATGGGAAAATCTTGATAATGAACTTTGCCAAGGTTTGCCTAAATACTTTAATGATACAGTGTCTTGTGTATAAATCATCCCTAATTTTGCCTTGATAAAAGATTCTAACCATTAACTTTGGAACTGAGATGTGAAAATAAAAATAAGCAGAGATGCTTAAGTAGTATTTTCTCACACAAATTTTGTCCGACAGAAACAATTTAATGTCAGTTTCACAAAACACTCAACAAGCAGACAACTAAAATCAAGTCTGGCGCTGCTCACTGACATTTTCATTAACCTGGCCTCCTAAACAAGGGCCAGTGGTCTGCAAGCCAGAGAAGCAGGAGGCTCCTTTCCGCTTGCTCAGAACCAAGGTTGCAGCCGCACTTCTGCTGAAGGAGCTTTATTACCCAGCTGAATCTCCTACGGGGAAGACTAGCGTCCAATCTCCCCCAAGAGCATGCCTCTGCATTCCCCTCCGCACATTCACCACACAGAATAGGGAGCCCCTGGTGCTTCTGTTTAAGTAGCAATGAAAAGGAGTGTTTTGTCCTACGCGCTGCAGAGCATCAATGGTGTGTGAACAGACCATCACCAACACGATTCTGCTTTATTTGATTCTGGAAATACTTCACCTGGGTCGGAATGCTACAGAACTGCACAGACCAATGCAAAATTTGCTCTTACTCGCAGTGCAGCAATGGAAAAAGGATTGTAAGAGGACACAGTTGAGAAGTATAAAGGCAACAGCACAATTGGACAAGATGTACACTTTGTGTGTGATTTTAAAATGCGTTCTTAAAAATTCATATAAACATCTTTCTGGACTCTCTAATTGCTACTTGCAGAAATATAAGCCTGTGGCAAGGTTCTGCAGAGCGGCGAAGGCAGAAAAACCAGTCACTAGCCAAATAAAGATGGGCTTAAGAGTGAGTTAAACCTTCAGTATAGAGCGCCGTATTAAAATATCCGAATAATGCCCAATAACTTCTGATTATCAGAGAAACAGTAATAAAGTGAGCACAATGTTCAAGAATATATAGACTCAGTATCATATGGACATTTGTAAATACACTGTCAAAAATTTTAACCAAACTAGGCCATGAGATGTAGCTGTCACTACGTAAATGATGTAAGCCTACTTTAATCATCTGAAATAAACTGCTGAATTAAGAGAGACTACTTAATCACTATGAGCACACATTTTTTTAAAAAAAATGAAGCAAAGGGAAATACTGAATTAAGTAGCAAATTAGGGCAACTAATATGCTATGGAGAATATTTTAATGTTTTGGAGTAAATGAAAGCAAGATGGATAAACAGAAATAAAAATACAATTAGCAAACTAAATAAAAAAATCATATGCAATTATATATTTTTGCAAAGTGGTGCTGTGAGCTAGAGCAATCCTTAATCTATTCTGGAGCAAATCAATTTGGTTTCCAGAAGATTGCTGGCAATCATTTTGATTAACAAAATGATTATAGAGCATTAGAAAAGAATCCATCTCGCTCTTAATTTTGTGAACAAAACCCACTAATGCCCTTAAAATGAGGATAATCATATGGTATTTTTGAAGATAAGTAAGTCCATGTAGCAGCCACTTCTCTTCATCATTTTAAAAGAATAAAATCAAGCCATGTAAACAGCCACAAATGTCCACTGGATTTACATCACAAACCCATACCACACATTTATTGATGTCAAAAAGACAGATTGGTTTTCCTGACACTTAGTGATTCCGCAATTCATTTTGGAAACTAGAGTCTTTTTTAGCTGATTCACAAGTGTGACAGTTTATTTGCTCGTTATCTGAAGTACTGGATGAACAAATACAGAGTGCTAGTTTTTTACAGCTCGTACTGTCTAATTTAACTCTCTCCCACAGTTTAAAAAGAAGTATGTTTTGAGACATACATCGTCCTAACTAACCTTGATCATTTGACAAAATGACAGCAGTAGAGTCTCCAAATCAAAGATAAAAACACTGAAGACCGGTGTACATCTAACTAAAAATAGCTAAATTCAAGCAAGATAGTCCATGATTGTGATGTGTGTGTATGTGTGTGTTGCTAAGCAAAAGACAAGCCACACCACCTGAAAAAGTTCATATAGTGTGTAGTACCAAGTAGTGTGCTCACCAATAGCTTTGGTTTTGAGGTCCCAGAAAATAGCAAAACAATGAGTGTTCTTTGGAACATGTGCTGAACTTCCTGCAATGGGGCAGGAATCGCAGCTGTGACAGTAGCTGGGGGCTTCCAGATGTCAAGGCTGTAAGGACGCTGAGGTAATGGCAGGAAGAAAGGGATACAATTTTGTTATCACAGATTATCCTCCCCATTGGAAACCCTGGATCCGGCATCATTGCCAGGGCTTTGGATTGCACATGATGGGCTTTATGTTAAAGAGATTTGTACTTGTGTCTTCATGGACAAGGGGGGCTAGGGTTCTTAAATTAGAAAACAGAGAGGACAGGGGCTTAAACCTTCCTCGTTATGCTCATAACCACTTAGCTGTCTTAAAACAGGAGCCAACTTCTCATCCTAAATCTTATATTTAGATAATATTGCCAACGTGTTGGAAAACAATGGCTTTATAAAACCAGGAAATAAAAAATGAACGGTAATTATTAGTGCCCTAATATCGTGCTTATTCACTGCATTTGAGAATATAAAATATTTACTTAGGAATGAATCAGCACCTCTGTTCAAGGTTCTTTGAGTACAAGTTATTGAATGGAAGGAGGGAATGATGACTTCGCGGCATTCAGTCAGAGTCATTAATTCTTTGAGAACAGATGGAACAGGGATAAATGAGGGAAAAGATGAATAAAATATTGATGATGGGTATTTTTAGCTTTGTGTTATTATATAGTATTTTTATTTAATTATCTTTTGGTTTTTCAAGACAGGATTTTTATTCCTTTGGAGCCTGTCCTGGCACTAGCTCTTGTAGACCAGGCTGGCCTCGAACTCACAGAGATCCGCCTGCCTCTGCCTCTCGAGTGCTGGGATTAAAAGCGTGCACCGCCACCACGTGGCTATAGAAAGCAATTTTAAAATTAAGCTGCTTGAAATTTGTGTTTGGGAAGCATTCACCTGTTTTCTTTTTCTCTTAAAGTTTCCTCTCTTTCGATGCCTAGCGAAGGATCTCAGTGAACACCTCATTTATAATCCATCTGATCCACGGGTAAAGCTAAATCGGTTGGCTACAAATGAATATTCCCAATTCATGAATTTATTTATTTAACTTACATGGTCTTTGCCATTTCTAAGAAAGGGAATGGTCTTAACCCAAATGAAAAGGTGGCTCCTGAGTAAGGGAGTTGTGCAACAATAACCATCTGAGATCGCTGGAGAGCCGGCTGGGCACGCAGGCTGGTAGACTGCACCTGAAGCACCTCCTCCAGGCCACAGCTAAGAAGTCTAGAGGCTCACGAACCCTTTGAGAAGTTCTGGTACAACCAACATTTGGAGAACTCTGGTCTAGGAGAGTCTGAGGTAGTTAGAAGTGGCTTTAGTTACAGAATTGTAGAAAACCGTTTCCCAGCCCATCATTTAACCATATTGTAGTTTCTTCTTAATGGGAACTCATTCGCTTGGCACATGACGTCTGCTAGCAATAAGTCCTTGTATTTATTCATTTCTTTTATTTCACATTATATATTTACTAGCAAGAAAAGACCCCACTATAATTAGTTTATAAAGTCACATATTAATGCAAATCATAAGCGCTATAGACGCTTCATAAAGGAACGTGTGAGCTATCAGCATAATGCCACTTTATCATGTGGTTACTGCAAACTGGAGCTCGAATGTCTCCTGGCTTTGTGTCTTAACCTTGACAGTACAGCTATGTGGCTGTAAGCTCAGTGACGTTACAGTTAACTCCTGAGTGGATTTGAGTCCATGTCTAGCTAGCCTTGGCCCACAACTGAAGCCTATAAAGGAAACCTGCTAGATACAGATGACTTATTAAAATCTCAAACTGCAAACACATAAAGACGTATAAAGTTGGCATGGCAAATAAGCTGCTTCCACGTCTCCTGGTAGAGGTCATAAAGCAGAAAACCACAGAAACTTCCGAAAAATTGACAAAAACTGAAACCAACACAAAGAAAATCAGCTTTGTCACAATAGGTGTACAGTGGGGAAGCGACATCATGCACACATGTGTACACATGTGTGCGTAAATGCACATGCACACTTACTCATTGGACAATTACAAACTCATTTAGCTAGTTAGTCTTCATCAGTTAATAGATGCAGATTATCCATGCAGCATTTTCATTAATGTGAGCTCAAGCTGAAATATTCTTAGTAGCATTAACAATGTTGAAAGGAATTAAGGTCGTGATATTTTCCTGTTCTTTCAAGTCTAAGATGCTGTACTTCACAGAGCACTTTCTTTTGATGACTTATCTTCTTAGTTTCTATGTGACTATTATATTTTTATGTGTTCCCTTCCAATCAAAGTCACCGCCAGCATCAAACACATTGACACAAACACAAAGGCAAGGGGTATCAAGGTTGTAGTTTCTCTACCACCTCCTTGCTACTTAAGAAGCTGACCATATTATCAACTCAACCCTGATGGTCCTACATAATTTTCTTCAATTTTTGTCATTGTTCGCTATTTTATGTGCCTTCCCAAGAACACTGTTTAGTCGTTAGAGAAATCCCAAACTGATGTCAAAGCACAATGTGCACTATTTTTGTGCTCAGTTTCACACAGAATCATTCAAATCGCCTTCTTTTCTTCCCTGTTATCAAAACTCTTCTGAAAATGCACTATTATATTTAACGATAACACAGGAGACAAGTGTTTCATATCCAAATGAGGGGAAATATTTTATATCAACATAGCTGGGCACTTGGAATAGTTTTAAATAAAGTGTTAAGTATTAGCCGGCATTTAATGGCCCTTAAAGTCCTTCTGTTGCCACAGGAGGGGTGCAGGTGAAGAATTCACAGCTGGGCCGTGTCTAACAAACACCGATGAAATACTGTTCTGCAGGAGCGCGTGTGTCAGAGCTGTTTCCTCTGGTAGGAAAACTGCAGCTCACCAGATTTCTATTAAAGTGAGTTCAAAGAGCTGATGTATCTCATTTCAGGTATAGATCAAAGAAGAAATTCAAAATATCTAAGCAGGTAGCTCGCAGTCAGGGAGAGCTTGTCTCTGAGGACATGTGGCTGGGTCTGCTGAATATGAGGAGCTAAGAGAGGGTGGGACAGTCACCAGCAGACAGAAGTCTAAGCTGCCGTATCTCCTCCAAGAAAAGAATTGTCTGGATTAAAACATCGGCAAAGGTCAGGCTGAGTGACCCTGACCTAGAGAAAAATAACATACTCTTCACTCAATATAAATTGACCATAGTTGCTGTAATTCATGTGTCTACATGGGAAGTGAGAGCTTCCATCTCAATGGTGTGGCCCGGGGAGACCAGTGACGTTCCCACTTCTCTATACAAAGCTCCGCTCTAATTTCTATGACCTCCAGAGAGTTTTCACCCCAGTGCAGAAAGCACAGCTAATTGGTTTGGCTCAGCAGGGGGTCTCACTGAAGGTTTCTTTTTCGGCTGAAATTCTGAGTTATATGTCTCATGCCCCGTGTGAGTGTCCATCTTAGTTAACCACCTTCTTGGGAAAAGCAAGCTGCTATGTAAGATTGCATTGCACGGTTTTGATACTGGTGTGAAGAGTGTTCTTGATAAGACCATGTTATCTGTAATTTTTCTCAATTCAGAATCAGATGCTAAAGTCTACATCCTGGTTTTTAAATGAAACGAATTATGACCAATGAACACCTCTCAGCATGCCTTTAAAGACTCCTCATATTTCTGGAACATGTTCACCTGTACATAATGTGACCCCTCTTTAGGCTTGTCTCCTTAACTGTAAGAAATGGCGGCAAGCTTTTTGGAACTAAGACATCCTACTTACCTCATTTTTAAAGCTAAATATTTTTTGTGTGATTGATCCAATTATTAATGCAATTTTTAATACATTTATTTTCCTAGAAAAACTAGAAAGGTGGATTCTGGATAGAATTAAAATTTTAAGTCAAGTATGGTGACTAAAGCCTATAATATTAGCATTCCAAAGGCAGAGGCAGGAGAATTACCATGAGTTTGAGGCCAATCTAGGCTACAGAATAAGACCTTGTCTTAAAAATCAATAACAAAAAATTTCATAATTTGAATGTGATTAGATATTTATTGCTGTGTTTAATATCTCATTATAAGACATTTTTCCAATCATATATTCCAGAATAAATTGTATCTTTTACAGAATTCTGCCAACTCTTCTAATGGGAGGATGTATTGGTCCATCTTCATGCTTCTCCTCCTTGATCCTCCTTGATCCTACAGCTAACATTTCCATATGAGGGGACACTCATAACTGAGAAAGTGGACTTTCATCCCACACACACACACAAAAACCACGATTCTGGAAAACAGGAACACATTCCCAAAGGCCTAAACCAACTTACACATTTACTTACCTTCTTTTCTTCTGGGCCTCCTCCTGTACAGTCAAAACTACAGTCCTGTGAGCAAAAACCCATCAAAATACATAAAGGCCAAAAGGAAATTGCACGTGTCTAAAAGAAAATATTTGATTAAGAGCAGAATTTTGTCCTGCTTTATATGAAAACGGAGGTCAAAAGATTTATGATTGAAGTCAGTTTGCCTTGTGAATAATATCCTCAGGCAACTTTAAACACATTCTTGTCTATGTTGGACGGTAATTCCAGCTTGCTGTAAGTGTGCATTTGGATAGCTCTATTTCTCCTTAAACGTTTCTACAACATCCACTCTGAGTGTGTTTTCTTGATGTACACGTAGGCAAGGCTGTAACTCAACCAACGGCTCTTCTCGCCAGTCCTGTGGCTTAGGAGACTTTCCACGTGTCACCCGATACGATTCACATTGTACAATTCCTGCACTTCCTATCATGTCTATAATTCTGTTAAATTCAATGAAAATAACAACAAAGCTAAATTGTGAACTGAAAATCTTAAGTGCTTTATGAATACACAAACTATACAGGCTTCTCTGGATCTGATCACATTTAAAACCTGTGTGTTAATGAAGAAGGTCTGGAAGCAAAAATCTACAACCCCAGCAGAGACAGTACATGGACCTCTGGTCCACTGAGGATGCTTCAGATGCAGCATCTCTTTTGGAAACATGGTCTTTCTTTGCTGTTTTTTTTTCTTTTCTTTTTTTTTCTCTAGGAGCTCTCAGCATGGAACAGGAGTCAGGGGCCTGGTGGCTATTGCTTTTGTTTTGTTTTGCTTTAAAGTAACGGAATAGAAGGAAGGAAAATCTAATGTGGAACTGTCAAAGACTGGGAAACAATTGACAGGGAGTGGGTCTCAGGTATGGGGACGTGGGCACTAACTGGAGAAAGCATTCGGTAAGGGCTTCCCATCATACCACATAACACATCCTGAAAAGCGGGCCCCACTTACCACAGACTGGCCAGGCTGCCCTCCAGGCTTTAGACTCCAGGAGCCATGTCTTCAGTCTGACTCCAGGAGCTGATTTTGTTGCCACCACAGACTTAGAAATTATAGCCTTCCCCTTCATTTTACCCCTCTTACATATAACCCTCTAGTTCCAGTCTGTCTGTCCACTTAACAAAGGTTTTGTTGTTGTTGAGGGGTTTTGATTGTTGGTTTTTTTTTTTTGCTTGTTTGTTTGTCTTTTTGGTACTGTTGGGAGTGACTTTACTAAAAGCAAGCAAAACATAAAGCATTGTAGATGTGCAGATCCATTTTATATACAGAGAACTGTAGACAGTTTTGAAAATTTTGATGTGGGGGGGGATGGAGGAAAACACCCTGCTGGGAACATAAAACAGTGCAGAGAACCCATGGTAATGACCCTCATAATTGAGACTGTCACGGGTCTTATTAAAAGCCGTCATTTACCTCAATGTCTCTCTTGATAAAGATGGTGAGGTTTTGTACAAGCATGTTTTTCAAAGCCTTGCTGATCTACCTTCTTACGCATGTTGCTTCGCTGGGTCCTTCAAAGGGCTTCAAGGGTTACTTTTATATTTAAACCAGTATGAAGATGAAAGCTGTCATTTGAGTGCAGCTTTGCCTTCAGTGGCACCAAGATGCTTATTAGAACTGGACTGATGAGACAGGGGAGTGACTCCTGCGTGCCACCCTCTTCCCCTGTGTGCTTAGGTGCTCTGGCTGCTGGCTCGCCTAAGCGAATGCAGCCTACATTTAATGAAAGGACAGTAAACTTTATTCTGCATGTTTAGGGCTTTGATTATTATATAGAGAGGGGATTTTTTTGCGGGGGGGTCCAGTTTATTTGTGTTCGGTAAGCTTCTTGTACCTTCGTAAGAATATCCTTCTTCAGGTGGAGTCCATTCTTTTTGGATTGATACCTTGCTCAGCCTAACTATAGGGGGGAGGGTCTTGGTCCTACCTCAAAGGGATGTGTTAGACTTGGTTGACTCCCCATGAGAAGGCTTACCCTCTCTGAGGAGTGGATGGGGGTTCAGGAGAGCAGAAGGAGGGGAGGGAATGGGAACTGGAGGAGGTATGCAAAGTGAGAAAAGATTGGTTTTTTAAAATATAAATTAATTAAAATAAAAATAAAACAATAAAGGACAGTAAATAACATAAATTATAAAAGACATCTACCAATGAGAGCCGAAAAGGGGAGAACAAATAGGGAGGGAGGGAGGGAGGGAGGGACGGAGGGAGGGAGGGGGGAGGGAGGGGGGAGGGAGAGAAACAGAGACACAGAGAGAAAGAGAGAGACAGAGAGAAAGAGAGAGAGAGACAGAGAGAGAGAGAGAGAGAGAGAGAGAGAGAGAGAGAGAGAGAGAGAGAGAAAACATGGTACATTGGGTCAAAACAGAGAAAAACACTCTGACAGGAAGAGAACAAAGTGTTTCCAGTGAGCTCAAAGAAATGACGTACCTTAATCACACCCTAATTTTAGGGTACAGCGAACCCACCTCTTTATGTTCCTCAGAGGCATGCACATTCCTGTGGTTCCTACTGGGTTGCTACTGAACATGGAGATACAGCTGCCTTCAGTCTCCTTCTTGGATTTCTTGGTCCTATGTCCAGAGCCTAAGCAAAACAAGAAAAGATTCTTTCATGAACTGAGGCCACATCGAGTCAATTATTCAAAGCTCTTTCTTATTCTTTTGTGGAGATGGCTTCCCATCCAACAGTCCCTAGGGATTGCTTACTTTTACCACCTTAAATTTTGTCTTCTTTATGACTAGTTTTGTTACCAGAGACCACTGAAGTTTGCAACTTCCATAAATACACTTTTTCCAGTGAAAAGGGACTCTGGTAAAAGGTAAACTAATAATTTTGGCTACCTACGACCCATGAATTAATTATAAGGATTAGTCTTCTCAGGAATGTATTTGCTATATACAGAAGTATCTAAAATATTTTTAAATGCTTCAATTAGTGAAATCTACCCTTATTCTAAAATATCTTAAATATATTAGTTATATTTTTATGATCTCATTTCTCTGAAGAGATGCACTTACCTAGTGATATCATGCTATTTTTATCCTTGTTCAACCTGTGATTATTGTTGAAGTTCTAAGTTCTCAGAAAAGAGATATTGCGATTCAGTAATGTGATTTATTCTCTTAACTGGGCTAGAGGCAGACAAGTGAACATAATAGTGTTTCCTTCCAATATTGATTTATAAAATCCTAGCAAATTAGAAAACAAAGCAAAGATAATCCCCCAACCTTCCACCCCCCCCCAAAAACATCACTGTTTCTTATTTCTGTTTGTTGATTTTGTAGGTCATTATGTATTTTTTATTTAAATATATTTTTATTACTTTTCTTCCAATGCCTATGGCTGACTTTCTTGGAGTATTATCATTTTTATTTTTTAATCTCACAGCCTATCTTCTTCCCAGGCTAGTCTGTTTTCACTGTCTTCTGGAGCTGAGCTCTGGGGCCTCTTAGGATGCAGTTAAAGAGGAAGAGAAGGACCCTGAGAGGAAGGGTACCAACCACTCCACATGTCCTCCCGACAGAGGCTCTCTGGGGTGGGAGGGGGCTGAAGAGGTCTGTTTTCTGGTTGGGAAGTATCTTATCATGTGATTCTACCTCAGCCTGTGTCAGGGAGGTTGGTAGAGGTCACGGAAGAACAGAGAGAGTCCCTATGTAAGAGTAAGCATGTGGTGTACACATTAAGAACATTTAAAGTAGAGCTTTACACTTCAAGTTGCAGAGATGTTGGAACCCGTCAGCAAAGCGGTGTTCGTGATACAGAGGGCTGCACTGACTTTCGTCAACAAATGCATGAAAGAGACGGAGGTTGCTTAGTATGCGGTGCGTTTAAGCTTTTAAAACTGTAAATACCTCACATCCTTTGGCCTCACCACATAAATGTGCATTTAGAAGAGAAAGTTTCTTCCAACAATTCATCTCCAAAAGTTATCTACAACTTGCAAAGTCCTTTGTATCCTAGGCAAGGCAACTGAGCTGCCAGCTAAGGAAGGTTGCAGCATGACTGAACTGAGAAGAAAAATCATGCTTCCAGCCAAACTGGTGTTTGTTTCCAACAAGCGTATTGATGTCTTCAGCCTGGCTGGGTGGAGTATTTCAATACCGTACATGAAGCATCACTTTTTCTACCTAATATTAGAAATTTCTTTTTAAATGCTAGTATCTCCCCACCCCTAGATTGGGCATGATAGCTATTATGAATGAAGAGTTTATATAAAATATTTTAACAGACACAAGGTTTACCCAATAGTCTCATTATCCTTCACGATGCCTCTTTTGGGATTCTAAAAATATTTTGTAATCTCTCTCTCTCTCTTTCTCTCTCTCTCTCTCTCTCTCTCTCTCTCTCTCTCTCTCCACTTCTTTGTCTCCCTGTCTCTCTCTCTTTTCCTCTTTTCCTCTTACTCTGATGTTTCTGCAGGCTAAGGAAATTTAAGAATTGCAGGATCTTGGAAAAGGTACAGAAAAATACAAAATGTGTTCATTTGTTTGCTTCTTAATTTATTGTACAACTTTAGAAAAATTAAAATATCCTCAGTGCAATTTCTTGGTCTATTACTCCTGACAGCAACTCTTCATTATATTTTAATCTGTGAAGGGTTCACCTTCTTAGGCATATTAATCTCCGTTTTCTGCAAATCCTGAACTCATTCTGAGGAGTGCCCGTGGGCGTCCAGGCAGACTAGAAGGCAAGCATACATAATCTTTCTCAGGAGATAGCCTTTCTTTGTCTCCCCGTCCCGGCCTTTGCACCTATACACTGCCTGGCATGAACGGGGGGCCAAGCAGATGGCCTTCGCTGTGGAAGCTAGGGCCCACCAGATGAAACCTGCGTGCTTGGCAAGGCGGACACGCCAAGGTTTCATCTCTAATAAAGTACTCGCTGCCTCTCCAGTAATGATATCCTGGGGCTGCTGGGAGGAGATTCTTTTCACAGGAAACATACTCATAAGAATTTAATGCTATCTTGCTAAACCCTTTGATTCAATAAGGCTTTAATTAAAAAAAAAAAAATTCCCTCTTGCTTTGTAGATCCGGTGATTTGAGCGTCGATTTCTCCTTACCCAACCGTCGTCTATGATCAATATCCCCTTACTAAGCTTTAAATTCGTCTATCTTCTTAACCACGTGCTTAAACAAATAAAACATCTTACGATTGGATGTCGTTTATACAGACTGAAACACTTTTAGGTCAAATAACATTTGTTAGGCTTTGATGCAATCAAGTGAAATTTCAATCTTCAGAGAGACCCAGCCCCGCCTCTCGGAGGCCGCACATATGTATCAGCTTTCAGTTTTTCTCACCAGTGTTTTACACATGAAATCTATTTTCCTTGAGAAAATGGAATCTTTGTGTCTTTGTCTGGAAGGCGCGCTGTGCTCAGGCGTGTTCTGGCAGGAGCGGGGACTGCCAAAGCCCTGGGGGAGGGGCCTGGCAGTCATTTGTCTGCAGTCCTGCATCTGTAATTTCTGGCCACTCAGCACTATCAGAGGGTCTTAGAAAGGGGGCGCGGAGGGTGGGGGGAAGGAGCTTGTCATTGATGAAAGCCAAACCCCGAATAACTGCCTGACGTTGATGACCGAAGGGAAGGGGAGAGGATGAAGAACTTTTATTGTGCTTTTTGGAAATGGCTAATTTATGAAATTGCCCAGGGTGACATTTTCAGACCCCAGTCTAGAAAGGCCCTGTCCATATTCCGTTCCCAATTCCAAGGCTTTAACCACGGTGAGAACTCAAGAAAGTATTTTAATTTTCCTCTGGTAGCTTCTGGTTATTTCTGTTCTTTCTCCCTTGTACCAAAAACTGACAGCACAATTAAACATCTGCATTTTAAAATTGGATTTTCTCCCCTGACTATTTTGCTTTGCGTCTAAAATTTCCAGATGTTTTGGGTTCTTTATGATTTTAATGTATGCAAATATATTTGCTCATATTTTAAAGAGGGGGAAACAAGGGGGAGGTGGGACACCCACACCCACACACCAAGGGGTAAGGGAGCGCGTACAGAAAAAGCCTAGATGGACTATCCAGATGTTTCTATAAGAAAGCTTGGTAACACATCAAACATCAGACAGCGTTTTTCCTCTTTGTAGGTTTACACTAGAATACATTTTGTCTCTTAGCACTTTACTATTTCAGTTGAATTTTGAAACTCATTTGAGTGAGCAGAGTTCAGAATTCACATGGGTCCTCTGAAGACGACCAAAGCTCAGAGTCTCATGACTGGGTAGAAGCTGTTTCTACCTTTTCAGTCCTTTCATTTCAGGAAGAGACCAGAAGTTGTGCAAAGGAGGAAACAAATGTGTTTCAACTGAGCCTGCTGCTGTGTAGACACAGTAAAGGGCTGGTGGGTATCTTCTCTGAAGTATCTGAACAAGAATTAGAAGAGTGTCCCTGACATTTTCAGAAAATCTGCTTCCCATAATTAACAGGAAGCTGGTAAACAGACTCTTGCCTACAAGTAAATCCCCGAACAGTAACATGAAAAGAAACTGGGAAAGAAGCAACTGCAGTGCGTGCTAGCCAAGTGGTTCAGCACAGAAGTACTTTGAGATGTGCACTCACGTAAACTTGGGAGCCACTGAGTGTTCATTCTCCATCCTTGCCTGTTCAAACACTTGCTTGGCCTGTGCGACCATTTCTTCTACAGTATAATGTCTGCAAGTGATTTCAGGAAACTAACATGGTTAATAGTTAGGCAAAAAAAAAAAAGTTACATGTAATTATGAAGGAAGACACTATATTTTAAAAGTACTATTTTGTGATTTTTTAAGGTCCATCCTTACTGTACCCTTTTGGAAATGGTAATATCTAGTAGGGGAATTTATCTCCATTGTAAAGTGTTTAGGGAAGTGAGTGAGTAGATTTGAAAGTCTTGAACTAAATGCATCATTAATTAGGCAGATAACAGGGCAGGGTGATTGACCCACTTAAGCTCAGAGCTCTGGGCTAAGCTCTTTGAGAATCGACAGGACTTTATCTTCTAATTGTATCAAAAATGGGGACTGTCTGATCCCAGTCATGACCTTGAAAGCAGCAAACTGAAGTGATGTGTAATGTCCCTAGTCTAAAAAAAAAATGTGGAATTCAACCTCCAAGTCTGAAGTTTCAAAAGCAGAATTAGCTATTTACTTTATATTTAATTTTCATGCTGAAGTGTTTATCCCTTAAGCAAAAAAATAAAATTAAAATTAAAAAACTAAACCCTGTAAGAGAAAGGGGATTGTGCTAAAAATGTTAACGATGAGGCTCAGCTCTATCCAAGACATATTTCTGATTTTGTAAAGTGAACAGAAGAATAAGCAGTATTATCAAAAATAAGGGGCAGCTTCATTTATTAAGTCATGTATTGCAAATGAAAAATGCATTTTGGCCATTCTATCACAGCAGAAACACATCTTTATGGTGCTACGGAGCTGTAGCCATGTGCTCTGTTGGCTGCTCTCGGTAAACCAGGCCTTACCTCCAGGAAGATGAAACTAGACCAAGTTCTGCAAGGCAGAACATGTGTAATGCATATGCACGTAGCTGATGCTGGAATTCAAAACCATGTTATCTTAGCTAAACCTTCAGCAATTATATAAGTAAGGTAGAGAAATAGTGCTGAAAGTTAGCTAGGCCTAATTAGTGGGTGTGTGTGTGTGTGTGTGTGTGTGCATACAGATGAACAAAAGTGAATATGTCTTACTTTATCTCTCTAGGATCTACAGTTAAGTTGGAACAAATAAGAGTTTAGTTTTGTTAATTTAAAGATAAGATAAAAGTTTCTAAACTATAACATTTTGGAGAGAGACTAGAGTTAAGAAAACTATGCAAAAATTCAAGTGATTATAGTTAAGGTGTGTTTTAAGGAAAAGGTGCATGGTATATACTATTGATTGTTAAGAAAATTCTAGTGGAGCAGCATTCTCTCAGATATCTATAGCCAGATACAGAAAAGTCAGATTCATGCTACTTATAAGTTGATGTTTTAGAAAGCATAAAATATGCCCCACTTGTTTTTAAAGTAAAGATTTTGGAAGCTTGTTATGAAAAAAATATAAGACTTATAATTATTAGTTAACTATTAAATATAATTTTTACATGAAAGCAAATGAGAGCTGTAGGTGTAGCTAGGTGGACTGCTTAGTGTGTCTGGATTTGAATACCTGAAGATTGGTGAAGAAGAGGAAGGGAGGAAGAGAACAGAGGAAGAAGAAGGATTTTTAAGTTAGTTTTGCAGGCTAACTCATGCTCCTATATTCTCATGCTGGGATATTTAAAGATGCTCATTTGTGAAAATGATCTGTCTTAAGGAGTGTGAAGGTGCTGTGAGCTAGTGGTGTAGTCAGAGCCCCTGAGACCTGGTTGGACTGGTTTCTCAGGTTGTCTAGACTCATTGATGAGTGTGGGGATGAACAGTTGCTTCCTTTCATTGGCTGCATCTGAGCATAATGGCTAGTCCCTAGGAGAGGCTAATGGGGAAAACTTGGTGTATTTTAAAAAGAGAGCAATAAAGAGCCCGGTGCATAACTGTCATACAATCAGCAAATCACCTTGCCCGTGTAGGAAACTATTAAGAATTTAGTGCTGGCTATGGCTGTGATCTCAGCACTAGGGATCCAAGGCAGAGAGGATCATCAGTTCTGGAAACGAGTTTCATCTCCAGGTGAGTTCCAGGCCAGTCTGAGCCACATAGTGAGAATCTGTCTCAGAACACAAAACAGCAAAAAAAGTTGGCTTTACTTCTTGAAAATAATACGTAGAAGAAAACAATACTCTAAAGATGTGAACTGGAATATTATCTATTCCCCCTGGACTTGGACAAATATTTACATCCAAAGGGACTGTGGGCATACCTCAGGGAGATGGTTGGCTAGGACATCCAAGATCCTTGATGGAAGAACTGAGATCCATGAAGCAAAGATCAAGGTTAGGTCTAGGGAAATGGTCTCTTCGCATAGTCACAAACAATATGAACACAAGAGTTTCACTGTCCTGTTTGTTCATGCTACCAGTGAGTGACAGATGGTTTCTCGGTCTTGTTTTCTATTTTTCCTTCTACTCTTCATTTGTTTTTTTGGTAACCTGTCTCAAAAACAGAGAATCTGCTTCCTGAGTTTTGCCTCTGCTATTTGGTGATGGACAAATTTTCTTTAATAGGTATTTGAAAGAGATTAAAAAATGCTTGAGTATAGAAGGAGGCTGGCAAAATTAACTCTGGGAACCATGTAGTGTATCTGATATAGAGTGAGTTTGGAGTACAAGCTGGAAGGCTTGTGCAGTTTGGCAGCTATGAACTGGGTGTTGGGCAACCCTCATTAACAGAACTCATGGAAGAAAGCGGACCAGTTACAGCCTTGGTGTATTCCTTCCAGATAACCCAGCAGCTTGGACTGTCCCTTCCTGTTCCTTCTGAGGATTCCTTATCATCAAGCAAACATCTCAGACTACCTCACAGTTCCTCAAATAGGAATGTTCTTTCAAATTCTGGAGATGGCTTTGTCTTGTGTTTTTGTGTACTTTGGTGACCACATCCCTATACATTTCCCGTCATTGTCGTTTTCTAAACACTGTAACCTGTAATACAAACTGAGCCTTCAGGAAGAAAACATGTTATTTTGTTAATAATGTGCTAGCAGCAGAAATTATTAAGATCGAGGAGCAATCTTTAACATCTTTTCAATCATAAGTCAGTGATGGTTGTAATGGCCTATGTTGAAGTAACAATTAAAATTTTATGGGCAGTATAATTATAGGTCAGGAATGGGCACATATCATGTCATTAAATACCAGAATATCACTGATTTTTCCCATGATAAATAACAGAATCTACTCAAGATATATTTTTAAAATTTTTCTGCCTTATAATCAGAGCCAGACAGTGACTATCATTGTTGTCAATCAATTTTTTTCTTTCTGCTTCCCCTTTCCTACCGTTTACAAAGAGAATCAAATAAATCCACTCTGACACACAAACAAAAATAAGTTTATAAATCTTAATTTTAGGCAGCAAAATTTTCTCAGTGTCTTAACAGGTATTCATAACATCCCCTACCCTTAATGCGTTTAAAAATGTTAAATGGACTTTTGGATTTTTTTTTTTTTTACAAAAGTCTATGACTACTTCAGAAAGCCATCTTAACTACAAGCTGTGTTTTCTTTTCTTTCTCTCTCTTTCTCTTTCTCTTTCTCTCTCTCTCTCTCTCTCTCTCTCTCTCTCTCTCTCTCTCTCTCTTTCTTCCTTTCTTTTTTTTTATGTAAGTAAGAAACATGAATGTTGTTCGGAAAAAGTCCCAACGTTAATAACCTCTGGGTTCTCTGAAGAGTTCGCAGAAAATTTAAGAGCAGATGATTCATTTCCAATTCTACTTGCCACCTGGTAAATGATTTATTGAAAGCGTCTTCTCACACGAGCATTCGTTTCCCTCAGCAGAAAATGAGAGAATGCCCTGGCGGCTCGTGAATGGAATGGGCGCTGCACCATTCTGCGTGGGATGCAGCTGTGCTGAGTTTTCAGTTCCCCCTTTCAGGGTAATAGTGGCATGCCTACTCCCACCTAGAAACTAGCAGGCAAATCAGCTCTGCCTGCTTCTAGAGCTCCCTCGTTCCCTGCCTAAGTACCCATTGCACTTACAACAGGCTATGTGCCTATTTATTTGGCAAATCCTACTTCGTGGGATATCACATTTCATAGGGTAGGGACAGTCAATTTTAGTTAGCTATATCTAGGAGGAAAGAATTATTGGGAGGAAAAATTGATCTTCTCTTTCTGGTTTATTGTAAACTTTTTCTTATAATTCTTTGGTGGGACAGAGTGATAAGGCCAAAATCACTGTATTAGTGTGAGTCCAACAATTCTAAAGTAAAAGTTATTTTGTTAACAATGTTTAAAACAAAATCATTACTTTTTTTATTTTAGTCATAACTTTTTATGTACCAATATCTTTTAAAAGGTAATTTTAATTAATACTGTGGATTATTGTAGTGATTAACAATATGATGGGTTTACTAAGAATTTCTTTAATTTCATATTATAGTTTCATTTTATATGTATTTTATATTTTCAAATTACTGGTTTCCCAACTGCAGTCTAAAAAGTATTTGCTCATGGCTTGACATCTGTGAGAAAATATCTTATAGGCTTGTTATAAGCTTAGTAAACTTAAATGTAAATAATTAAAATATTTGTGGTTTTAAGAGACAGAATGTTTGAATGGGATTGGAATGTGCTGGGCCCTGAGCCCTAAGAATGTTATTACATTCTATTATCATCCTCCCTGTACTCCCTGAAATCAGGACAGAAAAATATTTAGTTCCTCTATAAGCTCTTCAAATCATATAAAGTTTGCAACAGTCCTTAAGTGTGTCTGAATTTCATGAATATTATCTATAAAAAGACAGAATTGAACATCAATAACTTTTACAGAACAAGTTTTTAGAACATACATTTTAGCAAGTTCGTATGCTTCCACTGTAGTCTACAGTGAGAAAAAGTATGTATCTCCATCAATTCAAGATGAAACATCAATGGGAAACTATTTCACTAGAAAAAAAACTAAACAACTTGCAACCAATGATAGTGCTCACAGAAAATACTCAGTATGCTCTTGGATCTTGGTAAGGGTGCATTCCTCAACTGATGAAGTTCCCTTCCTATTCCATGGCAGTCCTTCCCCATCCCACTAAACACAAATAACCCCAAGCAGAAGAAAATAAGAACTTTCCACTCCTCACATTCTTCTGTCTCCCACACTAACTTCCTCTAATGAAGATTCAAACTATAAGAAGGAGAGTATTTGTCTTTTAAAAAAATTAAGTGATGTGGGAGGTCCTTCTGCATATGTATTAATTTTATTGGTTAATGAATAAAGTTGATTTGGCCTATGGCAGGGAAAAATATAGCTAGGTTGGAAGAGATAGAAAAAGAGAGAGTAGGCAGAGTCAGGGAGATGCCATGTATCTGCCAAAGGAAAGAGATGCCCCAGAACCTTACTGGTAGGCCACAGCCTCGTGGTGATACACAAATTAATAGAAATGGGTTAGTTTAAGATGTAAGAGTCAGCTAATAAGAAGCCTGAGCTAATGGGCCAAACAGTACTATAATTAATACAGTTTCTGTATTAAATGACGGGTCTGAGCAGCTGGGAAACAAACAGTCTCTGCCTATAACTAAGATGAAGAGGAAAACAAAGCACATCATTACTAGAGTAGTGAAGGTGTTAAAATTATCTTTAAACACTTAAAAGAGTCTCACTTCACTTACTTTAAGAATAAGCCATCAGTAGGCATCACTGGATAATCAATTATTTAGCTTCCCGTCACTAATGGAAAGGGTTTTTTGCTTGATTAGATTGAACTTAGCTGATTATTTAGAAAGCAAGGTTTGTGACCAACTCTTTGTTATTATTCCTTCCCAACCAAGCACATGAAGGCTGTGAGTGGTGCGTGGTGCATTGAGTTTCCAGAGAAGGCTGGGGAAAAAAAATGAATGTTTGACCAGGAGGCAGAGTCTACATGAGTCAGACATGAGCCTACCGGAGTATATGAGGTAAACACTGTACAGAAAAAGTGGCTCATACATATGTGAGGCGAAGACTTTACTAGTATCTATATTTCCTGGTTAAAACTGAGTAGCTACATCATGTTCTAGTATGCTAAATACCAATGTGTCTAAGAGTTATTAAAATTTTATTCAATAATATTAAAAAAGAAGAGGCTGGAGCTCTGTAGTTCTGATAATATGCATTCTTTAGTATAATATGGTCACTATAATGAAGTCTATTATGAAGTTTATTAATTTTTTGAATACAGGCATGATTGATTAAAAGGATTTTTTTGAGAAAATACTTCCTTGGTTAATGTATCAGAATAAGCAAACATGTGAATGACCAGGACTAGGAAGAAGCTTACATTTTAGCATTTAACTTTACATTTAACAGAGTTAAGTGTATCTTTGGGTACTCTTTTATGACTATGTAAATTTGAAATGTACATTTTTAAAATCCAAGTATCATAGAAAACAGAGCTCATGGTGACCAAGCATGCCCGCATACAGAATATATGCTAAAGACTCTCAAACTGACTTGCTGTGTGTTGGTTTTCTGTCTATAGAACCCAAAACACAGCTGAAAATCACTGTGTTCATCTTCTCAAAACAAATTAACAGTTCTTAAAATTCAACCTTTTTTCCTAATTCTGCTAAAAATAAATATTAAATCAAATCCCTTTAGGGATATGTAGAATAAAAAAAAAACCGTAAAATTTGGTGGACAGAGCAGTTGCCTTGGGCTCTGGGATCTGGCTTGACTTATGCCACAATGCATGTCACCCAGGCCTCTGAGAGAGCTGGCTTATTCCTGACATTGAGCTCTCTGGAGAGTAAGTTGGAGAATAATTATCCTGTGAATATAACACAATCAAATTCTCACATAAGGACACTTTTAAAATCCACATCAGGTTGAATCTTACCAAGTACAAGTCTTGGGGTAAAATAAAAGCTTGAAGACAATTTAACTCTATCCAGGCTCTAGCTACTTCTCACCATCACCATCGTTACTCTCCCCGGGGAAGCACACTGTTTTAGGGCTCTATGCTAGACCCTTATTTAATCTCTCTGGACCTGCTTTTCAGGAAGAAGTGGTGATGTCTGTTGACACTGAAGAGAAATCATACAGACTCCTGCTCATACTCTTTAGTGCCTCTGAAATAAAACCCCAAATCTTAACCCCAGAGCTATAAGCACCCTGCATGACCTACCGCCCCAAGCTCTTCACGGAATTTCTTTCCATCCTGTTTGCCCATCACAGTCACTCTTGTTTACTATGATGGCCTCTTTATTGATATTTGTGTTACAGGACCTTTACACTTTTCTTTCACTGGTCTGGAAAGAGCTCCTGCCCATATCCTTTCATTTAAGACTTAGGTCAAATACCTCTTAGGTACGTATTTCTTGATACATTTGTGTATAACTTCACACTTCACCTTCACCATTCTTTGATTTCTCTTCTTAGTATTTATGGCATATGAGATTATATTCTAGTGTGCGTTTATGGTGAGCTAGGAAGATGCTAACCATTCATTTACCATTGTCTCTTCAGCAGCCACAAGAACACTGGGAGTTAAGTGTATGGTCAATATTTGTTGGATGAAAAAGAATAACCAGCAACCAGATACAGAATTATATGCACCACAAGACCACTTTGGTTTATTTATTTCTTGAATTCCACGGGCATCTCTTCTCCTGTTCATATAATGGCACTTCTTTTTTTAGAAGCCTGTTTGTTTCACATGGTTTATTTGATGAGCTCATCACTCGTACTTTGCAATGATTGATACCATTGTCTTCAATACTGGCCATTTGTTGAACACAGACTTATAAAGTCATGGGAATTAAGGAAAATGCAATTTATATAATAGGAATCAAACAACTCCTGTCTGATTTTCAATTACAAAGGCAATTTTTATTCAGACAGTTGAAATAAATAAGACTGTTTGAATGCTATCACTCAGGCAGAAAGAACTGGGTACTCTTTAAATTTCTAGAGATAGTTCATTCAGAGGTTTGCCTCTTTGATGTCTACAGAGATTTTTCCCTTAATCTTTCACCATTAATTCAATATTTCAATAAATATTCAATTGGCATTTACTATATCAAGAGCATACTGCTGAGTGATTGAAAACTCTATTTACAGAATAGTCTTCAAAAGATGAAGAGATATGACAAAAGGAAAAAAAAATGTAAGTACCCTGGACAGGATAGAGCTATAAAATTGTTGGAGTGAAAAGAAGGGAATTCAATTGGGTAAGGATGGATAAGGATGATATATCTAGAACGATTCCATCTCAGTTGAACTGCATTTAAGTGTTCAAAAAGGAGTATGGAAAAATAATTTCAATCAGAGGAAATAGCGTAAGTAAACTTGAGAGGTATATGGAAATACAACAATAGCTCCACATAATGATAGGAAACCTTGGGCTGTGGTTGTTTATATGTTTATACTCTCTATAGAAGAGGGTTCTAACTCTTCTATAAAAGCTCAATACACTTGCATATACAGTGGAGATACACACTTGAAATGCGAAGATTCCTACTGTTTTCTCTGGTTTACAATTTAAAAACCAAAAGGAATTCTCAAAGACCTAGGTCGAGTAGAGAAGTCACTAAGAAATACAGACAATTGCAAATAATGGTCTCATTTCCAGCTTTGAGCCCTTGCAGGTAGAAGTGACAAAATCTTTAAACTATTCTTTGCATTTGCTGCAATCAGGATATGAGTCAGATACACTGCCACGTCTTAAATGTGTTAAAGTTATCAGCGCTTGGCTTCTATAGTGAGATGTGTAGCTGTGCACTAATGGAAGCACTTACCTCTTTACTTTTGCACACCCAGTGAATACAAGCCTGGAGAACTGGCTAAAGATCCTTGCAGAAAACCGTTCTTCTTTTTTGGCATTTCTAGTGAAAACCAACATTTTATCTTCGTGCACAAATAATTGTCACTTCACTGTAAGTTTCTTGAGCTGTTCCGATGGATAGCATAAGAAAGGAGCACACTGTGAACTGGAGTGCCAGCACCGTGTGCTACACACACGAAAGCACAATCCCTTCCTTGTTGGTTGCTTTTTAAAAATGTTCTTGTGGAAACTGGATCCCTGGCAAGGCAGAACATCTGGATGAGTGGTTGGGAGTTCCCAGCATCCTCAGCCCTTTAGGGTGTAGGTTCCCAAAAAGTCAAAGATGACTATCAGAGTTCTTCCCATGTAGACTACAGGTATGTTCTATACTTACAGACAATAGCATTGCATTCCCACGTAGACTACAGGTGTGCCCTATACTCACAGCTAGCATTGTATTTAGTCTGAAACCCCGCTAATAGATTTGACAGTAAGGACAAGGCTAAAGAGGGAAAATAGCTCCATATTTTGAATTCTTTGATGAGTGAATAAGCAAAGTTACATTTCATACTCAAATTCCAGGGTCCTCCTTTCAGAAAATCTGAAGTAACTCATGTGAATGAATCCCTGAACCACCCTACTTTGGTTTGTAATCTTCAAATGGCTGTCGACTGCTTAATACAAGTGCTTGGGAAACGGTCGTGCAAATGAGTCATAGACAGTAGCTGAGTTAAAGGGGATTCCCAGAAGAAAAGCTCCGCATGTGTGCTGAGTTTCATTTTGAGGGGAGTTACTGCGCAAACGTCTCTGTGGATACATGTGTTATGAGAAGTTAGAAGACAGGCTGGCTGTACACTCAGACTGCAGCTCTTCCTGATGCTCAGACTACCCCTGACTACCCACAGATTCTGGTCTTGTCAGCACCTACCGTCCTTTGGTCCAATTCCTTAGCCCCACCCCAATTAAAATTTGCTTAATTTGTTCCCTAAAAATAATCTGAATGCAAGAATCATCTGTGTCTTGAAGGGGCTATCTAAATACTGACAAGCTTTTTTGGATTTTTGCAAATCTTAGCCAATCTGTCCCAGACTTCTTAAACTTAGTTTAAAACTAAGCCTATAGAACTCTGTTGAATGTATCATCTATATTCTTACACTAAAATCAGTCCACCTTATAGGGCTAGTCTTCCTAGTGCTCAATAAAACATCTCTTAAAAGAGCTCTGAACCGTAGCCATGTTAAAATTTATTTCATCTGTACGCCATGGCCCATCTGCTGTTAGCTGCCCTGAATGGCAGAAGACTAATATTAGTGGAAGAGCCAAGAACAGAAAAGAATGGACAAAAGGCATGAAATACTTCACAAGGAAATCAAGGTTCCTCAACAGCAGTTATTTCCATCCTCCGCAAACTAAGAAATATCATTTAGTAAAATGGGCTTGGCTGGAGAGGTTCTACTTCTGGGATTAGGGAATGAAACCCCTTTCACCATTTGAATGGTGAATCTGAAGAAGATTTTTCCACTGTCAAACATTTTCCTAGACATTTCTCCACATTCTATTATTTTAAGCATCTGTGTTAGACAATTTTCATAGGACCCCCTGTTGGTGTGTTGGATGGTGATGTTGATTCTGCTGATGAGGCCAGGAAGCTAGTTGTCTGTTTTGTTTTGTTTTTATAGGGATGAAGAGTAACAGCAGGAGCAATCCCGCTGAAGCTGGTTGTGTGTGGTGGGAGGACCAATTTGTTCGGTCTCTGCAATTCACAGTGCCATTTCCTGGAAAAGGTGGTCTGGGTCTCTAATAGAATTTTTCAGTGGTTCTTTAACTATGATTAATTTTTTGGGAACCACTTCAACTCTTTATCACTATGAGTGTGTGTGTGTGTATGTGTGTGTGTGTGTGAATGTAAATATTGTCTGTTAGATATATTTACAATATCAATGAAGTTTATATTTTTGTTTTTCTATTTTGTTTTTCCCTTTTAAAACTGTTTTATACATTATGTCTGTCTTTGAAATTTTATAAATATCTTTATGAAGAAATGCTTCTTACTCCTAACTTTTCATGAGTAATGAACTCCACCAACCCAACATCCTTAGCTCTTCCATTCACTCTGATTCCACACTCTATTATTTTCATAATAAAGAAGTTTGAAAGGAAACACTGGGCCCATGAACATGACAGTTTCCGTACCTCTTTTTCTCTCTCTTTCTCTCTTACTTCTAAGCCTGTCTCTCTCTCCACCCTCGTTTTCTCTTTCCTCTCCCCAAGGAACTGATCTGTCTCCCAGGTGTGTATGGTTTTGGGTTGTCCTGTCCACAGTGCAAGTTTTTAGTCCAGATGCCTGAAAGTAAGGCTCACATTTGACCAAATAGCTGGTTGGAGCCTGCACAATGGCAGTTGTCCATTTCCACTCACTGTATTTTTTTTCCACACTTTTTCAGAGCTTGAGTGGGAAAGAAGGATCAAATTTATTGCCTCAAGAAGCCCAGGGGCTTCAAACAATACATATGTTGCTTCTCTGAACAGGAGCTCGTATTGCCAGCAAAAAGCAAGAAAGCAGTGTATATACCTCATTAGCTTACTGTCATGCCCCACTTTAAAAACCTATTCAATAATATATGTATAGTAGTGTCTAATTTGGCAAATTATTTCATTTTCTCTTTTAATAACCCTGATTAGTTCCACTTATAATTAATTCTTCTAAAGAAAATGATAATATCTATGAAAATTATGGAAATATTTCACATAAACGTATGTTAAGACTTGCAATGAAAACACATGTTGCACCTTCCCTTGATCCATTAGGGAATTTAAACTTGACTATAAACAAATCAAATACCTTCAACTACTTTCTTTTTCTTATACTTTACTAATTTTTTGAATGCTGTTGCTACGGCATCTTTTAGCTTCTTTATTATTTTAAAATAAACCAGGCACCAAGGTAGATGCTGATGATTCTTGCTGTGGTCCTATACGATGATTTCTCCTTCTCTGAGTGCTCTTATTAATTCAGAGATGACATTTCTTTCCAATAAGACAAACACATGAAAATCAAGAGAAGTATAAAATCTCCCTTCCTGGGCACAGCTCAGCTTGCATGACCAAGGCTTTTTGTTAAATTAAAGAATAAATAAATAAACAAACAAACAAAAACCTTCTTTTCACTACCCTCTCAGTAGTAACAAAGCCTCTACTCCATACCACCATTTGATGCTTATTCACACAAAGGCTATGGCCAGTTAGTCAGTCTCTTGAAACTGGTTGCATTAAGTCAAAGAAACACAACAATACAGAAAAAAAATAATAATCTGAGGGCATAAAGACCTAACAAGTTCAGGGATGACTAATAAAGAGCCACATTGACACCAAAAGGCTCATTAGGGAAAATCAACTATGCTGTCAGGAAGGGAGAACACACTCCAGAGAGCGCATCATTGTGGCTGTTAGGATCGCTATTGGGAAACCTACTGAAGTGTCATTTCCCCAGAAATGAGAGAAACGTGCAGAATGGCAGAGAACGCTTTGTCCTAACACTTGAAATCACTCTACGGCTAGCATTGTGCACCCGACTCTCTCTATTACCTATTAACTATGTAGTTTTTGTTTCTAAATACCCCAGGAGCTCCGTGCATATTTCCAAGTCAGAATGTCCCACATCTGGCTTCCCTCTCATTTGCTTGGTGTCAACCTAAACTTTTATTTTCTTTATAAAACAATGTCATGTATTTTAGTCAGAAAGCTGAGTTTAGCTCAAAATCTTTGCAGTGATTCTCACTGGGTGACTCAGAACTGCTTACAAACGTAGCTCCAGAGCATCCGATGTCTCTGACCTTCATGGGTAACTGCACTCACATGGACGTCACCTCTACATAAGGGACGTATGAACTCCTCTGGCCGCAAACATCAGCCTTGATAAAAGTTCCGCAGAAGAGCCCAGAAGGTGGGATCCAGCAGTCTGTTTCTATATGAAGGACTGAACTTCCTGCAGATTCACCTGTCTATTCGCTGTTGTTCCACATCTGTGCTCAGACATCCTTTAAGTGCACACTGAAGCAATCATGTATATAGGTTTCATCCAGACTGTCTTCAGATAAATCCTATTGTCATTCGAAAAGATGAAGCAACTTTTAAATAGTGACTAAGTGATAATCCACAAGTCATGCCATACTCAAAAGCTCAGACTGGAATGTGAAGTAACAAAGACTTATATCTATGCATCTAAACGATTCACTTTCTTCCATTTTTGTTTTCGTCATTGGGAGGTTGGGGAAACATCAAGGCGGTAAAGCGTTTTCAAATGTGAGCTGGCAACTCATTCTAAGAAAGATGCAGTGCTGCCTCACAGAATTATGGGTAATCAATATTTGTTTGTGGGGGTCAGATCTCTAATGAGTTCCATTACAGGTAAGACTTAGAAGGACCATGTTAAAACATCATAGAAAAGTCGATTTACCATACTTGTTAATATCTCTGTATACCAATCTCTCCCCATGCACACAATAATAAAGCATGACCTCTGTGGATAATGTTCCATTCTTTTTTTATTAAGTTAGTTCTTTACAATTTCATGAGTATGGAATGCATTTGGCCGCTCTTTCCCTCCACCACCTCCTGTTCTCTTTCTTCCGTTCCTGTCACCTCCTCTTCCCCTACCTGTCCTTTCCTCAGATTCATAACTTCTGATTTTTTGTGTGACTCATTTGTTTTTACCAGGGCCATCTGTGCAACTATTGGATTGGGACTACCCGGGGTACAAAAGTAAAGGCAATGACTGCTTCTTTCTCTGGTTCTAAATACACAATTCATTTTTACAGCAGCTACATTTGTTTCAAGCAGACCATTTGATGTCATTCATATTTCCTCACCATTCATCAGTTTTCTGGGTTTTAACCTGCTTTACCTACTCAATGTGCAATATTCTATTAATCCATTAAAACTAATAAAGTACCTCTAAAAGGTATTATTAGAAATGTTTGCCATTTTCAACTGTATTATGCCTCTCTCTGAGGCATTCACAGAAGTCCATTCCACAGTGACTTCTATTCAAATGAAAGGAATCACTTACAAATGGCCAAAATGAATCTAAGTGCTCAATAAAAAAATACTTATTGAGTAAGGCAATGGAAATTTATTTAATCAAGGCTCTCATTATCCAAAAGCTATGTTATTAATATTCTCTTTGGTGATTTCATGGGTTCTTTTCTGGGATTAAACTATGTAACTAGGAATGTAGAATTTTCAAAACTCTTGATTTATTTGATTTAATTTTCCCCCCACCAATTTTGGTTTACTCAGAAATTTGGTGTGAACTGTAAGATCTTCCTTGTGGCTTCTCAAGCTTTCAACTTAATGTTTCCAAATATGAAACTGTGGCTCAAATCAGCTTCTCTCTTGGAGAAGGCATAGAAGTCAATTTGCCTGAACGTTTTCTTCTTGATTCTCTCATCTTTCCAAACTATCTTGATTCTGGGTTGGATAATGAACACACTATAGAATTTTTATTCATTCACATGATATTACGGTCATGGGTTTCTTTGTCAAATTTTAAGAAATAAACCCATGTTTATTTATTCTCTTTGTTTATGTAACATTTTATTTGTTAAAGTCTTGAATTTAAGAACTTAAGCTTACCACATATATAACCCTAAATGAACAGAAATGTCAAGAAAAGACATTCTCAAGATGTTTCAACATGTGCCAAATAATTGAAATTCCTATGGGTGATCAAATGAATAAATATCCTGGAATTATACCCAAATCCTAGAATTACACAATAAACACTGAATTATGTGGAGTGTGGTTCTCAGTAGTTCTTAGGGTTATTGACTTGGGGAAGCTGGGTCACCTGATTCTCAATGAGTTCTTGCTTACTTCTTATGGTTCCTAGATCATTGCTTTTGTTGTTGAACTCCTGTATTCTACCAATTTCACCAGCACTGTCTCTCTACTTTCTCCTTGTATACTCTACTCATGAGGAGTACTTTATTGTCTCTTTTATTCATTTGCAATTCACCTTAATGATAATTTGAGGCAGATGGATGGATTCCTCATGCACCCTAGAAATTCCCCAAATTGATATCAGAGACTTAGAGATTTTCTGGGGAGGATCCTGGAAGTGTATGGTACAGGGAATCAAACTCAGGTCCTACTCAAGAGTAGTATCTGCTTTTAACCACTGAGCCATCTCTCTGCCTTACATTCAATTTTTTTAGCTTTTTTTTTTTTTTTTTTTTTGATTCAGTATTTCTATGGGTAGCCCTGGCTGTCCTGGAACTCACTATGTAGACCAGACTGTCCTCAAAGTCACAGATCCGCCTGCCTCTACCTTCCAAGTACTGGGGTTAAAGGCGTGTGACACAACTGCCCTGCTTGTATTCAGTTTTTTTAATCCTCTAGTAATCTCTTGAATTTTTTGATGAAAAATAATATTACATCATTTCACTTACTAAATCTCTTGAGCACTCAGCTTTTCCTTTAAACGACTGACCTTCAGCTAAAAAAAATAACTTATTTTGATTAACCAAATGTTATATTTAATGCACATTTTGTAGGCATTGACAATTTCTAGTCCAATTCAGTTCTTTCTTTAGCTTAACATTCCATTTAAAATTGTCTGGTAAGAGGATTAAGACCTATACACTCACAAGTGACGGAAGCAATAGGATTCAAGACCAAACACAATCATTAACGAAGTATTGTATGCATTTGAGTTTTTACAAAAGCCATTCAATTTGCATCTATTCTATGTTTGTAGACTACTTTAGAAGCAGAGATAGGTTGGGCACACAAACAGACTTAAGAAATTTGTTGCTGTCAGATTCATGGCATGTTGTGAATGGTTGTTTGATTACCATTTCTTAAATGAACAAATTAAATCTTTCATATGAACCACACTAGAAAAATAATTTCAACATAGTCAAAACTTTTATATGTTGATAACTACTGAAATGAATATAACACTTATTATTAAAATCATTTGATGTAATATTTTCCTCCATAAGTTCCCATTACTCCTGCTAAAGTCCTGATTTTTGATATTATTTCTTTGTCTGACATTTGAAACTCTAAGTTCAAATCTCCATGGTCATTCTTAGTATGAGAAAGCATTTCTTCATTACAGTTGTAAGTTGGGTTAAATTGGATCAGAGTCCAGAACTAGTAGGAGAATTTACAAGGTAGGTTGTTCACAAATAAGAAATTTGAGCAAGCTTGCATTGCTAAAATTCAGAGTGGAAACATTGGCAAAGTCCTCAACACTCTCTCAAGTATTAATTTCCTTGTAATAAAAATGGTGATAATGTCAAATTAAAACGTAGTACATTTCATAATACACCGAAAATGTCCATTATTTTATTCTTCCTATTAACATCTAGGTCAGTGCCTAGGAATTCCTGGGTCAAATCATGGCTTTCCAAGGGTAGCAGTTGAGCCCTATCTTCTGTTGTTAAGCTGTGAGTATTCCAGGAAGACCACAGAGTCTTGGAGAGCGATTCTCACTCAACAGAATCTTTACAGGTGAGTGGTAAGCTTCCCTCACTTCGCATGCTTTGTCACCAGAATTATGTGACCCGTTTTGGTATGAGATCTTTCACAGATGACACTTTTCCTCAGGAAAGCAGTGGGGTCAGGTGAATGCTGCTCCCCAGAAGAGACACACAGGAATAAAAATTCAGGCCCAGTGTCATTGTAAAGAACAAAACAAATTTAAAAAGGAGAATGTTGTATAAAGGTGAGTCAACATTTTAAAAGGATGAAATACTTGTATCACATATAGAGTAATTTGAGAGCTCAGAATTCATAAGTCAATATGATCTAACTGTGCCGGCACAGAGATATGCCACCTTCTTGGAGATCTCCTAAACCAACCTTTGTCAGTCACTGATAGGAAACCAGAGGTCCCTAGAGAATCATTACACTGCAGGTCCATAGAGAGTCATCACACTTCCAGAGAGGTATCCTTTTTTTGGTCCTTACCAAGGTGTTTCTTATTTGTAGAATGAGCATAGTGAGAAGCAGACATGAGGATTTTGAACAACTGTTAATGAATTGGCCAGTGGAGAAACGGCAATAAAAATGAACAAGTGTGTGACGCTGACTATACCATTACCTGAAGTGACAGACTATAGGAAGGTTAATGGATATAAACTGCCAAAGATAGCAAAACAAAGAAAAAAAACCTCACTAAAATACTAGTATATATGTCTGTAATTCTTGGGATAAAGTCATAAGATGAAAGTTCTACTCTTTAAGGGACTCTATAATAAAAATATGATGTCTGAAGAAATGGCTTTGTCTACAAAATATGTCTGAAAAATAATCTAAAATTAGCTGGTCAGAAATAATATGTTTTTAAGGAAACACTGCACTTGAAACCATCATACTCATTTTCTTATACATCTAAAATAAAATGATAAGTATTTATGTTTATTTAGGCTTGGTATAAACTTCTGAACAGACGATAGGAAAAGAAAGGAAGTCTTTTATACTCCTCAGTTATCATCTTTGGGTCATGTTAGGTCATTGTCTCGAATCAATATTTATTACTGGATTCTAATTACCCAATCTTGAGATAACATGTAGTTTGCAAACAGAGTTCACGTGAATACCCGCCTTTAAGTATTTAATCCCGGGACCTCAGTTAGGTCTCTTCCATTGAAGTGTTATGGTATTTGGCTTAGGTTGTAAATTACTACAGATGTCTTTTCTTAGACTTTGGGCAAGTAATTTAATTACCAGGGAATCTATAAAGGAAAGCCATTCATCTTACCCATGTTTATTAAAGTTTTCTTTCTTAGATTTTGTTTAAGATAATACATGGAGTGCTGATAGGGATGTATACTCTAATGCCCGGGTGCAGAAAGATTCCTGACCGAGTCTGCATCAGAAGGCGTCACCACACGGCTAATGCCCATCTGTAGTGACAGCACACACAAACAAGACACTTTTCCAGGAACGCATTCCATTCTTCTTCTTAAGGAGGACATTTGACTCCAAATGAAGAAGCCAAAATAGTATCCCAATGTCAGTGTATGTTCCTATAACTATGTAAGTTATTACAGATTTTCCGTCATCCGTCACAAACCAAGTTGAGTGTAATTCTAGGAGTTCCTCAGAAAAATTTAAAATAAAGCATCCTTACAGTCATCTAGGAGAGTAAGGAAGGTGAATGCATTGACGCATGAAAATAACTTGAATACATGACCCTTTAAAAGAATGTGATAAACAAGTATAATGCTAAAGTGTGATATTGTAGCCTGGTTATCCATGCCTAATGCAACCCAAAAACATAGTTGAAGAGACCGAGTGGTAAAGGCTCTGCATGAAGCGAAGTTAGACATGGGTTTTCTCAATTTCTGCCATCCAGAAAAAAACCTCTCTTAATGTCTTTTCATTTATTGCCACAACAGCCACCAAATTGTACAGGTAAATAAGATCTAATAGAAATCATTTTGACCCCACCCTTCCTTGATTTTAAGATGAGTTTTAAGTCAGCTAATTAGGAATTTTACCCTTGATTTCTCATTTTTAATAGTTTTTGATATATCAAGCTGTGAGAATATAGCTATGAAATATGACCAACCAAATATAGGACAGGTCTCCATTCTATAGTCAGAAGGAAATGAGGGCATAGTAGTTTGGGGGTCTTTAGCTCTATTTCAATTGTTTTTAATTATTTGGAATAAATATAGCAAAATATTAAAAATTGTAAATTTTGATAGTAAAAACATGGATCAAAATATTCTTTAGATAAAAATTTTCTATATAGTTTGAAAATTAATAAAAAGTTTGCTCTATATTTTTCTAGCCACAAAAAAAGTGTTTGTATATGACTCCACCAATGAAATTTTAAAACCATGTTTTTGGTCAAAAGTCAGAGATTCAATTTTCCTTGAAATTCAGAAACACATTTAAATTAGAGAAAAATCCCCAGTCTTTTTAGAGTTGTTTAGTAACTGTCTAACTTTCCCTCTCACTTGTGTTAAAAGGTTGAGTTTTGTGCCATCTCATGCTTTGTGTACACAATTTATCATCAGATTTTACAGGCATGAGTCCGGTTGCTTTACTTAAACTTCCAACACTTATAAAATACTATATAAATACATAAATATGATATATAAGACCTTATTGCAAAATGTTTTCCAAAGGCTTTAGAAAACACTATTGTTTCTGGTCCTTTTCTCACTCAGTTACATTAATAAAATAAAATTAATCTTTTTAGAATTGGTAATGTAAGAGTATATTAATTAGAATACACATAAAGTACAAAGTTTTAAAAGAAATGTTTATACAAAAATACACTCCCTAGAAAGAGACTTAGTTTCGGTAGAAGTAACTATGTTAGATATTCTCAAAGAAATATTACAATATCAATATATTAATGTGCTTTAGATGTAAGTTATAGCTTAAAGAAAAGTCATATCCACTGCTTATGAATTATAATGGAAATGGGCCTAATTCACAGAAGCCTTAAAAAATGTGTCCATTACAAAGTCTATGCAGTTTTTGTA
Organism: Chionomys nivalis; assembly: GCF_950005125.1. Lineage (NCBI taxonomy): Eukaryota > Metazoa > Chordata > Mammalia > Rodentia > Cricetidae > Chionomys > Chionomys nivalis. Next base: position 81,133,216 of record NC_080090.1, read on the forward strand.
TGTTCAGCATAGTCTGTTCATTCAGGACTGGAAGGCTGCTCAGAATACCCAATAATGGCCAAACACTTGCACAAATGTTGCACCTGGAACAGGGAGGACTGAAGGGGGCAAAGGTCAAAATCAAGCCTTAATAGGCGTTGACTAAACAGACTTTATCATCAGTGAAAAGTCCAGACACCCCCTGCAGTGTTTTCTTACGTCTGATTTTTCTCTTGTCAACATGTGACATAATTCATAAATACAACCAAATCACTGGCAACTTAGCCTTTGGTTTTCGTTTAGTTTTTATCTTCCAGAGACTCCCGCAACCCCGTCTCCACCCTGCTCACTCTTCACAAAGATTTTTAAATGTAACTCTTCGCATCCCCTTCTTAACCAAAGATTGTCACTGTTAGCATACACGCAAGACTCTTTCCAGGACAAGAGACACTTCAAGTGTTTCCTAAGACAGAGGACTGGCTGAGGACTTCCTTTTCTCCTAAAATGTTTTCAACAAAATTCTGGTAAATGACTAATAGATCAAGACAATCAAACAACTACACTATCAGCAGAACATGTCTCTTTCATGAATATTTCCACTGTGGTAGACTTAAATGAACACTTCAAACCTTAAAAGGAATCGTCTCTCTCCCACTTACTATCACAAAGAAGCTCAATTTACATATGAGTTTCTATACGCGACCACGAGTGCTGAAAATGTCCAAATTTTGAGACTCTTCTAATTTCGGGTTAAGTGACACCATTTGTCTTCTGATCGTTTTATTGGTATAATCTCTATTTCTACACTTGTCTTTTGGTTCTTCCCTTTAACCTTTGCTAAAAAGAGAAATGCAATTTGCTCCTTTCAAACAGCATTTTTCTTCCAGGAACTGTACTTATGCACAGGGAACACAAGAGTTAACCGGGCCTCCACCTTGAGCTTATTAAATGAGAGAACCCTTCCCCTCGGAGGTGGGCTCATTGCAGAAGCTAGGAGTGAGAGCTGCCAAGGCAAATTTGGTGGCTTGTTATTTACGACACTGCAGGTTTTCAGAATGCCAAAGACATCTGTGTGGGCCCCTATATTTATCCTCACATCTATCCAGATAGACCCGTTTCCTGTGCAGCTAAGAATACAAAATTAGAAAGCTGAACAAGAGGACACTAGGTGTGCATGATTCGTGACCCTCCCAATGGAGAATGAAGCAAAAGCTCCCTGAGCACCAATGGCCGAGTGCACATCCCACTGGATGGGAGGTGTTGACCGTTGTACAGGAGAGTTTAGGCTGGGGAACGGTCCTAATAAAGGAAAACTGCATATGGTATCCAGGGAGAGCGGAAGGGGGCCTGAGTTCCCCATGGCTGTCTATCTCAGTCATTCCCACACTTTCACAGGACAGGAAAGGGGCTACGGTGAGGGCAGACATTTTGTACAGCTGCAAAGATTTCATAACTGATTGCAATTTTTCCTGGATTTTTTTTTTTTTACCTAAATGAAAACTAGGATCCATGAAGCAAAAAAAGAGTAAGAATCCCAATCACAAACCTACAGAAATGAAACATTCTAACACTCACTTTAGTGAGATGTAAGGAGTTAGAGTTATATTAAATATTTGTGATCAGAATTGACCCCGCAGAGTCAAGATCCTGCCAATCATACCACAAAAAAAAAAAAAGAGAAAATGGAAGAGGCCTAGAGTCATCCTTCTTATTTAAATCTATTTTTGATTATTTAGTAAGAACAAGCAAAAGTTTCAATACCAACTCAATTTAATAATTTTCATGATTCCATTTCTCATCATCTTCTATATTCCAGTTACAACTCATGACTATATAAACTCTGTGATTCTGAAGGTAAAGCTGAGTTTACCTACTTATAAATTAATATCTTAGATGCCAATTTATTGTCATTTAGTTCATAATTTTGACCTCTTAGGACTTTATACACAATAACTTAGGGGAAACAAGGTTTAGTTATATCACAGCTATCCACTTACTTTTGTAATTGTCTTTTTAAATTCTAAGTTGTTAAAAAAATCATTTAATATGAGAATAGCAATCAAAGACATGATGGCAGTTCTCACTCTAACACATAGGAGAAGGTGACTCAGAAAGATGTGTGTGTGTATATATGTATGTATATATATATGTATACATATATGTATGTATACATATATATATATAATTTCAGAACTTTAATTTTCCCAAGCTTTGTAAAGAATTGACTTAATGTATTAGTGACTTAGAGAATGACCTTCAGAATTGTAAATTCCATGGGCAGTCTACTTGAAGTTTTGTATAATTTTGATGCAGAAAAATAGTCTAATGTGTGTTTCTAATCCTGAGATATATTTTCAAACATTTGCATGAGTGTGCCTGCAATAAAGCAAGTCCTTTGGAACATTTGGTGTGCTTGCTTCAGACTAGATGACTCCCTCAAAATAGTGAGTGTAACCATGAAATCGGGGGCTGAACTTCTGGAGCCATCTTCAGGATTTCTCACGGGCATCGATAATTGATCATGATTTTCTTTATTTCTCCCTGTTTTTGAAATGTGCACCATTTCTTGTAAGTTTGTTCAACTCTCCTTGTAAGTTTGTATGTCAGAATAATGTCAGATTCTCACAGGTTTGCCATTCCAAAAATACACTTTTAGAACAGAGCGTGTCTAACTGCAAAAACAAATATAAAGATAATGATGTGAATTAAGAGTTTATCCCAAAGAGGGCCTGAGATACAGCTCAGCGGTAGAAGGGGTGCTTAACACATGCTGGATTTTGAGTTCAAATCTCAGCACTACCACACCCCTAAAATGAATATGGTAACAACAAAATTGGATGCGTACCAAAGTAGATGTCATTTCAAAGCATATATAGCTAACTGAATTGTATATCACATATATAATACATAATTTACTGTACTACATATTATGTCATATATATATGTATACATCTCATCTTTTATTTCTAATACATTTGCTAGTAAAAGTATGAATAAACTTCCAGGAAAATATTTTTCTTTTTTTCATATACATAATAAACCAAAAATTGATAATTGACATTTCCATGGAAAATTGAAAATGCATACATATGTTCTAATAATGATTTATTTAAATGATGAGAAAAATAAATATAGTATTCCACTCTTTCATCTCAGTCCAACTATCATGCTAATATTTTAATGTACTTTTTAACCCAGGGAAACCAAACTGTGAACGTGCATGGTAACTTTTTTGTTTTTATGATGAAATGAGAGAATCCGATCAATCAAATAATTCTCAATGAAGAATATTAAAATTTTTATATGTTTTCAGTTAGTTTAGATTGCTAGTAAGGGTAAAGCACCAAGACAGAACTGAGGCTTACAATGCCTCCACTGATTTCTGTCCTGGCCCTTCCTCTGCACATGGTCAATTAGAATTGAAAATCCTGTGCTGATTTCATTCGCTGGAATTTTTAAGCAGGTCAGGAAGAAAGATGTTATTGAAAGGAAGAATCTCATCTAAATAAGAAAGGAGCATGCGGCCATCTGGCCTTAACTATACATATAAAAAGTTGTTTCAGCTGAAATAAGAATTGGTGTTTTAAAAGATGTGCCAAAAATCAACCCAAAATCTGTCTACAGAAAAAAAAAATTGTCTCAAATGTTTCTTTTAAAACCTCCAAATATGCATTTGGTTCATTTCCTATCTGTGATTCTTGAGCCCATCTGACCCCAGCGCCTCCCTGAGCCTGAGTGGGGTTGCAAGCAGAGGGATAGTCAATCACCTCCGAACTCTCCTCCTTCATGGGGCAGCTAACAAACAGTGGCTCTTTTGTAAGTTACAAGAATAACTTTGATAGTTTTCACTCACATTAAATTTGAGTGTAGCACGCATCCAGATTAAAGGAATAAAATTTGGAGCATAAAGCAACCAGACCAGCTTCCCTTCTTTGCTTCTCACAGCCAGAGTTTCCTGTGTGCTCTCTGAGCAAGGCTTGGGCTTCTGTGCACAATCATGCCAGGCCTCCAGTCCACACGCTAGGCTGAAAACACCACTCTCTCTTGATGAAGAGAGATTATGACAGCTGAGTCTACTTTTAGGAATCATCCAAGTGCTCAAAAACTGTTTGGTTTTGTAGGATTTTTTTACTCTGTTCATCAAATTAAGATTGCAGTTTTTGGGTTGATCAAAGTTTTTTTTTTTTTTTTTTTTTTTGTGAAGTACCCATAATAATGATTTCATCAATAAACTCCTTTATTTAATACCTGAGCATGACTCTCACTTAGAAGAACCATAACCAATTGATGTTGGTAACCAAATCTTATTGTACAGAAATACATCACACTCTACAGCATTTCAAACACCCATAAAATATAATAACAAAAAAAAAGTGAATTGTGGTCAGAAGACTGTATGTCAATGTATCTGTTAAACATAATGTGGATGCGGTCACAACCCCAGCTAATGCTGAGGCGCATATCCAGCAAGAATATTCTCTGTGAGTCACGAGTCTTGATGCATCAAAACACTTCTGGCTGTTTTGTGTTTGGGTACATCTATCTATTATTTGCTCTGCCATTTCCAATAAATCATTGCCATTGTGACAGGAGAATAAACTATAGGAAATTTTTTTTTTCTTCGTTATGCTCTGAAAAACCATTTATTCTTGAATTGGTCTTACGTACTCCAACTATTTCAATCAAGCCCATTATCTTCTTGTCTTTGAGAGATTCCTTTCTAGTAACCTGTATCCCCAGAGGGCAATGGCAGGCCTGGCATTGAGAAAGTAGGTGGACTCTAAATAAAACTGTTTCTTCACTTTCTCTCTTTGATAAAGAAATGAAATTATTTTTTTCATCAGGCCGAAATGCCAGTATGTGTTGAAAGGGATTGTTTACATAAAACTAGAAAGTCATGCCTCAGAAAAAGCTGTTTACTTGTTTACAGTGAAGCCCTACACCGCAAACATCACTCAGCTTGTCTAGATTGCTTTTCCTCAATACAAAGTGTGTCTGTTCTTCAACTATATGCTTTTCTGAACAAAAAGCAAGTGAAGCAATCATTTTTATGTCCTTTCTTTGAAACAATAGCATAATGCATTGGCAAACCAATCTGTTGACGTGCTGATGCTTTAGTGGAACCGTTCACAGGCATGTGCTTCAAAAGCCTTTCTAAATTAGAAGTACAGAGAATGAATTTCAGAACTTACAAAACTGTATATCAAACACCAAGCACGTCTGAGCTGGCAAATACCCCACTATCCTATCATTCATAAGTTACAGTTCAAAACTAGATAGCTCAGGTGGAGTATATATTTATAATTTTTCTCCATTTGCATCTCAAATCCAGTCATATAGTGTAGGAAAAGTAATTATTTCTTTTCTACTTGACAAAAAAAAATAAAATAGTATCGTATACCTTAAAGATCTGAGCACATGTTTGGTGGGTGGTTCTCTGGGGCAAGACCCACAAAGTCGAATTGAAAAATAAAGTGAACGTCGGCACAAAAACTGCATGCAAGGTTCATCTAATCCACAGTGTTACTCGCAAAGGCATAAGAATGAACAACACTTCAGAATCATTTGTATAAATTAACATTTCCTTGAGGAATTTTAATAGTAAAAATCATTTAAAAGTCACCAGAATTAATAGCAAATGACGAATACTGATTCATAACGACTATTACTGTAAAATTTTGAGCCAAATGATTTTAAAACGCTTTTTATGTCTACACCTATTCATATTGAAATTCAGTCACCCCTGACATGTTCAGTCAGCTTATTAATAAGGCGTCCTAGAAACAGAGAACTCTGCCTGACTGCATATATTACCATAAGCACACCCATACTGCCCCGTAAACACATCTTCAAGAGAGAGAGAGAGCTCCGAATAAAAAGACTGCTTTCCTGTGGGTGTCGGTTAACCCCACAAACACTTGAACTTCCTATGGGCACACACCCAGCAGACGCTGGCGTCTAGGTGATCGAAAATGTTGCCCACAAAGGCGAAATTTTATCTGTGATGACATCACCAGCGAACCTGGGTTCGCTGTGATAGAGTCATATATTTGTCTGGATGGTTTGTACGTCTTAAGTGTGTGTGTGTGTGAGAATGAGAGGAAGGCACCGAGGCAAACAGAACGATGATTGCAGCACAGCGCCCTCAGAAACCCTCTACAGCCCTCTACAAAGCTTGCGAACCTCCCAGCAGACCTCCGACTTTTGCCCCCTCTCCCCCGCCACCCCGCGATCTTATAGAGCTTAAGTTTGTTCAAAATGCTTTCCCCGCACAAGCGAATTCCTTTTCGTTTAGTTAACACACTGTGAATCCTCAAACATTCTGCCAGGATCCGTGGAGATGGGGTTTCCACACCAAATGAGGCGTGTGCTTCTACGTGAAATGGTGCAGGAGTTGCAGAGTCCCTGGAGACCTGCCTTCGAGTGCTTGAGACCTCTTGGTTTTACGGGTAACGAAAGGGTTAAAAATCGAGTCTGTCTAGGGTAGGAGAAAGGGGATATTGTTGTCTTTAATCTTTCCGCAGTATGTGTACGATTTCCATCCCGGATCTGCACATAGCGGTGGAATAGGCTCGGCATGCATTGCGTGCAAGCTCCTTGATTGTAGAAAGGGGGGTGGGGGGGAGGAAAAAAAAAAAAACCTGGCTGGAGTCCAGACAGGCTGGAGCTCTGTTGATCATTATGTCTAGCCTTCAGGTGTCTCAGCACACAGTGGGCGGCGGTGGGGGAGGTGTAGATAACATGAGAGCAGACAAAGAAAAACTGGTGTATTTTTAAAAGATTATGTGAAAATTCGTGCTCAAGCCTCCTTTAAAAAAGATGATTCCTAATGTCTTGGACTTTTGTAATTACAGCCCAGGCTCAGCTCTGGCACCTCTCTAAGCCATAATTAGTTATGTCTGGAGCCTTTGAATAATTCCTTTCAATAATTGATGGAGTTAATATTCTCTTTTAAAAATGGGGAGGGCAGTGTGTTCTTATAAACTCTCTTTCGGGCAGAGGCTTTGTTGTTCCAAATCCTCATCAGTCATAATCACACGGATTTGATTTGCAGTTTCATTTCTTATGAGACTAAACTTAGAACTTTTTAAGGATTTGGATGATTCTAGAAAGAAAGACATAATGCATTGCTGGATTACTCTGGCTGAATATGAAAAGAAGGCAGTTAACAGGAACGTTTTCTACCATTTGTTTCCAATTATTGTATAATTTTTTTTAAAAAAAACACTGCTTTGAATGTCACTTCTGTTTTAAAACTGCATCCAAAAATTTTTTTTTTAGCACAAATGCAACTTAGATGTTAGCTAAAGCTTTGCCCCTCCGGTAGGAAGACATCCTAAATTAGTTTATTCTTTGAAGATTCTTCTATGAAGAAGCTTCAGCATGCTTCCTCCCCACCCCCACATCCTCACCCCACCCTATTAGGAATTTAAAAAAAAAAAAATCTTTCTATGGAGGCCGGGCTCCTAAGACGGAAAGCTGTCTTTTCCTTCTCCACACTGACCACTTCCAGCAGCCGTCACTCGGGCTCAGACCTCATTTCACATTTTGTGGACAAAACCCAAAACCTAGTTCAATCTCTGTCATTACTGTAGAATTTAAAACACTTCAAAAATGAATCAAAAGAAAGCCCTGGCTTGAAGCCATTGTTCCGATTTAAGAGCTATTTGCCTCCAAGTGTCTTTAGCAGTCTTTCATGGCTAATTATAATAACTGTCAGATGTCTGGAAAGTGTGGGGTGCCCTAGTCAGTGGAATCAGCAAAGTTTGTCTTTTATTGTTCCTGGGGACAAATCAAATCTGATTAGACATAAAGAGGGAAAAGAAGAACTAAGTACATATGTGTGTGTCTTCATTTTCCCCTATGAACAAAGCAGCAAGCTGAAGCGGTGTCCCAATGAAGCCTCCCGCAGCTACTCTGCAGAAAGCCTGACTTTTCTGTTTTAATCTTTATCTTTTCACTTAAGAAAGCATGCAACAAATGCTCCTGGAATACTTCCCTGTCCTTTGGCTACCTTTAAAACTACACACAAAAGCGTTCCTTGACGAATCTTCGAATATTTTATGCTTCTGACAGGAAACTATTTTAATCAGCACACTTGACCGAAAGAAATGTATACTTACAATTTCCAAAAGCCTCTTCTTGCTGTCGTCCCTCGTCCCCGCAGACAGAGCAGGAGCTTCTCCCCAGACTGGCTGTGGTACAGGTGCAGCGAGCGTCCCATTTGCATGCCCAGGAAGCCAGAGAAGCATTTCCTAAAGTCCCTCGGAACTCAGCCACTTGTGCTCAGGCATCCCTGCTCCTGTGGAAACCGTACAATCTGCAGTTCTGAACTGAACTAAATTAGAGCCCATGCGAAAGGCAGGGGCAGGCGGTCATGTGAGAGACACACAGCCATCCTATTGGCCACAGAGCCACGGCTTAGGCATTCTGCCTTTTCCACTATTGGTGAAGAGTTAAAACTGAAAGCACCAAGGTCCTCCTCTTCTGCCTATTTGTCCTTTATGTGTGGAAGAATGACTAGGATTTTACAGTGACAGAATCAGTTAGGAGCCACCGAAGTCACCCCTCCCAGGAACTGTGGGAGGGGGCGGGAAGTTCAGCTTTTGCAAGATTTTTTTTCCTTTTCATCCCCTTGACCTGAAATTTTGTGTGTGATTTGCCTTTAAGGAAATGTTGCTGCTCTTCCCTCAGCTTCAGAGACGACAGAAACAAATTATCCTTGCATTCCTTTGCAGAATTCCTTATATAGGGGAGCCTAGAATCAAGGTCTCCCAATGATGAGTTCCCTAATTTTATTTAGTCACTAAGGAGACTTCGGTGCAGTTCTAAACCAACATGCTAAATTATTCATTAGTGATGCCAGCGACAGAATTAAGTTTTTGAATCTTCATTTCATTTGGGAGAAGACCAAGGGAAAAATAACGCTGGAAAATATCAAAAGGCAAAATGCCAAAGCAATTAAATCAGGGACTCGAACTAACTGGGTTAATGAGGAAAAGCATTCTTTCCACTCAAAGCCCGTCTTTAATGACTTCTTTAAGTAAATAAAATGTCCACGAGACTTGGAGACTACGTTTTCCAGGTAGTCTGGGAACATTTGTGTATCAGATTTCTTAAAACACCTGAGGTATTTGTCAAGATCTGAAGGTTAAAGTCCCCTTAAAGATCATCAAATCCCACCCTCCCCATAGTGAAGATGATCTGGGTGTGTCTGGCCCCAAAAATATGGCTGCCTCATGTCACTAATGCAGTGTTATGTCAAAGGAAAGGCATCTTGCTAGAACAGCACCCTGTCCTTGCTGACAGTGCCTCTATGGAGCCAGCCACTCTCTCATTTATTCAGTCTTCAGGATAACCCATGGGGTCCGTTTCCTTGCTTTTATTTCTCCAGGAGAGACTCACACTTTGCCACAATGCTGCCTTTCATTTTTTAACTCATTGTTCATACCTCCTTTTTCATGCCTCCCAGAATAATTATGGGTATTTCTGGATACTATCCTTTATGCCAGGGATATATCAAGAACACATCTTCATATCATTCTTACCACTGGAACTGAGCTGTTTCTTTGTTTTAATATATCTTACTAATATTTTGAGAAATTCTTAGCACATAGTTTGGTCGTATTCACACTCTGGCTCCTCCACCTTGCTCCCCACAAATCTACTTCCACCTCCCCTCCCCTTTTCTATCCTCTTCTGTTTTCTTCTCTTTAAATAGCCCATCTAGTCCAGTTTACCCACTGGTCTGGGGGCATCCACTACAGTGCAGCTGACCTACCAGCAGCCACACCCTGAAAAATAACAACTGACTTCTAGGTGTCCAGGAATTGTCAGCTGTTGTTATTACCCACACTTCGCAGAAGAGGAAATGAGGTTCAAGATGTTCAAGGTCCTGTAGCTGGGAGCTGGTGCCTTGTGATACTTGTTCATTCACATGTATAACTCTCGTCTTTTTACATAGACAGCACAGGAATTCTCAGAAGGTGTCTATAAGCATTGTTTAACTTGATTATTCGCTTCCAGGGTCAACATATTTGAATATTTAGACCTAAGTGTAGGTTATTCACTCCAAAGACCAGTGTATGTTAGGTTAAAATTCAGAATAGAGTGTAGTGTGGCCCATAAGAGACTGGAAATACAAGTAAGACACAGCTGAGCAATAATATTTACATCAGAGCCCCCCAAAAGGTTCACACTGTATCTTATGGCCATAAGAGCTTGAACATTTCCCAGAGTGTCATTTTGGGCATCAGAAGCACTAGAACTGGTACAAAATCTGAAACTCATCCATTAGCAGAACAAGATCTAGAACCTTTCAAAATGAGGGTCAAAGGGTCCGGTACATCTCAACCTGGGAAATTCAGGATCTTGCCCTTCTTTCCTTGTTCTCTTTTAAATATGACAATTAAATGCCACTGTGCCAGTAAACCTTACTTATAAATTTCAGTCATCAAGTAAGCCGACTTCTCTGCACTATTTGTGAAGCTCCTGCTTCCTGGTTTTGGAAGTGTGCCTTCTTTTGGTCTTCTCTTTTCGTAGTTTTCTTTCTGCCTTCCCAGGGCTTTGGTTGTTATTGTTGTTCATTTCTTGTACTGTGTTTCCTCAGGTTTCTTTACAGATCTGTATTTTAAAGTATCCTATATGACTTCACTTTTTACTCCACAGATTTTAGTATGCGAGTAGATTGCACTTGTGAATGCTGAACTAAAGCAGCCTAAGGGCAAGAATACGAGGAAGACCTAGAGACACAGCTCTGCTTCCCATTCTGCACAATGTCAATTACAATTGGATACTGCAGATCTGTTTCCATTTGCCCCACCTCATCTGGATGCCAAAGTTGTGTATCTTGTAGACTGTATAACATCTTTTACTTTGGAAGTCTCAATCCTCCAAACACAACACTTTCAATATCAAAGTCACTGTTTCTTCCTCACACTGTGCAATAACTCAATGAGAGTTTCACTGTCTACTAGAAACCAAAGGAAATGTGGGAGAAAGATAAAATCTTTCTTCTCTAGAGGACTTTATAGCTAGACAATTAGAATACCCCACACAACTCTTGATTTACTCTGTTCCATTCCAGATGAGTGTTCTGAACTAGGATGGGCTATTCAAAGACTCTTATTCAAAGACTTGTGGAACTCCACTCCCTTTTCTCCTGGTAGCAATGAAAATAGAAATAATACCAATAAATTTATTTAATGATGATGTATTTTTCTCAAATTTTCAGTGTTGCATGGATATGCTTTAAAATGTACTCTGGTGAACGTTTCAAAAACTCTTAGTCCTGTAAAGATATTTGGGTTATAAGTAAAAAGTAATAATTCCTGCTTTCAACATTCAGAAAGAAATCTACTGGAGAATGAAAATTTTTAATGTCAGGATCGCACATGCTAAGTGACATGCTCCTAGATAGGTCCAGATACAGAACAAGCTATGAATCCCAAAATGCCTTCAAGAACACACACTTTTCAATAACAATCCATTATATTTATACAACAGTGATCACATCTCAAGAATCTCTTATATTTATCATATTTATCAACGCTATTCAGAATATAAGAAATCAAGAAGAGAGATAAGTATTCCCCTATTAACACAAGAAAACTGAAGCCACAGGAAATGCTATGATGTCTAGAAATCACAACGGAAACAGCTCTGTATCTCTGCACCCCCAACATTTAGAGCTACAATGAGGACACAATGATCTCCGTCTTGTACATGCAAACAAATGATTAGATTAGGAATTGAATCGTGGCTCAAACTTCCATTGGAAAGGAAAAGATTAACAGAAGTTTCTGCTTTCACACATTTGTGTTCAAGTTGTTTGCATTACAAAATTGGCCCTTGGTGGTAAGTGTGTTTATTTGCCATGGGTGGTCTGAGCCTTGGGTGGGAAAATTGGGATCAGATGAAAATGAGCTATCTGAACAGGAAGTTTCTCAGCCATTCTGAATTTGCAATAAGCACACATTGGGAAGTGTGGTCAGATTACAGAGAGATGAGCTAAACACACCACAGACAAACCCCCTTAATTTCTGCTAAATGCTGAAAGACAAATTTTAAACTTTTGGGGAACTTAGATTTTTTTTTAACCTTGAAATGGCTGAAATGCTTTTAATTTTTTTAATTATTATTTTCTCTAGAATGTGAAAACTACATTTCTTACAAGTAAACAAAAGATAAACAATTTACACAATAAAATTAGCCAAATATACACATGGTTTATACAGGGCAGAGCTAATAACTCAGTATTTTGATTTTTCATTTTCATGTGACTGTTTGGCATCAGGTAAAAATGGGAAAATCAGCAATATGACCAACTGGGATGTTAATCTTTCTATTCCACACCATCAGCTGATTTAGAGGCAAAGTTTATTTTCTGTTTTCCTTCAATTGTAGGAAAGCAGCTACGTAGACAGATCCTCTGTGTTTAGAATGAAGTGGACCAACACAAAGTGACATCGCTGCCTAGTCAGATTAATAAAACACAGTTATAGCTAAACAAAAGAGCAATGACTTTTTGAGAGTTTGATTTTCATTTGTCAATACATCATGCTTTGATATTTGCACACAAAACAGAAATGTTGCAAATCATTGACTGTATGAAGGTGTTGAAGCCTTGTTAAAATGCAGGTTATTTTTAGAATGCTCTGAAGTATGGTCTTAGACAGTTCATAGTAAAAGCCCTGAGTACTGCTGATGCCTTTGGTCAACTGGCTTCCCTCATGCATAGTCTTGACTCTTAGATTAGGTCATAACATTAAAAACCAGCACCTTGCTGGTGGTGTGATTCTTAGCCTTCCTGTTTGTTTCTGTTCCCCTTTCCCAACTGTAGCCATCTCCCCTTGCTGTGTGCCACAACTTATTCTCAAAGTATGGCACATAATGTATCTCATTCACTCACTGAACTTCAAGGGATACCTTTGGAAAGGTCCCAGAAAGCTTCACACCTTCGTCCTTCATACAGCAGCAAACCGAGTCAATAAAATTCAGCTCCCCACTCCACACACTACCCCAACATGCACCTCTGCTTTCAGACTAGCTACTCTATTTGTCCACTTCTGGTCATCCTGCTTGGTTTTGATTTACAACTTCAACCGTGGCTACAGTAAATGACATCTTGAGTTGTTTGTTTCTTCTTTCTCAATAACTGGCACTTTGGACTTTCTTTATCTGTGTGGGCTTTTAATTTTTGGTGTGATATTATTGTTTTGCAAAAACTCTATTTGTTGCTTTTTTTGAAATATTTGTGTGGTGTTCTGCTAGACTGGTTGAGTTCAAGAACAATTCCTACAAGTGTTATCTTCCTAGACAGGACCCTCTCAGGTAAGTACAATCAGAGAAAATATTTACTCATTCATGTAGCCAGTGGGGAAATGGTAGGCAATGTGACATTGGAGAGAAAAAAAAATGATCTGAGTAAAATCATTTTGTTTCTCAAGTTAGTGCCACGGCATGCCTCATTACTTCCTTCTGCCCTGGGTATCCGCCTTTCTTCGGACACCACAGGTGTGATTGACTCTGTTGGCCCACATTTTCAGTGTCTAAGATTGTCCATGTGTTTTTGATACAATGACATGGCAAAGCTGAAATCTTTATTTCCCTTATTTCTTTTTGGTTTTTTGAGACAGGTTTTTTTTTCAAGTTTTGGAACCTGTCCTGGAACTAGTTTTTGTAGACTACGCTGGCCTCGAACTCACAGAGATCCACCTGCCTCTGACTCCTCAGTGCTGGGATTAAAGACCTGTGCCACCACTGCCCAGCTAAGGCTGAAATATTTGAAACACTGCTTGGGAGCTGTGTATATTTATGGAAAGTTCAGCGGAACAGTTTTAGATTTTTAGGGTTTTTACTTGACAAAGGTTTCTTTTGTGTTTCTTATTTGTCTTAGGAAACACTCCTGAGTTCATAATAACAACCGACTTGAAGTTTTTTAATGGTAGCCAGCATCTAACAATCTACAAACTTTAAGACATTAGTTACTGACTCTGAAAAAAAATAAAACTGCAGAAGGCATAAGCCACAGTGTTTTATTCTGAAACTCTAACTTCTTAACCTGGATATACCCATGGCATTGCGGACACAGTAAGTTTTTGTCAAAGTTTCGATTATGAAAAGTATTCAACTTAGCAGATAGCAATACACGTCTGAGAATCATCTACATAATCAACTCCAACTTCACTTCCAGCTCCTGGGTGGTCTAATGTTGAGATAATTAATTAAACCCCAGGAAAAGCATCTGCTATTCACATTTCGTCTTGGATGAGAGAAATTATTCTATCCATTACTTAAGGAAAGCTAATACCCAAAGGCTGCGCATTAGCTCTGTCTTGAATTAGGACTCGCCAAACCTGAAAATCAGCTATTCACATGGAATCTACTTTAATAACTTATGAAAATTTAAATTAAATTGGATTAATAATTTAAGTAGAAAGTTCCACCAGTAAAGTTTAAAATTTTAAAGCCTTAGTGTAAGCAGTGCAAATAGGAGATGGGAAAAAGTGGTGCAGGATGTAGTAGTTTAACATTGGTCTCAGGAGCAGGGGAGAAAATTCCCAGTTAGGATTTTTCAGAGTGCTACACAAAGGGAGAAATGAAAACCTTACCTCAAAGGTTTCAAAAGGTAGAATCATGCCACTGGCTCTCAACATATACAAACCCAAACTGTTTTTTTCCCATGTGCCTTAGTCAAAAGCAGTGGAGGGGGAGGCAATGAAAACTCTACCACTTATTGGCCGTCTCAGGAGATGACTGTTGTGCTTGTCTAACCACTGGTCCCCATCGTGAAACACTATGAAAAGAACCTTAGCGGACACAATCAGGTTTGAAGGATGTTGGAACCCGAGGTTCAGGTCTGGATGGGAGGAGGATAAAAACAAACATGGGTTGATTGAAAGTTGAGCGGTGAGCTCATAGGACTATCCTTTAAGATAAAGTGTGTGAGAGACATAGAAGTCCACCGTCCAATCTCGTGAAGGGCAACAGGAGAGCTATGGGCACTGAAGCACAGAACAGCGTGTCAGTACCCTCTCATTTGGGTCCCTGCTTGTGCGATCAGCTCAACATTGGCAGATGCTGTGGACCTTTCAGATCCCTAGAGATCTGTCTTACGGGAAATCCCACTGTAGCATTTCCCAGGCTGTGCACGATCCAGTCTTCCATGATCCAGGTTTTGCCCTCGGCCAAAAGTCAGTTCATCCAATTCCTTTCTTAGAAATGGCAAGTTATAACTAAGAAGGTGAGTTCAGAGTACAGACTGAAGAGGAAGGAAAGTCCACCTTATGCTCCATAAGAACATGGAGTAAAATCTATGTCAGTCTTCAACAAGAAGAAAGCGATGTAGAACGCAGAAATATACAAATAATAACTCTCCAGTTTTCAGCGGTGATACCTTCGGATATTGGATTAATGACAAATTATGTTTTGGATCTTGTATGTCCTGACAGCTGTCTCTCAAGCCCCAAAGAAATCAGTCCTATGGATTGAGAACGGATACCTGCTGGATACACAAACAGATGTCCAGACTACTTTTCTACCCCCTCCTTCACAACATGAGTAAAAGGGTCCCGGTGCCTCCTTGAAATAGTTAGCATGTGGTATTTAATAGAGAAAGACAATCTTCCTTCAGTGTCAGCCCAGCTTCTTGAGAGAACTGAAACATGTCTCATTTTTGTCAAAGGTACCATACGAGTTCTAAATAATTTTATTTGTATTATGAATAGCGAGGTAGAACCAGTCAGTCAACACATAGTTTGGTAATGTACGATTTACTGGTATCATCAATGAAAAAAACAAAAATGAGAATAACGTTCTTTTCTGATGTTATAGGAAGAGATGATGTTATGTGACTAAGCACAGAAGCAATGCATCTAAAATGACAAGCAGTATTAATTCCTTGGATTTAAAGTGTAAATATATGTGTGCGCATATATGTAATTACTCTGTTTAAAATACTGGGTATATGAGGCTATAATA
This sequence comes from Chionomys nivalis, assembly GCF_950005125.1. Taxonomy (NCBI): domain Eukaryota; kingdom Metazoa; phylum Chordata; class Mammalia; order Rodentia; family Cricetidae; genus Chionomys; species Chionomys nivalis. Next base: position 81,149,176 of record NC_080090.1, read on the forward strand.
AAGGAAACAACCTCTCACACTTAGAAGAAACAAACCTCATCGAACCTAATACTCCAGCTGTCTAGAATATTGCTCTGAGTATATTTCTTATGACTATGTCCCTTTGATGTTTTATGTTCCCTAGTGCCTGTGAACTGTCTGATGTTTATTAAGGTCCTTAGATCAGCCTTTCAATCGGTGTGTTCACTCTGTCTATATCGTTTATCATTTCCCATGCAGATTGTCTCTTTGATTTAAAGTCATAACAACTCCCTAAGAGGAGAGGGCAGCTCAAGTGTACTATTGTTCTTCAATAGATTCTAACTTCCACCCAAAAAAAGGGCTTTGCACAAGTATACAGAGCTTTGCAAAGAAAGAGAGGCCACTCTTCTTATTCGCTAACATCCATGAAGGAAGCAGTGAGATCAAACATCGCATCCCCATGGAAAATCTCAGTTGCGAGGACGGTTCCCCTTCCTTCGCAATGCCTCAAAGCCACTGCCTTTGCAGCCCTTAGCATTTCCAGATCACTGCAAACCCTGGCGTGCTCAGATCACCATTAGGAAGTTCACCCAACTCATTCTCTGCCTCTCAGCTTTCACACAGCCACTCCTGTGCCTGCTGTGTTTTGTAGCTTTAAAGGATTAGAAATTTGCCCAGACTTTGTAGCCATGTTGAGGGATTGCAACATGTGCTGGAAGAGCAGACACTATTTAGCTAGAATGCCTCTGAAACTCGGAATTGTTACACATATCTAAGCAGTCTTTTCCTGACATTTTCCAGAATATTAGGGTATCTAATTAAATTATGCATGCTGTCTTGCCCAAATAAGGCATTTACTTCATTTTAATGTGGAGTGACATTTATTTCTCTATCTTAAAAGATTTCTACACAGCTTTCCATACAATGAAGTCTAATTTTACACATGATATATGGATATAATCATGCCATTTTTTGTCTTTAAAATATTTTTACTATGTTTATAGAGGAAAAATTTCTTTACCTATGTCTTCAAATTAACAATTTTCTTGATAGCTATCTTCAACTTTTCTTCTTGTTTTTATGGCATATATTCTTGTCCTGTGCCCAGACTAAACTGAATGCAGCATTTGAGTACACAATTCAGAATCCACATAATTATTTTGAATGGGTTCTTTCAATGTTTCAGATGACTATTGAAATTTATACAATGAGGTCAAATTGCAATTTACAAACTTTTGTGCATATTGAAGGGATTTCTTTGTCAGTGATAAGTTTTCAACAAATGGTGATGATGGCAGTTATCTACTGGTGGTCCAAGTTTAATTTTAGTCGTTTCTATTCATGATATTCTAAGCCATGTGTCGTGAAGAAGGAGTAACTTCTAAAAGTGCCACATTCCTTTGAGGTGCAGTTCATCATAGCGCTCAAGTCTATACATCATAAACAAACAATTCATGCAGAAAAGTGTGTCTGTTCTTTGGAGGGAGGTAAATAGATAAGCTGTTCAAGGTACAAAGAACTAGAGCGTGCATAATGCGCATTTGCGATATTCTCTTGCGTAAGTGACGCATTCAATCAATATCCTGCAAAGCCTTTTTCTTGTTATGTTATTTGTTTGGGTACTGTCACAATTTTCCATTAAATTGTCTATTTCAGAAGCTATATTTTTCTCAGTTTCCAATTTCATTTGATTAGTATTCTTTAAACCCTTTTGCTATGTATGCTAATTACCATCTATCACCATCATGTCATTTCTTCTGCTCAAAGCACGTCGGTGATTTCCCATCTCTTGTCATATTGAATTTAGCCGTTTTATCTGATTTTTTTTCAATGCCTATAGTTCTGTGTACCTCCTCTAATCACATAACATTATTTTCCAGTTTTATGTAGCATTCTCTAATGTGACCAGGACAGTGACTCACGGTTATAAAAAAATATCGTGCCAATTTCACTCACTGTATCCTTGGCCAGTTCTTCCCTCATACATCCTTGTCCACTGAGTGAGTGTCTATGCATGTAGTGCATGTATGAATGTATGTGTATGTATGCATGTCTCTATGTATGTATGTGTGTGTGTTTGTGTTGACTTTTCTACTCATTTCTTCTGTTTCTTCATTTCTTAAAGACTGGAGGCCCGCCTTTTTGACTTCGTTTCTAAGTATCTCCAAAATAGCCTTTGTATCTCTTTAAAAATGTCTTGCACACATTGTCACACATAGCCACATAGCTTAGGTTTTATTCTGATTTTTCTACTTCAGTTGTCTGTATTAATGGTAGCTTTTACACACTTAGAGGCTCACTGTATCTCGGCACAATATGCAGCAATACAGAAAGCAAGCGACCTGTTCACTTACACATAGGCTAGAGCCATGAAAGCAACCAGTGGCTGCAGAATCCAAGGCCTTGTATCCACCTCTCTAGGAAACACCATACTTCATAGCAATAATTTCTCTGGTGAATGTTAAATTCCGTGTATGAAATGAAATGCAGGCGGGATGAAATAATGTGAACCACATGAGTGTATGCTTGGCTTTACGCCTGCTGGGCTACCCGAGACTCTGTGTCTATTCAAACTACATCACTTTCCTGTTTCCTTAAGACTCTATAATTCCTTGACAATAGTTTATGCTTTCTATTTTTCAAAGAATATGGTAAAACACTAAGAACATACTTAGCATTCTATAAAACATTTTCGCCGGGATGTGCTAATTCAAGCCATAGCCATAAGGAATTTGGGTAAATCGATTTGATTCGTTTTTACTGGAAGTTATGGAAATGTCCATAATTAGGAACACCTGCTATAAAATATTCAGGTGAAATTTTAAAAGTGCTTAGCTCACAGTGGACAGTGAAAAAAAAATGTTGCATCAATGAATAGTCTAACTTAAAAAAAAATAACCTGATTATTGTACCATAGTTTTGAAAAAAGTAAGCATTTTGTATACACCAAACTTTAAAGTAACAGAAACATCATATGTAATTAAAAAATAAGTGAAGTGAGCTGAGCTATAAATATTAATAAGACAACTGCTTGGAACATGGCTGTGGCTGTCTCTGAGTGTTGCCGAGCGATACTGGGTGACCTGGCTCCTGTCACAAAAGCAGACTGAAATGCCTAGGCTTCCTTAGAGTGGATTCTACAAATATTTAGGCTTTGGGCAAAGGTGATGGGTGATGTATTAGACTGACAGTGAGCAATAGCACCTGGATGCCGTGAACAGAGCATTGCCTAGTAAAAGACGTGATACAGGGTTTTGAGATGAGAAGGCAGTCCTGATTATCCAGGTGGGTTCAAATGTAATCACGTGTCCCTAGCACGGACGATCGCAGGGGTATTTGAAAACCACAGAAGAACATATCCACACAAAGGTGAGACAATATGCAGGCAGGGTAGAGACTGAAGCGATTTGGTGACAAGTTAAGGATCACCATCAGTTGCCAAGGAAGCAGCAACAGACAGCCTTCTGAAAACCCCACTGCAGCTGGCCCTTGGCCCAGTTAGACTGATTTTGAACCGATCTGAACTTTTGCTGAATATATATAAAGCCACTGAAAAGCAAAAATCAGTGACATATTTCACACTAAGAAAATATCCTAACTTAATTTAAAAATTGTCTGAAGACCCAGACACCCATTCTTCCAGACATTCACTGCCATGGCCTGTTGGAGAAATGCAAACCACAGCCACAATGAGACAGAAAGTCACTACTAGTAGGGTGACCATTATGGCGTGTGCTGTTGAAAGATAGCGCCTGCTGAGGGTGGATAGCAAGGGAAGTCTTGAGCTTCATTGAAGAGAATGCCAATTGACAATGCCATTGCAGTAAGCAATATGGTAGTACTTTTAAAATTAAAAACACAGCAACAGCTTCTCTTCTGGATCCATAGAAGTATCTCTGATGAAATTAGTATCTTTGATATATCTACCCTTATGTTCATTAAATTACTGTTCATCACAGCCAGTTCACAACAGGCGTTATCCTGACATTTGCAAGGATATTGTGCTGCCTGGTTTTATGTCAACAAGCTAGAGTCATTTGCAAAGAGGGAACCTCAAATGGGAAAAACTGTCCCTGCTAGATTGGCCCATGGGTGAAGCTGTGGTGCCTTTCCTCAATTGAAATCTGAGTGTTCATTTAACGATAGGCAGTACCACGCCTGGGCTGGTGGTCCTGGGTTCTATAAGAAAGCAGGCTGAACAAGCCACAGGGAGCAAGTCAGTAAGCAGCACTCTCCCATGGCCTCTGCATCAGCACCTGCTTCTGAGTTCCGGCCCTGCCTTCCTTCAATCATGGATCTTGATGTAGGACTGCAAGTTTGAAATGAACCCTTTCCTTTCCAAGTTTCTCTGTCACACAAGTAGAAGTCCTCACACAAACGTGTAAACTAGAAAGAATTATGTCAAGCAAGGTAGACGTAGGATGATGATTCTTGCTTTGCATCACTTATATACAGAATCCAGGAACTTGAAGTTACAGAGACAAAATGTGATAGTAATTTTAAGGAGTTGGAGGTGTGGAAATGAGAAGAATTTCAGGAATAGATGAGTAAGTTCCACCAATCGTGTATTTAATAACAACATATTATATAATAAAATTAAATTAAGAGAGTCTTTAATATTCTGACCATATGTATACACATGCCTCCCCCAACAGACTATCTGAGGTTATAGCATGCTAATTGGCTTGATTTTATTGATTATTTCACAGTACCTACTTATATCAAATGTCATGTTTGTACTTTAAATATATATAATTTCTGTTATTTTTAACCTTAATAAAGCTGGGGAAGAGGAACAGCATGTTGTAATAGTCTCTGCTTATGTGTTTAATTTTAGCCCAAATGAAGGCGATTGATACAGATCATCAGGACTGATTTGGCTGACAATGAATGTTGAAGCAGGTGTTGTCTGTCTTTCTCACCATCCCCCCCCCAACTTATTTCAGCTACTCAATAAGAACTGGACCTCTATTTTTGTGGGACAGATGCTATCTTTGACTGTGGGTTCACTCAACTGAATACTGGACGCATAATGAAGGACAGAGCAACCTTGTTTTCATTTGTAGGCACGTGTGTTGGCCTGTCTTACTACTGGGGGATGAGTCTGTGTTCATCTACACATCCAGTAGAGCCATGTTTAGCTTCGGATTCCCTCAGTGTGAGGAGAGAGTTCCATTTGTCAATTCCATCCATGTGAAAAGTTCTCTACATTCCTGTCACTTACTGGATCCGGCTCTGGCTCTGAATCTTTGTTTATCTCGTTAAGTATTTGCAAGAGATTTGGATATGTGGTGAAATACTTCCCTGTGCATAAAGCTAACAAGTGAAATAATTAGGAGGTAAGGTTGGTGATATTTGGTAGTATTTATGGTACTCTGACTTAAAACAAAAACGGTGCTTAAATAAATTTCTACGCAGCTTCCCTGCAATATTCACTTGCAACTGTTTTATTCATCAGAATATGAAATTCTGGAGGAAAAAAAAACCCTCTAAAGATAACAAAGGGGCTCCAGTGGTATTGTGCAGACTTAACTTATGACTTCCTGAGATTTGTATAAAGTCCCACTTAATGTCAAAAGTGTGTATTTGAAATAATATGTTCCATGTATATTTACTTTCAAAACTGAAAGTTAAACAACAGTCTGACTGTTCCCCCAGTTGAATCCCTGTTGAGGCACATCCCTTAATACTTGTGTGCTTTGAATATGAACCCTTTCAGCTTCTGCATTGGAACACTTAGTTGGCATCAGGTGGTGGTGTTTTGAAAGCTGTTGAACCTTTAAGAGGCAAACCTTCTTGGAGGAAGGTGGGGAGAGCTTGGGTCTGATATTCTGGTTATAAATGCAGTTATTTATAGCTGGAGATGCAATGTAAACCAGTCCCCTGCAATCTCATTCCCATCCCTGCCCCTACGCTAGACTGTCAGACCCCAAACTTCTCTATTAAGAGATTATTATTTTTTTTGTCAAATATTTGGCCACAGAGATGAGAAACGTCACTAATGCTCCTTCCTAGAAAGATGCATGGTTTCTGTATTTGAAGGCTGTGAATTCAGGATGTCGAACAGTTTACATGAGAACACAGCCTTATCATTCTAGTAATACTAACTGAAAATAACATATTTTAGAAGGGAAAAGCCAAAAGCATTCTTTATTTTGAAATAAATAATTCAGTTCTCCATTTCACGCTTGCACACTTCTAAAGCGATTTAAGTAAAGACACAGTAGCAAATATCCATTAGGAGATGGCTTTCTGACTGGCAGGAATTGTTTCTTTTTTCCACAAAGTCTAGTCACTTTGTATTTATATCTATCAAATAGATACTCATTACTCATTTACTGAAATATGTGTATGTATATATATATGTATATATATATATTAAATTACCTTGAAAAAAGTGAACGTTCAGCCTTCTTAATGTGCAGTCACGTGATCACTTCTGTGCAGCTTCCAGATTGCCCAGGAGTACTGCTCTGGTTTTTCCCATAATTGGATCTCATCCAGTTAATGTACGACCCCTTTTAGCCCTTATAATATCTGTTCCATAATGAGCAGGAGAAGGAAAAAAAAAGCTGTTGAAACTCTATCATGTAGCAACTGTAGCAAGAAGATGAGGTGGTTAAATTTAATATGTAGCTTTACTAAGCAGTGAAAGGAAACATTCACCCCCAGCCTGCCCTGCTGAGGCGCCACATCCCTCACCTCTCCCAAGCGAGGAGGGAAATAAATCTCAGGTTTTCATTGTGTGGGGGATGGGAAAGAATCACAAATTACTGATTAATGTGTATCCCACAGCGTTCGTGCCCGCCCCCTGTTAATGCTGCATTCTTGAAAATATGGTTATGCATCCTATAAAATCAGACGTTTGTGACTTTTAAAAAGCTGAAAAGTATACCGTAATATTTATGAACTTAACTTAGAGTTGTCTAGTATTGCTGCATAATTTTCATGAAGAAAAAGTCAGCAAAGCCCGTAATAAAATAGAATGTACTTTTCGTACATTAAATTTCAACTGCTCCTAAGCACTTGGAGAGGGAATGATGAAAGTGTGTATTCATTTTGGGTTTTCTTTTGAAACTCATCACTTCAGTCTATCTTTTGTCCAGAAAAGGCCGATGGTTTCATTAAAAGGGAATTGGAGTTTGCAATGTATTACGACAATGCAGAAAAGAATTATTTCTGCTTTAACCAAATTCAAACTTTTAGGATCAAAAGAATTATTCATAAACATACCAAAATATCTCTTGGAGCATGGCACCAGAAACTTGGGAAGGATTTCAGGAGGGCAGCGATGTTTCCAAACAGAGGGAAAACTGTCATCATACAACATTTGATGGAGGGCAAATAGTGAAAAGGGTTCTAAAAGCTACAGCCCGGAAAATTTAATGTGAATTCAAAATATTAGCTGAGAAAGATTTTTCGAGAAGGTTGGAGAGAGATGAATTATACAAAGAGGAAAGTACCTCATGATCTACGGCGACACGCAGCCTTGTCCTTGGGGCATAGAATGAGAGATTTCTTTCTACCTTGTTGTAGCTGAGTTCTAAGAGGGAATCGGGTTAGAATGTGGGACTTACGGGTAGACCATGGGCCAAGTCACTGGTCTAAAAAGAATCTGTTTTCAAACCGTTTGTGATATTTGCAGTCTTCTAATACTTGTAAAAGTAACGCGTCCTCAGTCAGCTGATACTGGAGAGCAAATAAGACGCCATTCTTTACAGTTTCACAGAACAGAAACCAAGGCTATGTCTCCCATCACGTGAAACTTCCTGCACGGGGAAAGATAACCTGAAAGTCATATCAGTTTATCTCCACAAATCATATCCTTGGGCTGGAGAGACGACTCAGGGATTAAGATCACCGGGTGCTCTTCCAGAGCACCTGGGTTTAATTTCCAGCATCCACTTGGTAGGGCACAACTATCTGTAACTCTAGCTCCAGTGCACATGACGCCCCCTTCTGGCCTATACATTGTACATAGATATATATGTACATAGATATATATCTATACATTGTACATAGATATATATGTACATAGATATATATCTATACATTGTACATAGATATATATGTACATAGATATATATCTATACATTGTACATAGATATATATGTACATAGATATATATCTATACATTGTACATAGATATATATGTACATAGATATATATCTATACATTGTACATAGATATATATGTACATAGATATATATCTATACATTGTACATAGATATATATGTACATAGATATATATCTATACATTGTACATAGATATATATGCAGGTGAAATACTCATGCACATAAAATTTTTAAAAAACAACCATGCCCTTTTATATTATTTTCTGATTAAACATTTCATCCTTGAAATTTTATTTATTGCAATTTGGTTGCGGTGAAGATTTGAAATGTATTGGATCCAGATTATGGGTTAGCAGCAAAGGAATATACACTTGAATTTTCTAATTTTATAAGTGATGCCCCACGCAAAAGATCTTTGTTTTTCCTTTCTTGTTTCCTGCCAATTTTATATATACAAACAGCAGAGTAAAAACTTATGACAAGAAAAATGGAAATACAAAACTTCGTTATTTCCTTCTCCCAAAACACTATCTTGTTTCCAGAATCAAAGTGAAATGCATGAATTATGAACCTTTTCTTCTTTGCAGACCAGGCTGGCCTTGAACTCACAGAGATCTGCCTCTGCCTTCTCAGTGCTGGGATTAAAGCCGTGCGCCACCACCAGGCTGAGTTACAAAACTTTTAAATACTTTTCTTTCAAAGCTGTTTGAGACAGTGCTGCAAGCTCTCAAGAAAACAAAGGGGGAAAGGCAACAACAACAACAACCAAAAAAAAACCCAGAAGAGTAGAAATGTTTACATGTTTCCAGGACCACAGGATGCTTGTCTTCTCAGCTGAAATTTCAGCCTTGTGGTGCCTTTCTCTTTGAATTAATTGTGCGATTGAATAAATTTTGAATCAGCTAAAGAGAAGAGCTGCATGTGAGTAGAAACCCTGCTGTGTTTGATTGCTGGTGCCTCCAGAGAAAAGGCACTGCGGTATATGCTCTCTTCTTTCTGGGAAGTGGAGGGAAGCGATTCTGTAATCAGGTGAATCAATTAGTGACTTATTGTAGTAGTGAAGTAAGAAGCAGGCAGGATTGTGAGGAAAGCAACACAGGAGAAGAAAGCAGAGGCTTTCTGGGTCAGGCCTGATGACGGTGTTGAAGGAATGCCCCAGTGTTCCTTTCTTAGAGAGTGTCTTGTCTGCTTCCAGTGATATTAACTGAGCATGCAAGCAGGAGAATATAATTCAAGTTAAGATGCTCTTTAAGGGATGTGTCCTGGGTGGTCCAAGATCCAGAGGCCTTGTCTGGTGAGGTTCTCTTTGCTGCTTTAGAATGGAGTGGAACTCAGAAAAGCAAAAAAAGCCAAACAGGAGGAAGAAGAATGGACCCTACTTGCTCAACCGTCAGCTCATTTCTATGAGAAACGCATCCACCTTTTCCATGAGGGTTCTGCCTCCCAAAGCTTCCTTCTAGGCTTCGTGGGATGCTGCCTCCCTGAAGAATTAAGATTTCATGCACACACAGACACCACACACACACACACACACACACACACACACACAGTAGCAGGTGGTCTTAGAGCAAAGCAGCTGCAAGCGGCCCTGGCACAGAGCAGCCTGTGCTAGCATCTTTTTCTGAGGTAGGCAATTCAGAGAAGTCAAGTTGAGGGCTAGGAGAGAAGCAAGATCAAACACGAATATGCAAAATTTTAGACGCTTATGCAGTATTTATGAAGATTTGTCAAAGTAAGATACATTAGCCCGGCACTCAGAAGAATTACCTTGGCTGGAAATAAAAGATAGATATTTTTTATGTAGAATTTCAACCAACCCAAAAGAATAAGAACAACTGAAGAGTAGTCAGGGACAGCTCTAACAATAGAGGCTGCCGCGTGGAAAGGCACACAAGGATAAGGTACTTCTTCACTGTGAAGGAATTTGATCTGTAAGAAGGAAACAAAATTTGCACAAAATGTCAGAACTGGGCCCCAAAATTCAGGCACCATCATTTGTGAACAGATCTGTCTTCAAGAGAATTCTGATGGTAAAGGTGTCAGACTAAACAGTTTGAAGAGGTAATGGAGAAAAACGGAATGAGATAAAACACGTGGCATAGGTTTGGCAGTAGGAGACACTTGTCTTGCTTCAGAACGTGAGAAGCGTGGTCTGTCTTCCCATCTGAGCAAGAACAGGACAAAAAGCTCAAGAGATGCCTGAGTAGTTAGTAACAATTGCTGCTCTAACAGAGAACCCAGGCTTGGTTGATTCCCAGCACTCATATCAGGCAGATCATGACCTCTTACAACTCCAGTTTCTGGGGGTCTTGACATCCTCTCCTGGTCTATCTGGGTGACTCATGCATGTACATATTAAAAATAACTTAAGCAGGACAAATATTATGGTCAGCAATATGTAACCACATAAAATATCTGCACATAAAATGCGTGACTGTCAAGGCTCTAATGGTCAAGGGTGTGACCCAATTTCCCTCTTCATAATATGCTAGTCTCCTACTTCAAGCTGTGTGCCCAACCATACTATCCCAGTCTCAAAGGAACCCAAATTTCACTATGGTGATTTTATTTACTCAGATATTCTTTTACAGAATGCCCTGTGCACCACTGTTAAGGCCACTTCTGCCATTCCTCCAGATTTCAGCAAAAATGGCACCTCTTCAGAGGGGTCTTTCTGCATCTCTTGTTTAAAATAGTTCCCCTCTTTTGCTAGTATACGTTTCTCTTTTTTCTTTCTTCACATAAGTTATTGACCACACACTGCAGGAATCCAGTGTCTCTCTACACTCTGCAAGATGACAGAGAGTTACCATCAGTGGATTCCATGTCCTGGTTAAGGTTTCTGTTGCTGTGAAGTGACGCACGACCATGACAACTCTTATAAAGAAAAACATTTCATGAGGTGACTCACAGCTTCAGAGGTTTAGTCCACTATTGTCGTGGGGAAGAGCATGGCCGCGCATAGGCAGACATGGTGCAAGAGAAGGAGCTGAGGGTCCGACATCTTGATCCACAGGCAGCAGCAAGAGACTGTGTGTACACAGGGCCTAGCCTGAGCATATGAGACCTCAAAGCCCGCCCCACACTTCCTCCAACAAGGACACACCTCCTAATAGTGCCAGTTCCTATGGGCCAAGCATCTCAAACACATGATCCTAAGGGGGTCATACCTATTCAAAGGACCACACTCCAGTTGAGTCCAATCATATGGCAACATCTGTCCTTATGTTTGGATGCTATGTTTACTTGATTTTGATATGTCTTGGGATACTGTTCTAGTTTTGAAACTCAATCAGTAACCGTATGTATTTTCACTTAAACTGCTCTAGATAGTGAAAATTATTTTTATATATTTAATGGCCAACCAATGCAGAACAATTGATTTATTCATTTGATATGAAAAATGACTTCACATTTCATCATAAACGCACAAACACATACACACACACATATTTTAGAAAATAGTGCCTTGCTATGTAGCAATCCTAGAGAAATATCAAAGAGAGAAACAGGAGAACTAGTCTCCAGAAACTCACAGGCCAGCTAACCTAGTGTAAGCAGCAGCTTGAGGAAATGCCTAAATAAATAAATAAATAAACAAAAACCCTAAAACAACAACAACAAAAACAAACAAATAAACACCAGAAACTTTGTCTGAGACAAGGACATCTGATACCTGAGGCTGACTCCTGACCTCAACATTGCCTTTTGATCTAGAGCAGTGGTTCTCAATCTTCCTAATGCTGCAACCTCCTAATAAAATTTCTCCTGTTATGGTGGCCCCTAGCCATAAAATTATTTTCATTGCAACTTCATAACTGTAATTTAGCTACTATTATGAGTCATAATGTTAATACCTATGTTTTCAGATGGTCTTAGACAACCCCAAAGGGGTCACACCACACAGGTTGAAAAACACTGGTCTAGATGCTTAAAGACAGGATGTTGTATTACCAAAGCCCAGTGACTTCCATTGTGCTAAGTGGGGACAAGAAAATAGGGGTTGCAGACCTGGCAGATCTGCCCACCCCCAGAATCATGGCAGGAGAAAGTCTGGACTCTCCCTGCCCTCCACTCCAGTGTTCTATAAACTGCCTCAACTCCTCCACAGGTGAAAACATCCAAGGATGAGCATCAGGGAACCTCCTGTGTAGCCACCAGGGCTACTTTCTTGCAGCACTAAGCAGAGCAGAGAGGAGTCTGACTCTGGAATCAATGGGCCAGGAAGAATCCTCAGCCTAACAAGGCCTTGTGGTATCCATGTACCACAGCAAATTATGCTTCCGAGGAAAGAAGGAAGCTGATCTCAGGATCTATAGGTGAGCAGGACCCTAGCAAGCTGTACTTGGGTGCACATAAAAATAACTGTGTTATGACGCTGCTATTGGTTATGAGGCGTCTGAACGTGAGCTTCATTAGAGGTTGAACAGGTTCTACCACCCACAGAAGAAATTGATTGGCATTATATGTGCTCGTGTAGTAGATACTGTTATCCCCAATGACTTAGGAGTTGAAGGTTTGGTTTTGGTTTAACGTGTTGGGGAAATGGTCTTGACTGACGGGGTGTGGCCTATTTTGAGATTCAGGGGTTCCTTCAAAGGGTTTTACTAGACCTTGTTCTTCATCTCTCCTTCTTTGCTTCCTACCCAAGGAGTAAGCAGGTTTTCTCTGCCATGTATTCCTATCGTGGCGCGCTGCCTGGTGTGGATCTGGAAGAAATGAAGCCAATCAATCAAGGCCTGGCCCTCCCTAACCATGAGGCCGGCTGAGTATTTTCTAAGCTAATTACCTCAAGTATTTGCTATGGTGGTGTAAAGCCGGGTAATGTTATACAACAAGAAAAAGAAACAGGAAACAATGGTGCTTTCTATGAACAATACGTGCTTCTGTCTATGAGAACAGAGTGTCCACACAGGGCGGGATACAGGTTTGGGAAAGTGCAGGATTGAAGCACTGCAACCCACATTGCATTTGGAGCAGGCTCAGATTTTTTACTCTGTACTAAGGCAGGAAGGTGCACTAGGGAGTGGGAGAAGGGAAACTTTCCTCTCCCCCTCAGATGAACTTTGTCATCTGAGCAAGAAAACGTTGGAACAATTTCATTTGCTAGTAAATCTTTTTTTACTACAGGGAAAAATAAAAACATGAAAAAATGATAAATGGCGATTATATTGTTTACATAATGAAAAATAATAGCTTTTAACATGTGTAGCAATGTCAAGGTCAAATATTCAATTAATAACTGTGAAAATGAAGCCATAAATGTTGCACCAAACACATACTTGGCAGTGATTATGATTTGATTCCTTGGATATCCAGACCAAGCCCATAAAATCGTGTGAGAAAAACAGTTTCCATTTATAGCTGTACATTTGTGTAAATCTGCAGATTTTGACACATTGTGACTTTAAGACAGAAGGGAAAATGTGGAATTGCTCAGTCTAATGGACGGTGTCAGACCTTTAGGAAAGAAATGTAAGGTTCTGCTGATCTATATAGGCAAGTCTCTGGGGAACGCAGGCAAGAATTAGCTCTGAGGTGAGAGAATGGGGAAGCCAGGAGTAATTTTAAATCTGACTGTATCATTTGATGTGCTTGCCAGGAATCCAGTCGCACAGCTGTGAGGAGGTTGGATTATTTGCTAATTTTGACTTATTTAGAAGATCATACTATGCATTCTGGAGATCAGTCATTCATTGCAGCGATATACAAAAGGAACCAAGGCTTTAGTCCTTTCATTTTCTTTCTGGGGCCAGGGGTGGGGTGGGGAGGACAGGGTTTCTCTGTGTAACAATTTTGGCTGTCCTGGATCTCAATTCATAGACCAGGCTGGCCTCGAACTCACAGAGATCTGAGAGCCACCTGTCTCTGTCTCCCAAGTGCTGGGATTAAAGGAGTGCACCACCACCACCACAGCAGTTGGTTGGTTTCACTCTTAAACGACAAAAAAAAAAAAAAAAAAAAAAAAAAAAAAAAACCAACAAACAAAAAAGTCTCCTTGGCTTCAGAGAGAAGAAGCGCCAGCTGCTTTCTTTGAAGAATTGAGATTAAGAATCCTTTGCTGGATTCTATAGTTGATTCCAACAGGAACATGAAATGCCCGCAATGCTGCGTGATAATGGTAAGACAATCATTGAAGAGAGCTCAAGAGGACAACAGCATCGTGGTTCCTTCCACCCAGCAGATTGGTCAGAATGGCATACTACAACAGTTGCGTACAAAGTCTCCAGGGTTTATACAGAGGTGAGAGATGTACTACAATCTGCCTTGACTCGCCAAGGAAAAAGGCACCTGCTAAAAGTCCTAAGAAGGGAACCAAAGTAGGGGACTTTGTGGCCCCTTCCTGTCATCAGTACTTAGCTCACAAAATGGTACTTAAATCAAGTAACTCAAAGAGAAGCAACAATAATCTAAGTGAATCGTCCCTCAAGCATCCTCCGGACTGATTTATCTGGCAATGCTACACTGAGAGCAAAGAAGATGCCTAGAGTTGCCAGAAATTAGTGGGGCATGGACCTGAGGTACTGTTCACTCCTGAGGATCGTGAGTGTTTGTCTGCGCTCAGCTACAGAGTTGAGCTTCTGCGGATTATCTAGGGTCTGAACCAAAGCCAATAAGCTCAAATCATGGCAAATGCATTCTAAGGTTCAATTCTCTATTCGTGAGCTTGGAGTTGAAGGATTCTCAGCAATTAGTAGAATTTTTTTGTTGCTTTTCAGAACTGACAGATTAAGGGCATATATGTGCATGAGCACCCGTGTGTGTGTGTGTGTGTTTGTGTGTGTGTACTTAAACTACTTTATTGTTCACAGAAATATCAAATCAAGCACAACTCTATGTGTGTAGGATGTCTCACCAAAATTAATGACCCAGCAGACAAAAGGCACAGACAAAAATTCCTGCTTCAACACAGTAGAGTTTGCCATTCAAAGAGCTCAAGACACATAAGTCTTTTGAAATGAAAATGATTTATGAACACTGTTTTAAATTTAATCTGATGGTGACTGTTGTTTACTTTGCTATTCTAGAGCATGAACTTAAATGTATCAAAAAAAAAAAAAAGAATTATGAACTGAGCTGTATGTAAGGATCCAGGTGAGAAAAAAAATAAAAGGGAGACAGAGAAAGTGAATCCTCTATGGGTGCTAATATTTTTGATTCATATAACCAGAGAGGGAGCATTCTACAGGTAAGAAAAGGTATGCACAGGCCAGAAGGAAAGCACACAAGAGAGAATCCAGTAAGTGATTTCATTGCATTTCTCCCCAGCTTGCAATACCTCAAATACTCCCAAATCCCAGTTCCTCCTCACACACGTGTGTATGGAAGAATACGATGTATACAATGTGTGAGATTACTACTTTTTATTCTGCAGATTGGTAAATAACTATTTTAGCTATTTATTCTTACTGGATTTAAAGTGATTTGAGTGATTCCTACTGTGATCCGAATAGCATGATGTTTCCTTCTCCAATGCCAAGCTTTTGTTAAACACCCTGACTTTTGTTTCAGTCATTATACTTCCTAGTTCTGGAATTCTTACTTGGTTTACTTTTATGATTTCCATAGCTCCCATCTTCAAATTTGTCTCTATTATACCCATCCTCTTCATGCTACTTTCTTTTTTTAAACATAGTTTGATAAACCTCTTAGGGATTCAAAATTTTGTAACACCTTACCATTTCCACTAAGTGTTGTCTTTCTGATATTTAGGGAATGTTTTAGAGTCCATTACAGCATTTCCTGTCTTTGGGGGGGCGGTGGTGAGGACAGATAGGTTGAATTGCATTTTGGCAGACAGCTACTGTGTTGCCAAATATGACCCGAGTCCTCCGAAGGTTTCTGCATTTTTTAATAGAAGGTTCTAGTTAAAAACTAATGCTAAAATTTCTAGAATGAAACAGCATGCAAATACAATATTGAAGTACCTTCTACTAGTTCTAGCTTTTTGGAGACTGTACATCCCTCAAGACCGTGAAGCATCAAAATCTGGTCAGCTCTTATCTCTCTTTTTGGCTGTCTATTGCACATTCTCCAGGGCAGCAATTCTCAACCTGTGGGTCGGGATCCCTTTAGGGGTTGAATGGCCCATTTACAGGAGTCACCTAAGACCATCGGAAAACACAGATATTTACATTATGATTCATAACAGTAGCAAAATTTCAGTTATGCAATAGCAATGAGAATGATTTTACGGTTGGGGAGATCACCACATGAGGAACGTTATTAAAGGGTTGCTACATTAGGAAGACTGCCCTAGCATCTGAACCAAACTATGTAAGGCCCACCGTCGTATGCCTAGCTCGCTTTCCTTGAACAGCTTCTTATTTTTAACAGTTTGTCCTATAGTTTCCATCTAATTTAGCAGCATATTATTTTTCTTATCCTGCTGACATATTATCTCAATATTCTATAACATACATGCAGAGTTATCAAGGTGATCATTGTCAATATTACACTACATTTTGAGGAAAAAAAAGAAAAAATGGAAATTCATGAATTATTCAAATATAGATGTCATAGATAAGATGGAAATGTGGACAGATTCTGTGATTGGTAGTCTGCAATTTATAAAGTACCAAGCAGTGGATAACCAAAGAAATTGGGATTATATTATGAATTGTTAGCTTTGTCAGTTAAAGAATTTGATTATTTTTCAGAAATGACTTTTATGTCTTTTAAGCATCAGGGCTACAGGTAACTATAGTTATAATGTAACACATTAATTTTTGTCAATAAAGCAGGAAAATAAAAGTCCAGATGTATTCTAATATATTTAAAGTACTTTGAAATGCTATGTTAGCATAATAGGTAGGCTCGTAAACAAATTAAAAAATAGCACTGAATATTAATTTTACACTCATGGTATCAGGCTTAAAATGTATTAGGTCTTTTTTTGATATTAACACTATCACAAATGTCCCACTTCAATATAGGTTCCACTAGTTTGATTTAAACTTGTCAATTTTGCTTGTAGTTGCTTATATGTTTAAATATTTCAATGGAAGTAGAATAATCAATTTCGACAGAGAGTTAAAAATATGTAGGTGGGATCAATTAAGAATACAAATGAAATTAACATTGATTATGTTATATTTAAGATTATTAAAATTGGATAGATTTATGAATGAAATAAAATTGAAAAATTAGATTAAAAATCATAAGGAATAATGATTAGCAAATTAAATCCTAAAAATAGCATTAAATTGATTTTTTTGTCTGTACCAAACTTCCCATTAAGGTCACTTAAACCTTCTCCACACTGTTTCTACAGTGTTGTATCCACTGCTGAATGTAATTGAAGAGGTGCGCTTGGACATTTGTTTGATTAATTTATTTTCCTTTATAGCCAATAGCAGCTTTACTAAGGCAGAAACATAAACCAACATGCTGAGTTTTATTTTCCCAAGAGGAGTGACCAAAGTAAGCTGTCAAAATATATAGTTTAAGTGGGGCAGAGTGACATATTCCTATATTTCAGCTGCTTGGGAAGCTGAGGCAAGAGAGCCATAAGTTTAAGGCTAGCTTGAACTAAATTTCATGACTGCTGAAAAAAAGAATAGAGATGTGGCCTAGTGGTAGAGTTCGGTAGTACACGGTAGGGTACTCCTGCACAAGATTCTGAGTACAATCCCCTGGACTGAAAACATATATCCTTATTCCAACGACACTTTACATCCAATAATTCGGGGGTGAAAAATCTTTATGCATAAGTGTCATAGAGTTTCTATCACTACAAAGAGACACCATGGCCACAGAAACTCTTATAAAAAAACATATAATTGGGGGTAGCTTCCAGTTTCAGAGGTGTAGTCCATTATTATTCTGGAGGAAGCATGGTGGTCTGCATGTAGACATGGTGCTGAAGAAGGAGATGAAAGTTCTACTGCTTGATCTGCAGGCAACTGAAGGAAACTGTGTACAATACTTCATATAACCTCAAAGTCTGCCCCCACAGTGACACACTTTTTCTAATAAGAACACACCTACTCCAACAATGAATTACCTAGTAGTGCCACTCCCTATAGGGCAAGCATTCCAATACATGAGTCTAAGGGGGGCATAACTATTCAAACCTGCCCCCTCCAGGCCCGTAGCCATAACATAATGCACAATATATTTAGTCCAACTTCAAAAGTCCCCATATCTATCATAATCTCAACAATGTTTAAAAGTTCAAAGTCTTTTGGAGATTAATTCAATCGCTTAAATGTAATCTTTCATAAAATCAAAATAAAAGAAAAACAGACCACATACTTACTACATACAATTGCACAGGATATATGTTTTAATGTTTATTGGCTATTTATATTTCTTTTGAGATTTGCTAAACTATGAATGACCCTTAGAGCCCTATCAGTCAAAGGGGCAATCTTTTCTCAAACTTTCTTCAAGAATCACATGGATGTAGTTGTATGCATGAGTTCTGTTCTATTCTCGTCTACTCTGTTTTAATGACTTAGGTGTCTGTTTCCCCTCTGTGTCTTGAGGTTTTTGTCACTGTGGCTCCATGGTGATATGATCTAGCGTCATGGTGATATGATCATGCTGTTATGATCTAGCGTTTCAGAGGTCTAGTCCATTATCAGCATGGTGGCGGCATGGTTCTAGAGAAGGAGCTGAGAATTCTACATCTTGAGCCTCAGATAGCAAAATGAGACTGTTTACCACACAGGTCATAGCTTGAGCATATAAGACCTCAAAGTCAACCCCCACAGTGACACACTTCCTCCAACAAGGCCATACTCCAATAAGGTCACACCTCCTAAAGTGTCACTTCCTACTGGTCAAGCATTCAAATACAAGTCTAAGGGAGCCATTGCTATTCAAACCACCATAATAAGTAAATATATATGACATTTGACTTATTTTGGGGGGTAAAATAAAGCATAATAACTTTTGGATTCTCAGCAAAAATTATTTTGTGTTCTCTCTTTTTTCTTTCTTTTTTATTGTTTTATAAATAATACCATTCATTCAAAATGTCCACTTCCTCCCCTCCTTCAATTGCCTCCCACTCCCCTTCTCCCCCTCTTCCCTCCCCCTCCAGTTTTAAGAGAGGGCAGGGTAACCTGCCCTGTGGGAATTCCAAGGCCCTCCCCACTCCATCCAGGCTTACGAAGGTATGCATCCAAATAGACTAGGATCCCAAAAAGCCAGTACATGCAGTAGAGACAAATTCCAGTGCCATTATCATTGGCTTCTCAGTCTGCCCCAATTTTCAGCCACATTCAGAGGGTCCAGTTTGAATGTTCTCGCTTCTAACACCAGAGCATCTAAACACTCACCTGAAAAACCATTGAGGAAAAACTGGTGAGGAAAGAGAAAAATCCTTTGTGTTCAGTCACTAAACTCATGTGCATTGAGAGAGACTAGATAAAGGTCTTTGGGGTTGGTAGACCTAATCCAGACTAAAGGATAGATGGCTGGTGACCGCCAATTACTGGCTACAACAGCACATTTTAAGATGTTAGGGATTTCGTTGTATTTGCGTTGCTGTAGATAAAAAGAATGCCCTGTGTGTAGGGGAAAGCTGAAAGAGCCTTCTCTGTATAAAGTGTCTAGACGGGGGTGAACACCAGTAGGCTAACTTAGGGTCTGGCAAGAGAGAAAGTGAGAAAGATGGAAGTTGTTCAGGTTAGTCTTGGCTAACAATTTAACTGGATTTGCACTCACCTAAGAGATAAGCTGTTGGGCACACCTGTGAGGGATTAGTCTGATCAGATTATTTGAAGTAGGAAAACCCACCCTAAATATAGGTGACACCTTCTCAGATGACAACCAGATAAAAGGAGGTACAGGGGGAAAAGACTTCATTACCTTCTTATTTCATTAGCAAGTTCATCTCTGTGTTGCTGCTGCTACTGCTCCTACATGTCTTTGCTGTTATGATCTAGCGTCTCTGGGTACCGACATGGACTAAGACTAGTAACTTTCCAGGGGTGTAGCAGGCCTTGTATGTAGCCTTATGGACTCAGCAGCTACTGGGTTCTAAACCTCTCCAGGGGGAAGACAGCCATTGCTGAACTGTTCAGACTGTATTGTAGAAGCCAATCGAGTGAATCCTACTTTAAGATGGCTTATAAGCATAAAAACATATCCATTGTATCAGTTCTGTTCCCCTGAAGAACCCTGGCTAAGGCTGGAGTAGACTAGATACATGTAGATGCTATAGGGGATGTCTAAGTAGTACAATTTAAGGCTATTCTATTGATGATTCCTTTTCCCCAAATTACCTAACCCAGGTTCTATTGTTTCAGTATAATATTGTTGTGATTGAATTCTTCAGATCTTCAAAGAGTGATTTGTCTTGGCTTTTCATCTTTACTCTAGTTTTTATTTATTAAAAATAATCCTGTTATTTTTATTTGACAGAATAAGTTAATAACCATCAGATCAAAGCATGACTATGGATAATTATGTGGATAATTATATATCCATCCATCTATTTATCTATTACTCTGGGCAAATTATGCCACAGTATGGACAAAATGAAACACATTGAATGAAAGCATGTTGGTGTTTATTTTGGATGTCAGTGTCTTCCCAAATATCCACCTTATACTGATACTAACAGAATAGTCACTCTCTTCCTGAGATAGCAAACAGTGGTTTGGCAGATTCTTAATCAAGACAAAAAGACAAAAGTGGCATATGTATAAAGTAAGAAACTGAGACTAGAGTAAAAGAAAATGCATTCCAAGTACAGAATAGACATGTGATACAGAGACCAAGAGAAACAAATAACTCAGACACACAAGGAGAACATCTGTTTTACCAATGTTTTTTTGCAGTAACCCCTGAGTAATTTGCACAAGTGATCTGTTCAATTTTAAAATTAAAGAATTGACTAAAACATCACACAATGGAGCCAGTGACCTAGGTCACCTTAGTGACAAGGCAATGATTAGCACCCGAGTTTCCACTTTGCTTTCAACATTGATTACACCACACCAACATCTGACTCCTTTATTGGTCATTAATCTTTCATTTATATATATGATGTAGGATTCCCCTCTGTATGCTGTTAATACCATTGGTTAATAAAAGACTGCTTTGAGCCTGCAGCAGAGCAGGGCAGAAAGAGCTAGTTGGGGAAAACTAAAGGGAATGCTGAAAGAAAGAAGAGCAGGGTCAGAGAGAAGCCATGTGGCCTCACAGGAGACAGATGCCAGAACATTAGCCAGTAAGCCACAGCCATATGAGGATACACAGATTAATGGAGGTGGGTTAAATTAATACATGAGTTAGCCAATAAGACACTAGAGCTAATGGGCCAAACAATGATTTAAATAATATAGTTTCTGTGTGATTATATCAGTTCTGGGTGGCCGAGACAAACAAGTGGCGTACTACAACTTGTATAAAGATCTAAAAATATTTAATCACCCATTAGTGGAAAGACTAACCCTTTAAGGATTCACACAGAAGAGGATATCAGCAAGAAAATCTGTAAATTAAGTGGGTTCCACGACAAAATTCTCTCTCCATTATTGTATATCCTGCTCTTGTCTGAGCATTTCTCACTAATGGTTACATGGACTTCAGCCTTCCAAATTCTTTACATTTGCAAACACACTTAACATAAATTTCTGAGAACATTCCATATTTTGAGAAAAGTAACAAAATTATGTATTTTTAAAAATGCAATATTTTCACATTGTATAGCTTCAATAAAGGCAGTGTTTACATGTCCTAGCTTCTGTGTATAGATGAGCTATGAACATGGACGAGCAAGAGCATATGTATTAGAAAATAGAATCCATTAGGTATATATGCCTAGAAATGGTATATTTGGCCATACAGTAGATCTATTTCTAGCTTTTTGAGGAACCACCACACTGTTTTCCATAGTGGCTGCATCAATGCTACTCTCTTCATTGGAATAATAAGGTTTCCTGTTCACCACATCCTTGCCAATATTTGTTGTCTTTTGTTTTCCTTATCTTTGCCAATTTCTGACTGAGGGAAGGTAAAATCACTAAGTAGCTTTAATTCACATTTCCATAATAGCTAAGAACAGTGATAAGTAGATACTGAAAATGCAGGACACAACGAAATTCTATTCAGTTATAAAGAAAAATGCAATCATGAAAGTTGTAAGCAAATGGATGGAACTGGTAATTTTATACTAGTAAGGTAACTCAGATCTAGTAAGATAAATAACACGTTTTCACTTGTGTGTGGATCTTACCTTCATATCTTTAGATTTATGTGTCTATTTTGGAATATTGATAGAACTAGAGCTAGACAGGAACCATAGGTGGTGAGGGTGAAGAAAGCTTGTATTACAAGAGGGGAGATAGTAGAACACAGGTGATATGAAAGGGGGAGTGGGAATAATAGGGAGAGATGTTTAAATAAGGAAAGGATAAAGGGGCAGGACAGAAGAGAGTGTTTGGAAAAATCCATGAAAACATGCTATTTTATGTGTTTCACACCAATTTGTAGGCAGAAACTGCTTGTTTGTTTCCCAGCCACCAGACCCAAAATAATCACACAGAAACTATATTAATTTCAATTCTGTTTGACCAAATAGAGTTAAGCGTATTTCTAGCTAGCTCTCCTATCTTAAATTAACCCATTTCTATTTTTTTTTTTTTTTTTTTTTTTTTTTTTTTGGATTTTTCGAGACAGGGTTTCTCTGTAGCTTTTGGTTCTTGTCCTGGAACTAGCTCTTGTAGACCAGGCTGGCCTCGAACTCACAGAGATCCGCCCGCCTCTGCCTCCCGAGTACTGGGATTAAAGGCGTGCGCCACCACCGCCCGGCTCCATTTCTATTATTTTATATTTTACTACGAGGCTCATAGTTTACCAGCAAGTCTCTGAGTGTCTGTCTCCTTCCGCAGCTACATGACATCTCTCTGACTCCGCCTACTGTCTCTTCTTCTATCTGTGGGAATTCTTCTCTTGCCCTATTCTGTGCTACAATAGGTTCAAAGCAGACTCTTTATTAACCAATGGTATTCACAGCATATAGAGGGAAATCCCATATCATGCATGAACACATACACACTATACATACACACACCATAAACACATATCCATAACATATATGTTATACAGTTTCTGCTTCCAGAAACTATAGGCTGCCAAATCAAAAGCCGGATGGCACATGAAAGGTACCTCCTCTTGAGTTTTTAGTCAGGACTATCATAGTGACCACCAAAACAAAACATACTGTTGCCATTGCTCTTGGTTAGCCACCAGAATTTAATGATATGACAGACCGCACTGCTGAGAACACCACAACTTTGGTCACAGGAAATGGAGAAATCAAGTTGGTACTGCCTGGGAAGCTTCCTCTTACTTTGTGGTCTACCTTGCAAATTCTTACAATGCATCAAAGTGCAGAGAGTAAGTGTCAACAGAGTGCTCAGCCACAGATGGGACATCTGCATCACTGAGGCTCAAGGAAGAAAAGACGAAAAGATTGTAAAAGTCAGAGGTCAAGGAGGACCAAAGTGAAAGCTGTCCTCTAGACATAGCAGGACCATTACATTTATGAATGTACGGAAGCTGCGGTTACCTTCACAAGACCTGCGTTATATAAAACCAGTCAATACTCTGCCATGGAGGAGACAAGGCTCCCTAGCTCCCAACCCTAACTGAAGAACTATTGATGGCTTCTGGGGAAGGATGAGATCTGTTTTTAAGGGTGTGAGCCCTGATATGTTAACTACACTCTAGTGTGTGGCCTGATAACCATGAGCTGATGGGCAGCCCAGACTTGATTCAGTGACTGAAGAAAGGAAAAAGACAAAAGATTAGGCAAGCAGGACTGGATCTAGGAAGAGCTGTGAGCAGTGGGAGGTGAACATGATCAAAATATGTTTTATGAAATTCTAGAGTTAATGAAAATATCACAATAGAAAGAGAGAAAGCCATGAGTGTTCCTGTTTCATGCAGCTTTGCCCTCAGTCCTACTGGACTCAATATAAAGAGAAAATAGTAGGAAAAAACATAGATGAATTAACTCATTTCATAAAGTGCAATGAGCCTCATAAACAATCAAGGGTGTTAATCCCTTAAAGAAATGCAAGAGAAGACCCCACCTACTTTATTCAATACGGGAAGAAATGGTTTTGCAGTGGTGGAAAGAAGATTGTGTTCTTTAAGCCACTGCAAACCTGCTCCTTAGTGTTGAGTGAGAAATGGCAAACTCAGTCCCACTTGCTGCTTGGGCGTATAAGTGGCAGTAATTCACCATTTCCAATTTCTTAAGGGGGGTTGAAAAATTTTAGCCCTCCTTTCCTTACAAAAGGATTCTATACCCCTTTCTCACTGGTGACTTGTCTTAGCAATGGAATGTGAGTTGATGGGACACACACCTCAAACAGCAGCAGAAACATGGAAAAGTACACGTTTTCTGCAATACATGTGTCTGCCACCACTGTGGCTTCTGTTCTATCTACTGTGTCCAAGGTGAGGACTATCATCACCACCTTGTTCTCAAAAAAACCAAGAGAGGCTGATCTAAATCTGACTCAGCCAGAGTCAAAGACCACAGTGGATCTGTAGCTGCTGGTGTCTGTGAAAATTTTATTTATGTGACTAATAAACATGTGCTGTAAACCACGACAGATTTTTTAAAAAACTTGTTTGTAAATGCAGGACAACACAGCAGAATCTGACTAATGCAGTCCCTGAACCACACAGGCAAATATTGTGCATCCTTCCAGCCCAGTTACAATTTAAACTGAACTATCAGAACCTGAGCATGCATCAAAGTCCACAGCATCTACAATGGGCATCAACCTGTACATCTATTTACAAGCCTTGTTTTCATTCTACAAAATATCTTTAAAAACTTGCAAAATCACATTCCCTTCTAGCCATGTTATTTTGTTGTTTTTAAGACTTTTTAAAAATTATTTTTAGTATATGGGTGTTTTGCCTGCATGCAAGTCTGAGCAGCAAAAGCACACCTGATAACGTCTAATGCCAGAAGAGGGCATTAGATTCCCTGGAACTGGAGTTACATGGGTGATGGGAATTGAACCTGTGTCCTTTGGAAAACATTTCTTAACCTGTACATAGGGAGTATCCCAGCACCTGTGTCGCAACCTTGCAAGACTGTATTATACACAATAGGACTTTGGCTTTCGTTTCCCTGCAGTGGGACAGTTCTTGACTCATTTTATAAAAGTTCAGAATGTAAACTTAAACATTGCATAATGCGAAAGTTAAAGTTTCTTCATTTTTAAATTTTGCAAGACTGGTGTGTGGATACTTATGTATGTAATTGTACTGATACATGCATGATCAAAAGTAATTATTCTAATTATAACCCATTTTTTAGGGCTTGTCATCATGCTGTCTCTGAAAGAAAATATTTTAACATTCTTTTGGTAAAAATAAACTATTTCAAGTTTAATCAACAAACCAGCTAGAGGCATGCCTGAGGCTTGGAGGTAGCCGTCTGTGTTAAATCTCGGTTCTGCTTTACTGTTTAGTCAATTAATTTTTCAGCATTTGAATATGTACCATTTCCTTTCATAAGGCTTCGTTTCTTTACCTGTTGCTTGTACCTACTAAGACCATCCCATAGGTGTAATCAACATTTAAAAATTTACATAGGTCACCTAGCACAATTTGTAATTTGTACATTGTGTGTGTGTGTGTGTGTGTGTGTGTGTGTGCGTGCGTGCGACAAGAATACCATGTGTTCTGGCTGCCTTTCCTTCCTGCTGTTAACAAAGGCACAAGTGTCCTTTGTGGTTCTTGTATTCATATATATATGTGCTCTCGCACACACTTTCTCATGTCCTTATCACAATAAAATACTATGCTATTTTAAAGATGAAAGGGACTGAGATACAGAAGACTAAAAAGGTAGGTCTAGCTTTGAAAGAAATATGAGACAACCTAGAATCTGAGGTATTTGATGGGCAAAATGTCTGTCATTTCATAAATTGGTATTGTGACTCATACTCATTCCACATGCTGTGCTGAGAACCGGGCAAAGCTGCTCTGCAGAGGAAGATTGGCATTTGGCACCTGCCAAAGAGCTTAAGCTTTCCTAGTACTGGAAGCCTCGGATTCCTCGTGAAATCTTTGTTCAACTTAAGTGGGAAAATGTTTGTGCTGCTTACAGCAGCAAGGGTACTCCAGTCTTATAAAACTTCATAGTTGTCATGTATTTTTATCATTTGGAATTTTTTCCTTGTTTTTTTGAGAAATCCACTAGGTTTTCATGAACACGTACTTACCATTTGAAGTCACCTCATCTGTGTAAACTGTACTTAAAGCATCCATAAAACCAACAGTTAAGTAGAAATCACACTGCTGCAATATTACAGATGGCTTTAGTTTATTTTACATAACATCAGTAGTGCATAATTTATGATAACTATATTTATATTAAAATGGAGTACACAGAATAGTAAATTTTATACAAGGGCTTATAGAACAATGACGCTGGGCTCAAAGATGAGAAATATGAAAACATATATCAAAATGTCCCCATAATCTCAACACATCATAAGGAAAACAAGATATATTTAAACAGTGATCTTATAATTTTGAATATGCTCCTATCATATTTTAATAACATTAAATTCTTTTAATTCCACCTATTAAAATGATTGATGAGAACTTTAAGGTATGAAAATGTTACTAATACCTTTTTTGTTGCTTTTTTGCTTGTTTTTCTTTTCTATTTACATTGACTACTAAAGTAGGCTTTTGTTGCCTACCAATTCTCGAGCACTTGTATGATTTTAATTTGAAATCTTTTCAACCACACACACACTCAAATAATGTTATAACCTGCTTGAAGGAATGTATATGTCATATGTCAGAAAATTGTCATGATCATTTTGCATTGTGCAAGTCTCATGGAAATTACCTTAAAATATTTCATTGACCAGAAGACCTGCAACCATCTAATAGAATATGATAAGCCATGTCAATATTAATATTAATAGTTTAGTGGCATTATATCTTAAAAGGTTATTATTATATGAAGTCAATGTCTACACTGTATAACTTTTTTATTAAGAGAAATCACTAGAAAATACTTTATACTTTACACAATGATATGTGAAGATCTTACTTGGAAATACCACATTAAGGAAGCAGTTTAATGAAGCATTTGGTTTAGACTCATAGACAGCCTGGCATTAAAAATTTTTTGAAAGACTAAGTAAGGAAACAAAAATGATGTTGGAGGTTTTAAGTTGAAGAGGAAACATTGCAAGGAAGCTTCTAGATCCAATGTCACTGAGTAATGATGAAAGAGAGAAGGTGTATAAGTAGAAAGGATAAGAGAAATAGACACAAAGGTATTGAAAGATGCTTTGTAAGCCACTGAATGAATTTTGAATTGCACATTCACACAGACAGCCATGTTTGCATTAGCTCCGTGGACAACAGACTACATGGTTGAAACAGAGATGCTGTATGATGTTTGGAGTCCATATCTCCAGAGCAGGACAGAAGTGATTGGAGATGGACAAGAATAAGTTAATTTGTCATATATTCTGAGAGGATACCATGCAGCATGCAGAATGGATGGCATCAATAGCATTCAGAAATAGGAGGAACTAGCATGACTTCAAAGCTTTCAGCCTGGTGAAATAGGTGACTAAGACAGTTGTGTTCATTTGGGCTGAGGAAAATTTTGGAAGAAGTGTGTGCAGAGGAAATCAAGAGTATACTGTAGCCTATATTAGGATTGTGGTTTGAATGTGAATTTAATATAGTGTTCAAAATAGAAATTTAGTATTATAATACAGAATAATTAGCTATGTAAAGCTGTGTTGTTTTTGTTTATGCTGCATTTGTTTAACTGTGTAAAGATCTGTTGCTGTTTCACTTTGCCTGCTTAAGGCACTTGATTGGTCTAATTCAAAGCTGAACAACCAATAGCCAGGCAGAGGAGGGATAGACAGGTCTATCAGGCAGAGAGAAGAACTGCAGCCAACCAGAGCCCCAGTTAACCAGACACAGAAAAATCAGGAAGGAAAATATGATTTGGGGGCTGACAGTCCAAGAAAGCCTGCTACAATTTAGAAATTTACATCCTGCTACTGGATGGATGATGGCACAATTTAATGGAATGAATAAAAAGAAACACTTAGTTCTGACCTGATGGTGGCAGAATCATGGGATCTCTCTTTGTAAATCATGCAACGAGACATTTATGAAAAGGTGCTAAATATGAATTTGGGCTTGCAAATTTGGTATGTAAATGAGAAATCTGGTCTGAAAAATATTCATTTTTTTCTTTTACTAAAAAGTTATCACAGATATTGAAAGCAAGAGGATGGAAGGAATAAACTAAGGAAAGAAAGTAAAGAGAGGAGCAAAACTGGTCACAGATAACCGTGAACTTTAAATGCCAGCAAGGCTTTCTTCATTTTACTATCCATACTTTGTAGGGGAAAAAAAATCTTTAAATGAACTGTAAGGGTCTTATATAAACTATAGCTTGTTGGAGTATGTGAAAATCTGTATTCTTCAAGTCAAACACACTGTGGAAAACTATGGGTTTCCCTTTAGTGCCTGGATTTCCGAATTTGACAGCTACCTTGAGACAAGTGTTTCTTTCTTTTCCACCAAATACATTTTATTAAACTACTATTGTTAAAATTTTGTTTTGTGCACTCCATATGAGGATCTCTGCTAAATTTTCCTTCCATGTGTGCCTCTCTTTTGCATGCTGTATAGTTCCAACTGTTTCTCAGCTTGAGAGATGGCTCAGGGAGTAAATGAGCTCCTCTGCAATTACGTGGTCCCGAGTTTGGATGCCAGCGCCAGTGTAAAAACAAGGTGTTGTGTCTTGTTGTGTTCTGTGCAGCTGTCACTACAGCACAGAATAATGGGGGGGGCGGTTGCTGGAGGAAGAACACTGACTAAGGGCAGCAAGAGAATGAAGAAAGGACAGACACACACATAAGGAAAAGTGGGGTCAATTGGGCTTTGTGTGCTCTGATGGAACTGTACCTGCTATCCTCACAACCCGGAACCTTAGTGAATTTATGATGCACAGCACAGGGGGAGGAGTCAGCTGGTCTCAATCAAACGTCTCTGTAGGTAAGCAGCTTGGGATTGTAAACATCTAGGAGAAGGAAGCAGAAGCGCTATTATATGCACACACTGATCTATTATCTGTAAAAGCTCATGCTTGGACCACAGGAAGAATGTTTTGACAATTTCAAGCATGACCTAAGAAAGGCTTTGCCAGTTTCCAAGGGCTCTTTGTCATGCCTGTGACCTTATGGATAATACACATTCACTCAGGATATCCCTCACTCTGGGCCTCCTCTGTTCCCTACAAAACAGCAAGTTCCAGATTCAGTGAGAGGCCTTGTCTCATCAAAAAGTAAGTCAGGAAGCATCAGAGATACCTACAGTTTCCACACATAGCTGAGCACACCCACAAACACATACACCACACTCAAAGGGGAAGGTAGAACATGGGAAAAAAAACTGTATCCCACAATTTCCTTTGCAATGCAAATTTGGTTCTTCCAGTTAGATGCATCACCAAAGGGCTTAAGTGAACTTCGAATTTTCTTCAAACTCCTATTGGCAAGTACCTTTGTGGCAGTTAACAGCTTGTGGTGGTGTCTATAATGTCTTGATAAACCAGAGTCTAGTCTCTACAGTTTTGGATGTAGATGACATTTTTAGCTTGGGAAGCTGCCTTTTTCTTGGGGTGTAGTCAATTGTGTTTAGTGTAGAAGCCTTAATTCTAGCTCTCTGATCCCTGTATCACAGCCAAGTCCATTGAGCTGAAATTGAATAGTTGAGGTCTCCACAGCTGACAGTGCTCTCTATTCTTAGTCAATCAGTGCTGCTATTCTAGGAAGGTCACAGGAGAGGTCATTGCTCCAGTACTAGCTGTGGATCTGTGAGAACTTTGACGTGAACTACCAGTTTGCTAAATCTCCAAGGCATTTCTAGCTCCTTCACTGGAGCAATGTTCTACGTGAAATCTGAGGGAGAACAGAGAATTAAACACAGGGAAAACATTGGTGAAGGAGAGCCTCACACTCATCACTCTCTATCACTTAATTTAATATAACATACCAACTCATTATGAGTTCACAGAGAAAAATACTTCTAAACTTAGTGGCCAGAGCCCAATTTCAAAATTTATGAGCTAATTCCTGAGCAAAACTAAATGATTCGCCATCGTGATTCACAGTACTAACTTCATATCCTTATTCATAACCCACAAATTGAAGTAATTCATTTCTAAAAGTACTTTTTAGCAGAAAAAGGAACAGAAGATTCACCTCTAAAACAAAAATTGTAATAAAATTGGCAACTTATTCTATTAGAAGAAATAGGATCCCTTCATAAAGATGCAGATGCACCCATTTTTATGGCTAAAATGTTTGGTACAATTGTGATTTATGGAGTGCCATGTGAACAGTCTAAGGGTGTGGGACGTGTTCTTCTCAGACTATGTGATGAGTGTCCAGAGCTCTCAGCTTGCATTCATTATCTTTACAGTATAGCGAGAGAAGAGGAATCTGTGCTCTATGCATTTAATTTTAGGTTTCTCATAAATGAGAGCTAAATACAAACACAGAAGCCACAAAAGTGCAAGTCCAAGGAGGTGTTTAGCCTCACCAGGTGACAGTCATGATGAAGAAATGGATGCCACAAAACAGTATAAGCAAGACAAAATGATTGATCCAAAGCTCATCGTGGATGACGTGAGTCTCAAGTTCAAATATAACTGTAGGGAAACAAGAATGATGAAGAGGATGGAACATGTGCTATGGGACCAGCTGACATGCCTTAGGTTCTTGATGATGCCCTTTTTTGATGCATTATATTTGAAAAAAGCCCTCCAATCTTGCATTTCCTTTCCTGTAAATTAGAGAAAGCAAAGGTTCACTTGCACAGTAATAGGTCAAAGCATAGCACTAACTGCTGTTCAAGAAAAAAGTTATTGCATTCATTGTTTGCCTATTAAATTTTGGGCAGAAAGCATTCAAACACAGAAAATTTAACTATAATGTTTTGCTTCTTGACGAACGAGGCAAAGTGCTTCCAGGAGGCATTCAGAGTCCCTGAGGGGAAGTGTGCTCTGCACGCTTTCTCCTCTGCTCAAGGCAGCGGTATCTCTGCTGCTTCCCTTTTGAAAGAAGATTAATTTCTGAGAAACCTTCCCACATCCTGATTCTCCAGCACATGAGTTCTTCCCCTCGCCGATGGAAAATGAAACACTAATACAAATGAAACATTTACGTTTCAATGCAATTTTACAAAGTGCTTTCATCACATAGATGCCAAACTTATGAAGATGATCTTATAAGTGTCTTTATAGAGATATCCATGTGAAGACAAACACCAAATGTGTCGCTATACAGGTCACATTGTTTATACATCATTTATAAAAGCTGATGAACTATAAGGCAGGGGTTGAGTGTATCTAGGTTTTCCTCAGGGATAAGAGAAAGGCACCAGTGCAGAAGTATAAGGTGATCTCTGAGTACTAAGTGAGCTTTTAAATGGGCTATCCAAAGGCTACTACAACACAGAATCCGGGTATAGAAGCAAATTGCAAACTAAAAGAGCTACTACATTGATACATTCATTCTGCTGCTGTACTTTTATTGACTATAAAAAGCTTCGTTGCTCTGTAAACACACAACATTTGAAATGGAGGATTCATCAGGCAACACAATGAATAATTAGCAACATTAAGAGACACACTGAATCAAATTTTGCTATAAGACCTGAAGAAGGCAGAAGCAATGCAAAGATTCATCCAGCTTTCATAAACAGATACATGTAGTCCCATGTGGCAAGCTAAGTGTAAAAACAAAAAGTTGAGATGGGGTATGAGTGTTTTGTGAAAACTCAGCTGAAAGCAAAGAACAGATGAGAATGAACACTAATAAAAACAAACATTTTTGAAGACCAAATTCGTAAAATCTAAACCTCAGAGTCAGCGGGTGACCTCAGTCAAGCCAGTGAGATGCTCGTTTTAAGGTGAGTGGTGCCTCCACATAATTGTGAGCTCCATCCTGTCAACAGGAACTGCTGTTCTCCATGATGTGTGTCCTCCTCGAATTGATACAAGATTATATATGACACATCCAGTTACATATAGGACATGCTTCACCTAAGTGAGATGATCCTGACATTGTGATACTTTGATTATCAGATAAGACAACTGAACAGGAAAAGTGGCTCATCCCTTCACTTCCCAGGGACAGGACAGAACAATAAACATACTAGCATTTTCTTTGGTAAAAGTCTTAGAACCTAACCATTCATTCATTTAAAACATGTCTTCTCTTTTGTTTCAGAGACAAACTTGTCAGGTCGGCAAGGTTAATCATAAAGTATGAGTATCTACAGAATAAAGACCCATTAATGATATTGGGGGACAGGAACAGTTTTATTTGAAGGATTTTCACTGTCCACCCTCTTTAGGAGGGGGGCTGCTTGCTTATCCTGGTTGCCCACCCCTGAAATAATCACACAGAAACTGTATTAATTAAATCGCTGCTTGGTCTGTTAGCTCTAGCTTCTTGTTGACTAACTCTTACATTTTAATTTAACCATCTTCATTAATCTACACATCACCCCAAGGTCATGGTCTGCCTGCAAAGTTTCAGCACGTTTATCTCTGGTGGCGAATCCATGGTGTCTCTCTGACTCTGCTCTCTTCCTCCCAGCATTCAGTTGAGTTTTCCCTGCCTACCTAAGTTCTGCCCTATCAACAGGCCAAGGTAGTTTCTTTATTCATTAATAGTAATCACAGCACACAGACAAGACGCCCACATCACATCCTCCCTCTGTGTTTCTATTCTAGTCAAATCAAAGTAATGTGTCAAACTTAGAGAGAACTTACCAGTACATTTCATTAAATTTATAGAAATGCCTAAATTGAGGATGAAATATGAGTAGCTGAAATAAACTAAACATTTTGGGGTGATCTGAATAGGACACATCACTCACAGGCTTGGGTGTCTGAATAATTGATCACTTGCTTCCTGTTTGGTGGAGCAGTTCTCAGAGGTGCACATGGTGTGGCTCTTCTGTAAGGAGTGTATTCCTGGGGGTAGGCTTTGAGATTCTGGAGGAGGTGTATTCCTGAGGGTGGGCTTTGAGATTCTGGAGGAGGTATATTCCTGGGGGTGGGCTTTGAGATTCTGGAGGAGGTGTATTCCTGGGGGTGGGCTTTGAGATTCTGGAGGAGGTGTATTCCTGGGGGTGGACTTTGACTTTAGAAGACTCACTCCACTTCCAGTTCTGTCTCTACATGCCACGCTTATCTTTGAGGATGTGAGCTCTCAGCTCCCTGCTCCAGCTGCCATTCCTTTCTCTTGCTCTCATACGTGCTTCTAGCCATGAGAGAATCTTATCCCTCTGGGACACATTACACTCTCTCTCTTCTTTTAGTAACTTTGGATCATGTTTTAGCTGATATTGATATTAGTAATAACTTCTGCTAAACATTAAGATTATCAAACTCAGATTTTCTTTCATAGGAAAAGAAAGAGAAAAAAAATTTCCTACCAGTTAAGAAAGACAATTTTATTTGAAGCTCAACATTTTCCGTGTGAATAAAAGATGTATCAAGAGTGATGTTTTTACAATGTTAGTGATTGTAGTATTTTAAACTACAATAGAGTACTTTTTAAAAATGGTCCTGAATTTAACAGTTCATTTTCTTTTATTACTCTGATATAATTTCTCACAGATGGCCCTTTCGGCAACTTTGTATGTAGGTTTTGTAGTTGCTTTGTTCTTTGTAGTGTTACAAACTCTGGCTCTTGAAAATCCTGGCCTTGAGTTTCCCCAAGGACTGGCCAGTTGCTGAATAGAGGTGCCCATATTCACCTGTTCCTTTACGAAGAAAGAACTGAACAACAAATAAATAGCCATGGTTCTAAGTCAGGGGCACTACAATGTAGTGAGACAGAAGAGGGGGCATTAACTTACATAGACCTAGGATAGCAGAAAAGAGAGAAAACAGACAACTCTAAACTTGATTATTGCAGGACAGAGCATGAACAGGTTAGTCCCAGCAGAGTTCATTGCTGTGGAGATCAACAACCCGAGTGACAAGAGGCATCCACAGTCTTCACAGCTTTGCAGTTCATGGAGAGGAAATGCCTGGATTCCACATCCTTCATTTGTTTTGGGGGGAAAGTGTGCATTTTCTTTCCATACCCCACTCCTCAGAGCACAGCCAGCTATAACATGTGAATCTATGAGCAAAGACACACTGCTATTCTAACTTGAACAGTACACTGCCTCAGAGTTCACTGACACATTCTAAATTGCATGACCTCTCATTGACTCTGTGTAATCAACCTTACTCAACCAAACACGTGTTCCATACCCCTGGTCACCAACACGACTGAAGAAATCTCCATATTACTCCACGTGACTAACATCACTAGTCCTGTCACTACGGGACCACACAATAAGTTTGTCACCATTCAACGCACCACACTCCCTTAACCATTATATCCCTTTTCTCACTTGGCTCTGGAATCAGAAGGACTTTCTGACCATGCTTCTCCATGCTATAGACCCCAAAGTCATCAATGACAGCTGAAATTGCTACAACAACACACCTTAAGGTGCTTATTGTGCATTGACTCTGGAATGTACCCCATAGTCTTGTGTCTTGAGTGGTTTTCCATCTGTTGGAAATAATTTGGTAGTTTGTGGAACCTTTCAGAAATGGGGCTTGGATGACAAATTTAAGTTATTAGTGTTGGGTCTTTGAAAGTTACATTTCTGTCCTTAGTTGCAGTTCCACACTCTGCTTCTGGCTCTATGACGATGTGACTAGCTGACTCTACTACACATTTCTGTCATCCTTAACTGAGTTGATCCACCTTGCCTTCTGTACCATGTTGGACTAAAGTCCCCTAAATCCTTGAACCAAAATACGTTCCTTTTTCCTTTTTTCTGTCAGGTGTTTGGAACCAAATGGCATGGATATGACTATTGAAATGGGCAACTACAATCAAAGAAAACTCAGTGTAGTTTACCAAATCAAAACACTAAAGTTGTCTTTCAAAGACAGTTTTTCTACAAAATGTGCATGTATTTACTTTTACTTTATAATTGTGAGTGAATGCCTGCATACATGACAGTACACTACATGTCTGTGTCAAGTCTGGAGGTCATAAGAGTGCTTCACATTCCATGGAACAGGCATTACAAATGGTTTTGAGCTGTTATGTGAGTACTGAGAACCAAGTCTATGTCTTTTGGAAGAGCAATAAGTGCTCTTAATCACTGAGTAATATCTCTAGTGCCCCAAAATGAACCTTATAGATTAAATAAAGAAAAGTGATCCACCACACACAAATCTCAAAGTTGGGATTCAAAGAGCATGGAAAATGGGGACAGTATAACAATTCCAAAATAACACAAACACCAAACACATGCAGTAACAGAACCCAAAGAAAAATGTATTGATGTTATGCCTGATAAGGACTTTAAAGGTGATTGCAAGATAACTCAGCAAGACTCAAGGGAATGCAGAAAGACAACTCAATGAAATCCAGAAAGCAGTTCATAATATTAGTGAGAAATTTAGCAAAGGGAGAGCTATTATGAAAACATTATATAATCATTGAGGTTAATGACTCAGTTAGATAATGTTATTAGAAACTTCAACAAGAGACTGGAGGAAGCAAAAGAAAAAAGACAGGAAATTGAACACAAAAATTTCAAAAGTACCTCAGACTGAAAGAAAGAAAGAAAATGAACAGTTATTGATGGGATACCCTTATGTGAATAAGTATCGTTATTTTAGGAGTGACAAAGGTAAAGAGAAGACAATGGACAAAGAAAATGTATGCAGTAAAATAATAACTGAAAATTTCTCCAATCTTGAAAGAAATATAAACAAGTTCCAGGAAGCCCCTAGCCCTCCAGGTAGAAATGGCCAGAAAAGATTCTCATGACTGTACATTGAAATCTAACCACCAAAAATATAAGACAAAGAAAGAATTCTAAAAACAGCATGATTAAAAGTCCAGTCTTTTTTAAGAGGAAATCCATCTATCCAGCTATAAATTTCTCAGCAAAACCCTGTAGGCCAGAAGACAATGGGATCAAGTATTCCAAATTTGGAATAAAAAAATCCAGCTGACAATCAAGACTACTATACCCTGCAAGGTTTTCCTTCATAAATGAGTGGAACTTCCCAAAATAAACAAAACAGGAAGAAATTCATTACAAGATCTACCCCGTGAAAAGAGGAAGTGGTACAGTAAAGCTAAAAATGTTCTCATTGTCATGAAAGCATGAGGCATTATAAATCCTACTAGAAGAACAGACCCAAAAGGAAACAGAAAAGAACAGCCCTCACAAGTATATTAAACTATCAATCTACAAAGATATGTAACACAAGAAGAAAAGAAGTAAGGACATTCAAAGCAAGTAGAAGAAAATTACAGAAGTCTTGACTTATCAATAATGATTCTAAGTGTCAAATAAAAGGAACAGATCGAGAGAGCTGATTTTTTTAAAAAAAGATTCAACTACTTAATTTCTTTAAGAAACTCACTTTCCCACTAGCTACACATAAAGATTAAGGCATGGGAAGAAGATATTCCATGCAAATAGAAACCAAAACGGAGCAAGACTAACTAGCTATACTTTAGCAGAGAAAAATCTACTTTAAGATAAGTTCTAAAGACTCATAAGAAGTGTACATGATCTTCCAGGAATCCATTCATCAAGAAGATATAATGATTATATGCCTATATGCACTTACTACTACAATGGATAATATTTTAAAATGATAAGAAGAAGGAGTTTGCAATACAGTAATAGAGCTTCTTATGTCCATCAATGCATAGATAATTTAGATAAAAAAATCAAAGATTTAAAAAAATCAACATGAGATTTAAGCAATTTAACAGTGCATATGACTGGATGATTAGGAGCTCTGACTTTTCTTCCAGAATATCTGGGTTCAGTTCCCAGCATCCATGTAGTGGCTCACAACCCTCTTGTGGTGGTTTGCAAATGAATACCCCCCCATAGATTTACATATTTGAATGCGTAGGTACCAGGGCGTGGAACTATTTGAAAGGATTAGGAGAATTAAGAAGTATAGCCTTTTTGGAGTGGGTGTGGTCTGGTTGGAGGAAGTGTGTCACTGGGGGTGGTATTTGCAGTTACAAAAGCCGAAAGCAGGCTCAGGTTCTCTCTCTCTCCTCCTCCCCTCCCCTCCTCACCTCCTGACTGCAGACTGGGATGTCAAAATCTCAACTACTCTCCAGTATCACACCTGCCTGCTACCACAGCCCCTGCCACAGTGAAAACGAACTAAGCCTCTGAAACTGTAAGCAAGCCCCAATTAAATGCTTTCCTTAATAAGAGTTGCTGTGATCATGGAGTCACTTCACAAAAATAGAATGCTGACTCAGGCAGCCTGTAGTTCTAGGAGGCCCAGGGTCCTCTCCTGGCCACCTCAGACACTGCATGCATTGGTGCATAGATATACACTAAACATGAACACACAAAAAAGTCAAATTAAACTTAAAGATTTTAAAGAGAAAAATATATCTAACTAATATTTTTCCAGAACACTTTGCCTAAAAGAAAGTTCTATACAAAGAAAGTGAGGCAGACTACACAGCCATTCATAAAATACTAGACTACAAGCTGGGCAGTGGTGGCACATGACTTTAATCCCAGCACTCGGGAAGCAGAGGCAGGAGAATCTCTGTGAGTTCAATGCCAGCTTGGTCTACAAGAGCTAGTTCTAGGTCAGGCAACAAAACAACACAGAGAAACCTTGTCTTGAAAAAACAAACAACAACAACAACAAAAACCCACCCCAAACTAGACTACAGGTTTCAATATCTCCTGGAATAAAAATAACATTCTATATTTTTCCTGATCACAATGAAATAAAATTAGAAATTAAAGCAACAATAATAAAAATAAAACTGTGAAAATTATACAAATACATGCAAACTGACTCCTTATAAAAGATTTATTGAATAAATACAAATACAAATTGAGATGACTCTTATAACAATTGAAGATGGTAGCATAAATCCTGGATTTCATGGAATACTAAAAATGAAGAGAGAAATTTAAGCTAATAAACAAAGATTGTTTTTAGGCAAAGTACCTAATAATTAGGTGTAAGATGTTAGAAAAGTAGTGATAAATCACACCAAAAATTAGTATTGAGAAATAAAGTGATACCCATAGAAGCAAACAAAAATTCCTGCCACAAAATAGGCATTACAATTCTTGTTTCAAGATATATTTCACAGCTATCATTCTGAAAACTGCGTAGAACTTGTGTTAAAAAAATGATACTTGGTAGCACAGAGTAGAGATTCAAGAATTCAATATATCCTTCCTGATATATTTCTGAAATACACACACATCCCAACAATGGCAGAATTTTCAGGTGGTACAGGATGGGACAATAGGGAGAATGGAAACCCTGATACATAAAGTAAAATTTAAATTTGAGCTTTCAAGTAAAAGTGGATCTAAGACCTAGGTGTAGATTAAAGATGGGATAAAACTTTTAGGATATTGTTAGAGATAATAGTATTTTTGATAAGATCTGTAAAGCACGGGTATGAAGTGTAAAATTAGACAAAGAAGATTATATCATTAAAAAACTTCTGCACTGTATAAATGTAGTAGTCAAAAGATTTAAGAATGGGAGAGCATATTTCAACACTGTACATTTGACAAAAGGTTAATATGATGGTCAGTCATCTTAGAATCAGTTAAGAAACACACCTCCTGGCAGATGGGTAAGGGCATTTGCAGGAGGGATTAACGACAGGCGAAGATCCTCCACATATGTGGGATATTCTGCACCCGCCCTAACATAAGGCATTCTGAAATAAAAGCAATGATGCTTGCTCGTCTGCCTTCAGTTCTTGCTGGTGAGTACATCTACTCCATAATTGTTACTGTTGGCATCCTTTGGTCAGCTTTTCCTTGGCCTTCCAACATGGACAGAAGGCCTGGTTGTGTAAGAATATTCCGGGTCTCTGATACCAGATTAGGACTATTGAGGAATCCAGTATTTGGGGCTGAGCAGGCTATTGGGTTCTCAGCCTCACTAGTATGCTGAGGGTCATTGTTGGGATATACACATGAAGTCTTCTAAGCCAGTCTAATAAATACTCTTAGAAACACACATTCATTCTATCAGTTCTGATCCTTTAACCAATCTCAACTATAAAATCAAAGTCTAGACTTTGCAGGTAACTTAAGAAACTAACAACAATAAATAGAAATACTTCAATTAAAAGTGAGAAAATTTTATGAATAGGCATTTCCCAAAATAAGAAATACAAGTAACCAAATATATGAAACGTGTTCAATATCATTAGCTACCAAATAAACTAAAACCTGAACCTCAATACAGTATTGTCTCATCTTTTAGAATGACCATTGTCAAAAAGACAAAAAAAAAAAACCAACAATTAGCAAATACATGGAGGGAAAAGGCCTCTAATGCACTGTTGAGAGAACTGAATGTTAGTACAACCATTATGCGGAACAATATGGCAGCTCCAAAAAGTTAATAATAGATCTACCTGGTGGTTATATTTGTCAATTAGACACAATCTAGAGTCACATTGAATTAGAGTTTCAATGAAAGCTTTTTTAAATCAACATGGCCTGTGGGCATATATGTGGGGAATTTTCTTGAATACATTGATTGGTGTGGGAAGACTCAAATCACTGTGGGCAACACTATTCCCCAGGCTTCAGTCCTAGACTATATTAGAGGAAGTGAGCTGATAGGCAGGCATTCATTCACTTGCTTATGCTCTTGACTGTGAATGTGATGCAATTAGTTGTTTCAAATTCCTGTCCCTCCCAGTCCCTTCTGTGATGTACTATAACCTAAAACTGTACCCTAAAATACACCCCTTTCCTCTAAGTTGTTTTCTCTTTAAATGTTTTATAACAGCAATAAAAATTAAACTAGGGAAATGCATGATATAAACCAGCTATCTATCACTCTCCAGGGAATATATCCAAAGAGAATATTTGTCAAGGCATTATTCATATATCTTACATATTGAATCAACTAAAGTTCTATATAGATGAACGTTAGAGAAACTGTTGTATATATACATCACAGAACATTGGTCAAACATAAAGAAGAATGTTATTCTGCCCTTGGCAAGAAAGTGGTTGGAACAAAAGGATATTATGTTAAGTGAAAAAAGCCATACTCGAAAGTACAGTGATCATGTATACTTTCTCCTATGTCGAAACTGAAACATGGCCAATATGGATGTTGTATTGATTTAGAGAGAGGTTGTAAAGACTGGAGAAGAAAAATGGAGAGAAGCTGGATGACAGGTACAAAGCACTGATGGAGGAGCTGCCATGTCCCCTGCTACAGTGGGATGACCATGGCTCACAAACTATTCTTTATGAAGAACTATAGGAAAGGAGCTCAACGCCCAAACCTAGAGATACTGTAAGAAAACAGAAATGCTAATTGCTATGACTTGTTTGGTTTCACTGTGTATATGAAATGAAATATTACAATTCCATAAAAATAAACCATCAAACTTGTCCAAAATTTATTAAGCTTTATATATGTATATAAAGTATGTACATATATACATAAGTATATAATTATTATTTTACTTACTTATTTTATGTGTATAAATGTTTTGGCTGCATGTATATCTGAGTACCATATGTATTTTTGTAGAGGCCAGAAGAGGGTATAAGACCTTTTGGGATTGGAGTTACAGATTGGATTAAAGTTGTAATTTACCACGTGAGTACTGAGAATCTCACCTGGGTCCTCTGGATGAGCAGCCAATACCCTTCACCACTGTCTCAACTCTCTATCTCTACTTTAATTATATTTATAATTTTATCAGCACTGTGAAATCAGTACTAATATTAATACATTTTTATCCCAGAGTAGAGTTTTGTAGATATAGAGAATGAATATTTATAAATTAGCATGTTTAACATGGGTAGGCATGCGAATACCCATGCTCTGTGCATCTCTTCTGCGAGAAAGCACTCCTAATGCAGTGCAGTCTTGTCAGTTTTTGACATTCAATCAGCTGGTTACACAGTGTTATGACACATAGTACATGTAAGGAGTGGGGTGAGGCAAACAGGCTGGATAAACAAATGTAAGAACTGCTTCAGTACAGTCTCCCTTTCTGCTTACCCATGACTGAGCCAAAGGTAAACCCTTGCTGAGTGTAAACTGTCTTCCTCTAATCCCTTCTCCCACTAACAGTAGTTTTTATATGCTTAGAAGAAACTAAGTCCTGTAAAAATGCCGATTGTCTGAGCTTCGCTTTGTTTGACTCTAAAGAATTTACATTATGACCATTTATTAAGAGCTCTGAAGTGGGTCATTTAGAGTTCAAGTGCAAAGGGAAACCTGAATTTGCATTTGAATTGTCCTTATATTCAAACAACTAATCAAGAGATGTCTCCTTTGGAAGGGCAGATGGGTGGGAAGAAAGATTTGTAAATGTAAATTATACTCTCACAGAGTGTCTCAGATCATCCTGTATACAGTGATTTTTTTTTTGAAACTGGGTCTTTGACATTCTTTTCAAAAATGGAGGAACTGAGTAGTTGTTATTGCCCATGCATTTGGAAGAAGACAAGGAAGTAACCATGCCAGTCATCCTTCGTACTCTAGTTCCTCAAGGTCAGTTAGTATGATTATTTTCAAGGGTGTATGGTCATTTTGCAGGAAGTTTTAATAATTTTTGTCTTTTTATACCACCACATTATCTGTATGGCTGATAATGCTACTTCCTGTGTTTATTATTTAATACAAAGAAAAATGAGAAAATATAATAGTAAATATTCAGTTAATAGTTTCCTGTTGACTCTTTAATATTTCAGATATTGATAGTAAGAGTACTAGTTAATCATAACTTGTAAAAATTAAAGACAAATAATAGATACTTCATTGTACTTACTATCATATTGAATGATGAAATGCTAAGTTCTTTTAAATTTGATGGTTAATAGAAAAAGTGGAATTCAATGGAAAATAAAAGAAAAGAATTGAAAAATTAGGCAATTTGATCCTATAAATTACATTTCCTTATATAATGAAATAGCATTAATATGCATTATATAATTCATATGCATTAAAAGATATCACCCGGCACTGAAATCATATTAGCAATTCATTAAAAAATTAGTTGTCTTCATAATGAAGAGAGGATAAGGTTGATGTCAGTCACTGGTTTCCTTAAACAGATTGTACAGGACTGGGTGATAGCTCAGTCAGTAAAGTGCTTGTCTTGCAGCAAAGGGGACATGAGTTCAATCCCAAGGCTCCATGCTGAAAAGTTAGACATGATGGCATGCTTGTAACACTGGAAAGGCAGAGAGTGGATCCCTAAGGCTTGAGATCAGTGAGCTCCTGGCCAGTGAGAGACTGTTACACAAAGAGAAACATGCAAATGTGAAAAGGAAGAACAAAGCTCCTGAGGAAATATACCTGTACTGTCCTCTGGCCTCCACATGTACCTGCACACATATGACCCGGTACTCATGTGCATTTACACATGTGAACTTACACACACATACACCTACACACATATGAACTTGTATGCACGTGTGCCTATACACACATGATCACACACATATCATATGGGTAGAGTACGTATGTACAGATGGTATATAGCATAGGCCTAGATTTAGCCAGAATGACCCCCAAATGATTCTAGTGATGCTGTTATGCAGAGGCTCACAAGTTAATAACTACAATTGATCATCTTGTGACAACTTAGCTACTTTAAGTGGCCAGAATATTGTGAAGACAACAACACACCAGTATCTTTTTAAAAATATGTACGTATTTATTTAGTTGTTTGTGTTTAGCCTACATGTATGTCTGTGCACCGCGTGCATGCCTGGTGCACATAAAAACAAAAAAAGGTAGTCAGAGTTCTGTAACTGGAGTTACAGATGCCTGCAGACAGCCAGATGGGTGCTAGCAATCGAACCCAGATCCTCTTAAGTCAGAGGCCTTCACCACTGAACCATCTCTCCAGCAACTTTTCTTCCTCTTTTAAAACCTTAAACACAAATTATACGCTGGATAATGCGATTAGTTGGATTCTACCCTTCACATATTCAGACTTTCATGAAGCCCAATTTCTTACAGAAAAATATCAAATCTAAATGATTTGAAGGTTTAGCTCACGAGCAGAATAAGGCAACTTTTCATATTGCGGGACATATTTGTTGTCTGGTTATTCTAGGTTTAAGGCACATGCCAGTGAAAGCAAGTGCCAAGAGTAGATAGTGGATTACAAGTCAATTCTTCTGTAAAGAAGTGTGGACAACCCTTCAAAGGAACCAGAAACAGCCGAGGGTCCTGAACGTGAAGTATATACCTAGTCATTTAATGTGGAACCACTGTCGTTTTGCTAAATTCTTTAATCACGATCAGGTAACTAAGCATCGAAAGCTGTGCTGGTGAACCGCTGAGAATTACCCTCAAATCATTCATGAGCAGCGCACATACATGGCATTCTGGCTGCTTCTATATTTCTGGCCATCTGTCCCAGTGGCAAAGAGCCCAATTAAGAGATGCTAGATCCTAGCAAGTAGTTTTCAGATGGTTATGGGTTTCCAAGAGTATTCCAAATAATGAACAGCATTTGCCATTTAAGAATGGCTGTCATGTCAATAAAATGATTTAGTATTATATTATACAGCTCATGTCAAACTAAATAGTACGGAGGTCATGATCAGTTTTTCACAGGAATTGAAGTAAATAATTGGAAATAACTTGAAGCATTATCTAATAGTTTTTGCTGGAATCATTGCCTCCTTTAAATAGAAATTTAAGTGTCACACTTTCAGTGGTAGGCTTAAAGTATTGTGCTAAATTGGATTTATATTAACCAGGCTGGAATGTATATAGGCTGAGGACTAGGTGCCAAGAAATTGATGGGAGAATGAGGTGCCTGGG
Organism: Chionomys nivalis; assembly: GCF_950005125.1. Taxonomy (NCBI): domain Eukaryota; kingdom Metazoa; phylum Chordata; class Mammalia; order Rodentia; family Cricetidae; genus Chionomys; species Chionomys nivalis. Next base: position 81,193,148 of record NC_080090.1, read on the forward strand.
TGAAAGAGAGAAGCTAATGACAAGGAAATCAGGATTGCTTAGTTTTATTCATTTTTGCCTTTTATTTTGGTGACATCTAGCAAATCACTTAATAGCTCCAAGTCTCATTTTCTTTATGTTTAAATGAAGCGTTCAAACTAAAATTGCTAGTCTTTTATGATTGTATAACACATAGAAGGCTCTGCACTGCTCAATACCCAGACCAACAATGTTCTTTGTATATTTTTTTAAATGACTCTATCTTGCCCAGTCAGCAAATGTGTTTCCACAGCACTTTGAATATAAACACATTACAGTACTCATTAAATTCTAGTGCAAATGGATGCATGCTTGAGTCCTGTCTCTGCTAAACAGATCCTGAGCTTCCCAAGAGCAGACACCAACATTTGCTGTATCTACTAACCATCATGGTGTTCAGTATGTGCATCTACCTACCCGAAGCTATTTATTATATTACATAGAAATAGACAGAACCTCTGAAACAGTGAAACTATAGTGACTTTATGAAAATAAGTAAACTGCACGTCACCACAGTGTGTTTTACTTTTTGTTTGTATTATTTTGTTGTTTTCAAATTCTAATGGTTGTGGATAACCATGCCTTACCTTACGCTCCAGGAATATTTTTTATAATTTATATATTATTTATACATCTATAATAGCTTATGAAATGTCTGTTCCTGCTAATGTTACTCCATGAATTAGATGAAGTCCCATGAAGTATTCACAGTTTTCATTTGTTCTAGAACTTACAACTGAGCATCCTCTCTTCGGAGTGTGTCTTGGTCATAGGGATGCTTAGCTAACATCTGTGGAGACCTCAAAATCTGAGTGAGTTCTAGCTCTAGATAAAATTTAAGTACTCACTTAGTTCCTGTCCACAACTTTCTTGGCCATAGTGAGAGTCATGCATCTCTTTACACATGGAAGTGAACGGGAGAGTTCTTATGCTACATCTACATATTCTGTCACATCAACTGACCTTATCTTCTAGCATAGAGGCCATTACGGTTTAGAAACATTCTATCTTTTTAATAAGGTTTTATTTTATTTATGTATGTGTGTATGTGTGTGTTTAATGTGTGTGCATGTGTGCATGCATGTGTGTGCAGGAAGCCAAAAGATAGTGTTACACCCTTTGGAGTTGGAGACATGGCATTTTTGAGGTTCCCTATGTTGTTGCTGGGAGCTGAACTTCAGTACTAATGACTGAGCAGCAATTCTGTTAACTACTGAGCCATGTCTCCAGCCACTAGTCTGCAAAACCAATTTTATTCTAGTATAGGAATTTTAGATAATAATTGATAATATTTTATATTATGGGTAGGCATAAAAAGTGGTAGAGCTGACATTTCCTCAGTTTTCTCATTTAATAGCTGGCAAAATTGGATCTCAGAGTGAGAAACAAGACTCTGGTGTATCCAGTTCTTCACAGATCACACATGAGAGTGAACTAGTTGCATCATTTGGGACATTCTATAATCCACAGAAAGTAGTCTAAATCATGAGGCCAAGTAAGGGCAGCACTGAGCGAATGAGGGGACAAATGCTAAGGATTTCCAAGTGATTCAAAGAATAAAATTAACAAAGGGATCTAGGCTTTCATTTCAAAATAAATATTTCATAAGACAGTCACTCAAACCTTTCTTTGCAGTTTGGTTGTGAAGGTTGGTTGATCAAACATGGTGAATATTCAGTGAGATGGGCTCTTTCATGTGAAATGGTCATTATACTGTAGTTATGCTTTCTTCGGAGATCTTCCGTTCACTTATCTCCACACTAGCTATGCTTTAATTTATTCTTTCTTTACACATTAAAATGGCAATAAAGAGAATTCTGTACAGCTAAATTATGAGCTTCAAACTGCATAACATCGTTTAAATCTCCCTCATTTTCTTAAAACGTATATTACCTAAAACCGTATAGTTAGGGATTGTTTTTCAGGAAAGATTGGAAAGTGTACAACAAACTTAAGGTTGACATGACATCTGACACAAAGTGTGGGAAAACTGACCTACAGATTAAACTAGAGCCTAAACTTCTGCTGACAAGTTTGGGAGTCTCTGCAAAGGAAATATGGAAACTACAAGTTAGCTGCGGGGCTGGAGAACTGGCTTGGTAGTTCAGAACTCCTGCTGCTCTTCCAGAGGACCCAGCTGAGTCTCCAGCACTCATGCCAGCAGCTTCCAGCTGCCTGTGACTTCACCTCCAGGAGATCCTACAACACTCGTCTGGATCCCATGGGAAATTTAACACTCATGCACAACCTCCACACCTCCTACATCTGCAAATAACTCAAAACAAAATGTAGGAAATTACAGGGAAGCAGATACAATTTAATCTAAGCAATTTTAACTAAAATTTTTACTTATAAATTTGAAGATTAAAGCAATAATAATTAAAAGACAGGAATGTCAAGTACCTTTCCAGAGACTGTTCTGGAAGGAAGGCATACAGCCTGTTCATCCATCCAGCTGGCTAATGGCACAACACTGCAGAACTATTACTTAAGGAAAAAATATGCCTAATAGTCTGTGTCATATTATTTTCCAGAAAGCAGGATGTGGGCAAATAGAAAACTGATGAAGGTATTTCCTAAAATAGTAGCCAGTTAAAAATCTGTGAACTGAACTTGATATGATTGACAGTGGCTGTATTCTGAATAATTTAGTCCAGAAGCTTCTTTGATTCTTCTTGCACAAATCATATTGGGAATGTTAAGTCCTTCACACAGGTGTTGTTTAAAGTCAGTATATTCACACCTAGAACTGACCTTTCTTTGAATATTAATATTTTTATTTTGTAAATATGAGTAGAATGGCAGTGGGGTTATTTCTTTTAATAAGATCTCGTGAGAGCATCTGGTGCGGGAGAATTGTCTGTATTCTGTCAATCATATATTTCAATAAAACGCTGATTGGCCAGGCCAGGAAGTTTAGGCTGGTCAACCAGACAGGAAGTAGAGGCGGGGCGATGGGAACAGGAGAATGCTAGGAAGGAGGAAGCCCATTCCTCCCACTCCTGCCCAGACTCCGAAGAAGCAACATGTGATCTGCCCCACTGTGAAAGGTACTGAGCCACATGGCTAACATAGATAAGAATAATGGGTTAATATAAGCTACAAGAGATAATAAGAAGACTGAGCTAATGGGCCAATCAGTTTATAATTAATGCAAACTCTCTGTGTGATATTCTTTAGGGCTTGCTGGCTGTGGGGTATCGGGTGGGACAGAAACCCCAACAAGCAGGCCCCTTCATGTTACAAGCATCTTCTATATAAATGCACTTGGAAATATCTTACGGTGAAAATCAATTGTGGAGCTCAACAATGTGCTTATTTAAGCAGGTCCAGGGCATTATACAGCTCGGAGAGTGATGGCTGGGATTTGACTAAATGTTGCTTTCTACAAAGCCCTTACTCAACCTTGCCAGTTATATTTTTAGTGTATTTTCAAAAGATATTCAGTCAGCGTTAGTCATATTAATTTACTTTCCTCTCATCAGACTGTAATTTTGCAGGAGCTAGATATTTGATAGTCATTTATCTGTTCTGAACCTTTATTGGTAGAGTAATATTTTTGCCAAAAGCAAGTGGACATCAAATAGCCAACAAGCATATGTTGTTTGGGTAGAAGATTTAGTGAGTTCTAAAACTACAATGTACAGGTTTTTTTTCTGAAATTCACTCCTACTACAGAATTCAAAGACAGTCAAGAGTGGGAGATCCCACCTGCCAGGAAATGGAAATGTCAAAGAGAAATGAGGCCAGAAGGAGGGCAAGCATGAAAAGACATTCCCAGAATGCATGAGTACACACAGGCACAGAGATGGCCATTGTCTTTCCACTCTACATTTCAGAGAATGACCCTAGAGCCATCCTAGTCCTTAAGGGGATTTCCTAGTGCCACATGATTGTCCTGAGCTCTGAGTCTTAATTTAGAGCCATTATTATTATTATTATTATTATTATTATTATCATTATTTACTTTTTGCTGATACTTTGAGTACATCTGATCTAAGTCTGCTGTGTGAATGTTCCTCGGATTCTCCCTCACTCCTCTCCATCTGCCTTCCAGCCTTTCTGTAACTTTGTCCTTTAAAGGTAGGTAGGACTCTTTAGTGTTGTTTCCACAGGAAGCTTCCCCTTTGCTTCTCTCTAGAATACAGTGTGTATTTTAACAACCTCCCCATTGCAGTGGTTCTCCCAGAGGAAGGAGGGCTTGCAAACAAACAAAAAACAGGGTAAAGTTTGGGAGTATAAACTCTGTTATTTTCTTATTGAGGAGGCATATGAAAGGGATTGTTTACCTAGCTAATGTTTTGTTGATGGGGGTTGGTTCTCCTGTTGACCTGCCTTGGCAAACCCACCTAGGAGTTGAAGAGGGATTCGACACACTGGAGACAATTGTCATCCCACTTTTTCTGCACCACTGGAAAAAGCAAAAAAGCATTCATAATGTAATTATAATCATTTCATACAAAGAGGAAAAAAATAAAGAAGATAATGACCTTGGAGAAAGGAGCCAACTTCAAGACCTCAATGTATGGGAGAGGCATTACAGAGAAGCGTAATTTCTGTTCTTGCTTTTGCCACGAGACACACACTTTATAAAGCGTATCCTTAAAGGAATTGTGATGTGCGTTTTCTCTTTTAGATTTTACATTAACTCAGGGCACATTTTCTCTTGCTTTGCTAGGATTTTCCATACGGTGGGGGGGGGAGCTGAAATGTTCTCGCCGGGAAGGCTGCAGCTGGATCCATTTTCCCACAGTTTTCTCCTGACATTTGTAACCGGATCACACCAAACCAGATTACACTCCGCCACACATCCAAGAGGCAGGGTGAGCAGTGACAGTGTGGGCTGGCCTGTGTCATTTATGACTTCCTTTGCCTTAGTTTTCGGTTGGACTTTTCCCACTCCCCCTCGTTGGCAAATAGATCAATAGGAGGTGTCTGCTTTCCTTCGCACTCACAGATGTAAGCATCTATTTATGGGGTTCCTCTTAATGCATTCCATGTTAGGGAAGGCCCAAAGTACAACGTTTCTTTAAAAATTCACGTCTCTTGAGAAAGAAGGAGGCGGTGAAGGGGGAGGGAGTGTTAACCTGGCAGATCTTGTTTAAAATATTTAGCAAGAGGAGAGCCCCCCTAAGGAGCCGTCCATTTAACTCCCCCATTTTGCTGTGAGACTCGAATGTTTTCTCTGGCTCTGAATTCGTGTGATTCTTAAATGTTCTCACAGGTTGAAAGAAAAAAAGAAATAAGGGTTTGAATGTATATTGACTAGCCATGACTGGATTGTCTCTGTTAATTGCAAAGAAAATGGGAGGTTATTTTGCTTGAGTTGAAGACTCTGCCTTTTTCCTTTAGAAATTTTAATGCCTGGATAGGTTTTATCACTATTCTTTTAAGAATATCAGAAAAGGAACCTTAGATTTATGCCACGGTTTTCTTCCCTCTCTCTCGTCTGCGTTTGCCTGATTTTTGGAGTGCTATTCACAATAGCAGGCAAGCGGTTACGTCTTTGAAAAGCACAAAATAAATCCCATTCACCCGAGTGAATAATTGCTCAAGGTCATCCATTCGTTGTCTTTATCTTGATTGGTTGAATTAGGAGCTAATAATGGTGTTGAAATGTGAATGAATTATTAGCAATGGGGCATATTTGGGGGAGTGTCAGGAAATATTCCAGGGCAATTAAGGTTACCCAATAGCAAGGCCCTGCTCCCAGCAGCTGCCTCCTAATCACTATGTTTAAAGAACGGGGGGCTTACACTAAGATTATAGCTTTTATATTGTCTGCCTTGAGAAGTCATATTTGGAATTTATTCAGTTTATTCTCTTGCCCTTTCCCTTTTGTTCTGATCCTGTCACCTACACATTGATTTAAACGTACTTTTTATGAATTAAAATAGGCATCAGCATGTAGGATACAACATAGATACATGGTCACAGGAATATTTAAAATGACCACTAATAATAATTTGCCAGATCATTATGTATTTGTTCCTCGTTGCTTAATGTATGCAATTCAAATGCTATTAAATCACAAATAGTTCACAATCTGGTGCTCGTGAAGTCCTGTTCCAATTGTTGATACTTAGCAGCATGATGGGAAGCAGGCAGGAAAGCTGCGTTACATGCACACTGGAAGCCCTTGTTCTTTCACGCTCATCACACGTTTAATTTCTCCTTTCAACACTGGCCTGTCAGAGCTGCCTTTGCTTTTTTGAGCATTTAGATTTTTTTTTTTAAATGAATGCACGACAAATCCTCCCTTGCCCCACCGTAAGCATTTCTGATTTGCAGACAGAAGCCTAGGAATCAGCAGCCCTGAATGTATTAGCCATGTCTGTTCTGAGCACAAGGGACATGGTGAGTGTAGCGGAGGGGAGTGTTGGGTCACACTCTCGTTTGTTGATGCAGGTGGCAGGAGAAGGCCACATAAGCTGTCCCAATAACGCACAGGTAAATGGGAAGACTGCCTTTCTTAATTCAAAGATGGTTTGTGGAGTACAATGAGGATAGTGGCCAGGAATGATGATAGTGCTCCTGTCCCTGAGCAACGGGAGAGAGTTAAGAGAGGTAGAATAAGAATAATGAAGAGCCTTGATGATTTCTCACTTCGTATACTTTACAGAAACCAACAAATGATCTTGCTAATAACAGAAAGACTACATTCTTGGATTTTTGGTGGGTAGCTAGGGTTGCAAGCCTGTGTCTATATGTTTGTGCTTATGCCTCTATGTGCGGATGTTGGGTGTCTTTTGCAATTGCTTTCCACCTTATTTTTTTTAAGAGAGGACCTCTCACTCAATTTGGAGTTCACTCATATTTAACAAGACTGGCTGGCCAGTGAGCCCCAACGATCTTCCTGTCTCCACACAATCCCGTGGTGATGAAATTACAGGCATGCATTGCAATGCTCTGCTTTTTTATTAAGGATGCTTGGGATCAGAATTCAGGTGTGAGGGGTTGCCTGGTAAGCACTCTGCTGACTGAAGCCATGTCTGCAATCCCAAGTCTTGGATGTCCATTCTGTCTTTTCTTTTTCATTCTAATATGCTGAATCCTTGTACCACCGCTGAGGTTGACCTTATTGGAGAATCGAAGAAGTGAAGACAAAGACATAAAGTAGAGCTGTGATGGGGTGGAATTGACTCTTTGATGGAGAAGGTAGAGCACTGGGAAGCTAAGCCCATTTATTATATATAGCTGAACAAGAGGAAGGAGCTATTACATACAGCTGCTCAAGGAACCAAGGTTGCATACAGCTAAATCAAGGAAACAGGCTCTGTAAGAAATGCTTGCAGGTGCACCAGTATGGTCTAAAGTAGAGCACTGCTCAGAGGGAACACAGAAGGAAGTCAACAGAGGACCCACTGATGGCAGTAGTTAATCCAGGAGAGAGAGAGAGAGGGAGAGAGAGAGAGAGAGGAAGAGAGAGAGAGAGAAGAGGAGGAGGAGGAGAGGAGAGGAGAGGAGAGGAGAGGAGAGGAGAGGAGAGGAGAGGAGAGGAGAGGAGAGGAGAGGAGAGGGAGAGGGAGAGAAGGAGAGAGGGAGAGAGAGAGAGCGCTAATCCAGACAAGGCAACTGGGTACACTGAAAGAGTATCGGAAATGCATTCTAGTCCCACATAACAGTGTGGGAATGGATGGCCATGGGAAAGGATTATCTGTTTAAAGATGAGGAAGCAATCCTTTAGCTGAGACAGAGATTTATGATGCTAATTAAGAAGAAATAACCCTGAATAGTTAAGCCAGTTAAATCAGGCCTTCGTTATTGCACAGCCAGGTAAAGTCATTCAATCAAGTGTTGTTTGGGACTTAGTATGGAAAGAGTTGACTTTTGAGCAGGGAAATGAATATCAGATTGTGATTAGGAGATAATTTTAGAAACATTGTGAAAGATGGGATTAAAGGGAAAGATTGGTGATAGAGAAATCAACAGCAACATTATTGTGATAATTCAGTGGAGTGAATGATGACAGAACCCTGGCAACTAGTCACTGTCCTTCAGTGTTGCACTGTCCTTCAGTGTTGCTTTGTTTCTTCATGGCACCTTTTCACACAGAGAACCCTCTGTCCCCTGACTGGCTGCCTGCTCTCTCTCTCTCTCTCTCTCTCTCTCTCTCTCTCTCTCTCTCTCCCCTTAGCTATCTCTTTAGTAGAGTAGCTATCTCTACTTAGTCTATCTCCTTCTCCTCTCTTTTTTCTCTTTCTCACTCTCTCTCTCTCTCTCTCTCTCTCTCTCACACACACACACACACACACACACACACATACACACATACACACACAGAATCAACTTTTAATTCTTAGAAAGATTTCTACTTTATACTCTTTTAAATTACCTTAAATTGTAACAAAGCAATGAGTATTAGAGGCAAAAAAAGAAACACATAATTTAAATATAAACTGTAGCATCATTATTGATAAGAGGGCAAAAAACACCAAAAGTACATTTTTATCTTTGATAAAAGTGTTTCTTCTATTGTTATTTAGCAGGATCTTTGGGACAATTTTAAGGCATGCGTTACTGAGTATGGCAGAGCTGAAGAAAGACTGTAACAAATCTTTCTATTTTATTGTGATAAGAATCCTCTTTGACCTTTCTTTTTTTTTAACTTGAACATTGAATAACACACGTCATCAATAGCAGTGACTTCCTGTCATGGCTTACTAAACTGAGTACCTCTAGAGCATGATTTCAAATGCTCAATACATCTGTTCTTCCTCTCAACAAAATCATAGCAATATTTATTTAAATTATATTTCATTTTGCCCCCCTTTGTGAAAATTGTAATGTAGAGTTCACACCTGAAGTAAGTTGTTTATTAGAATCCATAATCCTGCATTAGTAACGTTTGTTTGTCTTGGACATGTATTTATTACTTTTTTCTTGAAATGCTGCATCATGAACATTAAAGCACCTGTAAAAAAAAATCTTGTTCAGTATTACCAGGGAATCACTAGTATTTTCTCATTTTCTCTGCTTCATGGGGATTCTTAATTTCTTGGTCTTCATACTTTGGCATAGCCTTGGGCTTCTAGACTGGCCACCAGGTGTCTGAGGAATTCCCTTCACCAGTATTCTAGAAATCGTGTGAGAAAGGATTTTACCATTAATTATGTGTGTGTGTTTTAAGCACAGTTGTATGCAGTTGCTCTAGGAGACCAGAGAGGGCCTCGCGCACCCTGGACTATAATCATAGGCAGATGTGGACAACCCGGTGTGGGTGTTGGGAACAAAATTTGCATCCGGTGGGTGCACAGCGAGTGTTTGTAACTGTTGAACCATCCCGCCAGACTTCTTCATTATTTTGGAAAAAAAAAAACTCATAGAAAAGTACACTACTAGTATATATTTTTTGTTGTTTATTATACATACAGGCCTTTAATTCATAGCAATCCCCCTGCCTCTCAGTCTGCCATGTTCTGCGATTTCAGGATTCACTGTCACATCCAGTGTACAAACACAAATTTTGATATCTTATGTATCCTAAATTGACATCAACCTTTCTTTTCTGATCTTATAAATGGAGAACTTATAATTCTAAGCTAGAATTCATTTTCAGAATTCTAAATATTCCAATCTAGCTTCTATACATACACCTATTTATGTGTCTTGAGGTTTTATTTACTACCAAATATTCACAACCAGTGTCCATAAATTTTGGAATGATAGATATTGAACGTCGTTCTTGTTTGCTTTCTCTTGCATATGATAAAACACTGTGGCCAAAGCAAGTGGGGGAGGAAAGTATTTATTTCACTTCACAGTTTATAAGTCCATTTATGGAGCAGTCCAGTAAGGGAACTCAAGGCAGGAACCTGGAGGCAGCAAAGGAAGCAGAAACCACAGAGGAACACTGTTTTCTGGACTGACTGTCATGACTTGCTCAGCCTGTGTTCTTGTACAGCTCAGGACTATGGGCACAGGTGTGGCACCACCCCCAGCAGCTAGGGTTCACCCACATCAATCATTAAACAAAAATATGCCCTCCAGACTTGCTTGTAGATAATCTGATGGAGGCATTTTCTCACCTGAGGTTCCTCTTCCAGGATAATTGTGTTTGTTCCAAGTGGGCAAAGCCAATAAAGAGAGATATGGTTTCTTTTCTTTTCTTTCTCTCCTTTTCCTCCATTTTTTTGTTGGTTCTCCAGTGTTCATTTTTATTTATTTATTCAACAGATATTATTGAATGTTGTCAACATGCTCAGTGTTGTCTTAGACTTAGGGGTATCATTAGTAACACTGATTAGATGAGTGTTACTCAAATTGTAAATATTTATAAAACTGTACACCCCAGATTCTACTAATGTCAGTTGTCTCAGGACATAGTGTCATTATGCCTCTTATCTGATTAATAAAAATCACTGCAATATGAACAAGTTACCCTTGAGATAGGAAAAACATCAACAAACTTTTCTTAAGCTTAAAACAAAAATTAACACACCTGTAGATGATGAAGCATGGCCTGCAATTATTTCCAAATCACTCAGCAATTAGACAAATGCAGTGTAGCAAATTTAGACCTAAGTAAACTGCAGGCGAAACAAGATGTAATGCTACTTGCCTGCAAAGCCATGATCTAAAATTAATTCACTCGTGCATTAATATTCATGGGAAGTTATGATCAATTATTTCAGAAGGAAAGCAGATATACAATAGAAATAGTAGCCTTTCAGGCTGTCTATCACATGACAGAGCTAAGCTCATTGGTTTAAACCTTATGGTTCCTACACACAATTTTCATTTAGGATGTTTGAGGGAGGAGTAACTTTTCTGACACCTAAATTTTGTTAAGAATTTTTTAAGAATCTGAAATTGTACTGATTGTAGATGATATACTTTATAAAAGAACTACCATTTAAAATTAGTCTGTTGCTGCTGTCTGTTTCTGTGCATCCAGTCTCAGAGATGGGAAGTGAAAACTCTCCCTTCAGTACTATTTGAAGGTGACTGGGCTGTAGCACTGAATACCACAGTGGCAGAGTAAAACAGTCCTCACAGCTTCTGAAGACTGTCAAGTGGTTTTAGAAATGTTACGTTTTCTTTCTCTCAGAAAGCATGTTCCTTCTCTCTGAAATAACTTGGCCAGGTCCCTTCTATATTAAAAAAAAAAAATCACCCACCACTGTCGATATTAGAGGTGTTGTAGTTACACCCTTCAGAAACCTATTATCTGTATTTTGCATTGCAATCAAGTTGAAGATTGTATGCACCTGTGTGCCATTATTTCTTGGAAGTAACTGTATCATAATATTTTTGACGTACCTAGAATATTAGGAATGAATCTGATTTTTCCTGAAATTTTGTCCTAGAACAAAGCATTGTGAGGATTTGCCAGTGCACTCAAAGACACCAGCAAAGGCGAAACCGCACACACCACTTCGTGAATTGAATTTTAGAGCTGGCAAGGGGGTTTCAGGGTAAAGACATCACAGGTTTTCTGGCATGAGTTCAATCCTAGGAACTCTTGGAAAGGTGAAAGAAAAGGAGAAATTCATTAAAGTTGTTCTCTAACCTATACACACACAACACACAAACCACGCACACACTTTGCTACAGCAGTCCCCCCCACCCCCAACAACGGGTGTGAACAAACCATCCCCATATACCCATATGATAATAATTAAAACAGATAATTTCAGGTAATTAAAATTATTAAATAATTAAAATAAAACTATTAAAACAATCTGAAATTGGAAAATATCACCATCAATTTTGACAGTGTCATTGTGAACTATTATGTATGAAATAAAATAGATTTGGTGTGAGGAGGCAAGCTAATCAGTTCTGTGGTATGAAATGCTTTAAACACCAGTTCACCTTGATGACATTATACCTCACAGCAGAGTCTCTGCCGTGGAGAGTGTGTCCTTGACAGGAATTTTCATTTTTTTCCACATTTTATTAATAGTTTTGGTACCTTATATTTCACATATTTTCACAAAAATATTTCAAAATACTCATGAAGGAACTTGTTTTCTTTCTGGAACACCAACACGTTTTTTTTTTAGACTTCACTCTTAATTCATGCATCTTTGGTTGTTGGTTGGAAGTTTTCTAAATTTAGGAAAATAACATCTTGTCTGATGTGTTGTGATAATAGAAAAGATCATTTGATATATGATTTTGGTTAGCTCATGGTTCTCTCTTTCAAATTTAGAACCACTTGAACATTGTGGTTTCTAAATTTAGTCAGCCACTTGGAGCTTCAAGTTCCGCTTGGCACTGGCTGATCATGAAGCTAAGCTTTGAAGAGAACTCCCTTGGCAGAATCAGAGTCTAGATGTGTGCACAGCAAATCCCACCTCCTAGTTAAGAGAAATACATTCGCTTTTATTTGAAAGTTGGGGGCTCCAATGGGATAAATAGTAAAATATAAAACTTTGAAAAAAATGGGTCATATTTTAGCCTGGTTCTCAGACAGAATTGGGTCTTTGCTTCTGAGAAGTGGCGTTCTAAATTGAAAGAAAAAAAGAAGAAAAGGTAATCTATAAAATACACTTTTTAACTTGGACCAGCAAATTAATGCAAGATCTAGCCACAATGTTGTCAGTAGTTTAATGTTACTAGAAGGAGTTCATCGAACACATTTTAAAGAATGAATTTGTCTCCATGGAGTGAGAGATAATTAGGGGATTCTTGTGACGTCAGATAGCTGAATAGTCTCTTTTCACAGACAAGCTATAGAGTCCATGTGGGAAGCTAATGAAGGGATTACTTTTAGATATCAAGACCTGTCTTACATCTACATATTTACTTATCATTCACCCTTAAAAAGAGGGGCTGCTGTGGCCTCCAGCTAACAGGTGAGGAGACTGAACTTCCAAGTGGTCCCCAACTCCCCAAGTTTCACGCCAATGGGAGAGCTAGGCTCCAGGCCAGATGTGTCTGTCACCAGGATTTCCCCTGGTTACACCTCCTGTGTGGTGCCTTAGGTTTAAAATCCACAGTATGGATCCAACTTTCTTCCAGTCTGCACATATGAAGCAAGTTTTATGTTTATGTAGCAAGGACTGTGTTTATGTAGCAAGGACTGTTTGCCCACTAGAGCATTCTCTCTTCAATACATTCTTCAGGCGTCTCTGCTGGAAACTTAGGTAAATCCCAACACACCTAATGTTCCAGTGCTGAGGGAACAAATACGTTGTATTTATTCTCATGGAAGTGTTCCAATGAATCCTGCTCTTCTGTGAAATTTCAGACCATTTAGATTCTCAGAACTCTTTGCTGCGAACCTTGAGAATATACAGACACATACACAGACAAGCACAAACATGCACACACACACAGATACAAGCACACAGGCTCACACACATGCATGCTTCCACATGAAAATATGAATGCAGACACACATGCAGACAGATACTTAGAGATGCACACATGTGGGCACGCAAAAACACAATAGTCCCTTGAATTTCCCTTCTGAACCTCCTTTCTGAACTTCAGGGCTCCTAATTCCAGTATTTATTCTCCTGATACCCACCTCCATACAGTCTATGTAAACTTGCTATCTCTATAGGTTGTGTGCATAGCTAGCTTTGATATGCAAGGGTTTGAAATAAATGGACAAATAGGTAAAGGATGACAGCAACAGCTGATTTCCATTACATTTTACTCTTGGAACACAAACAAGAGTGAGAAAATGTATGCATGCACTTTTGAGAATAAATTCACTCTTCCTTTTACCAGAGAATAACCAAAAGAAAAAAAATGGGGAAGAAGGCAAAGAACACACTTCTATCTGCACCTTCTGCTCCCTGTGAAGAAGACTGAGTTGTCTCCTGAGAAGTAGGAGAACCTGACAGAAGGCCAGGAAGACACTTCTGAAGGCACCCTGGGAAGCATTTGCACCATTCAGGGGCCTCCCCACTGGCAATAGCTAAAAGAGAGCATTTAAATATTTTGGATGCTTCACTATAGACTTTATTTACGAAGCTTCAGTCTGAGGTTTTACTGTTATGTTCCTTTGATGAGGATTACCGGGAGCTGAGAGTTTTGTGAGCCTTATAAAAACAAATTGCTTGACAGGTACCAGCTCTGCTTTGAAAAGATATAATTATTTATCACCACTGTTGTCTGTGTTGTGTGTGTATGCATGTATACATGTTCATATAGACGTGGCTGTGCATGCACTACGTACATGTGCATAAGCAAGACAGAGGAAAAGTTTACATGCGGTTCAGCAAGAGCCTTGATATTTGAGACAGAGTCTCACATTGACCTGAGGCTCAGTGATTTGGCTAGGCTGACTGTCCAACAGACCCCAGTGATGTTCCTGTCTTTGTCTGCTCAGTGCTTGAAGTATAAGTGCATGCCACTTATATCTACACTGTTTTAAAACCTAGAGTTTGGGGGTTTCTCATACTTGCAAGGCAAGGGGTTTACTGACTGAAGTATCCTTGAGACCACTTCCAATATTTTCATAGTTACTATTTCTTTTAATGTTTAACAGGCCCTTTTGTGCTATAAATATTATAGTTCATATTCCAGAATCTTGTTGAATTGGATTAATATTACCTTTATGCCCTTGTGTGGGGACTTGAAAGTGACATCACACATAGGCTCCTATATATGAACACTTGGTCCACAGTTGTTTGCCTAGTTTGGAAGATTTAGGTAGTCTGGTCCTGCTGGAGGAGTTATCGCACTGGGGTTAAGACTTAAGAGTTTAAAGACTCAAGACACAAGCCACTTCTACTTCTCTCTCTCTCTCTCTCTTTCTCCTTCATATGTTCCATTCAAGGTCTGAGCTCTTGCCTTGCTTTTGACCACCATCCCTATAGCTTGCTACCACACTTCCCCACATTCTGGACCCAAATGAAGTCTTTCTTTTGTGAGTTGCCTTGGTCATGGTGTCTGTCATGTCATAGAAAAGAGAGGAGACTAATATGCCTTGAAACACTGATCAGAACAATCAGAAATTCATAGATTTGACTCCATTTTATGTTGGGTTATATATGGCATTTGGGGAGAGTGAAAAGTATACCAAGGTACAGGGTAACATTTTGAGCTCTGGAGATAGAGCTATCACACAGTCAACTGCAATTCAAGCTCACATTCTCCTTCGCATTTCAGGAGTGGGCTCAGTTCTGTCTTTAAGACATTCTCTATCCCAAATGATAACATCTAATACTGTAGATGTGTCTCACATTCCTCTGCAACAGCGGAAGCCAACTCACTGAAAGCAACATTCCTGACATGGGATCCTGCAGGCAGGAGTTTAAAAGGCAAAACTCTGAATAAGAATAAAGTGTTCTAGAACTTTAATAATGAAAATGTCAATGACTTCGCCTGACACTATGATTCCAGATGCAACACACATTTTATTTTCATGTATCCAAAGGTGTGTGTATGTATGTGTCCCCACCCAAATAACTGGGGCTTGTGTCGCACAATTCCTATACGATAACAGGGGGAACCAGGAAATCCGCCAGCCACTTTGCACCTTCCAAAACAGATGAAACCATCCCTTCTCCTTTCCTTTCCCTTTCAGAATTTTAATGCACTTTTCTAAAACACAAAACACTTTGATCTTGAAAAAAATGTATATGATTAGCTATTATCTATGGGCTCTTGAAGAAATAGGTTTTTGTGGAAATCTGCTTTGGTGGGCGAGCCAGTATTTAGAATGCATGTGTTAAAAAGGCAATCTTCATTTCCTGAAAAACAGTGAATGCGTTTTACTTCAGGTAAATATACCTAATCGCACAGCTCTGAATGAAGAATATTATGGAGATATTATAATGAGAGGAATGTTTAAAATTTACTGTAACCACCTCCTCTTTCTCTTTGTGGGGAGCAGACATCTCATCTAAAGCTTCAGAATTCATTTCTGGAAGGTATTCCAATCATTGCTTAACATAAAGGAAAAATGAAGAGCTACAATGTGGCTCAGCCATGGAGACCTGGCCTAGCATGCATATTCCCCTGCATCTGATCCCCAGCACTTCCAAAAAGGAAAAATATAGCACTAAAAGTAAAAGAAAAACTACCCCTAATTATTAAGCTGGAAAGGAATTGGCAGAATCTACACAAAGCTCCCCAGTCTTTACCTGGTAGAGGAGCGTTAGGAGGGAGTGTATGAGGGAACTTGAGTTTCTTTTTCTACACTGGAATTTCATAGAGCAATGTCTATTTTCCTTGTGACTACAGAACCTGGTATGTGGAACATGCTCAGGAAATACTTAATAATTTAATATTTTACTTTCCTTTCATATAGGTTTTTCCAAAGAGCAAATATTATTTTTCTCGTCAGAAAATGTTTAACAAAATAGAAAAATATACCATATGGCATATTGTAGGACCTCCATAAATATTTGTTGAATGACTGAACTCAAGCAAAGAACATAAAATCAGTCATGCAAACTGTTGAAGTCCAAGTCCCTGGTTTTCAGCAGCGTGCAAACCATACTTTTTCATTAGGGTGAAATTGAAACCCTAATAGAGGCATACACAGGGAGTCTGTCCTTCCCAGGGTTTGCATCCTTGTGCCGCTCCCACAGAGTCTGGTAACTTTAGCATGTCAGCTTACCTGTCTACCTCTGCTCCACTTTAGATGGGTCCTTAGTGCTGTAAAAATGTCTCCTCTCTCCCAGCAAACCTAAGGAGGCAGAAACACTTTCAGTCTCCAAAGCTAACCTTGCCTATGACCTGCGGCTACCATCTCTATTCCACTCTACGGCTCAACTGGAGCATCTTTTTGTATCTGTGACATGATTCTTCGTGGCTGCTGCCCCTCAGCTCATATTGTACACGATTCATGTCTTCCACAAACACAACCTCCCTGCGCCCAATTAACGGATGGAGCCACTTGGCGATTAACTAGCTTCCCTTCCCTTCAGGTGCTAAGTAAAGTATATGGATACCGTGTGATACCTGTCAGGTGACTGGCAAGGTGCAGTGGATGGCAGTTCAGAAGTCATCTAAGAGACACCAAGAAGATATGCCCCCACCTCTCCCTTGGAGACTGTTTTGGATTCCTTATCCAAGTTTCTGATTCCCAATGGCAAAAGGTGAGTTTACTGCAGGTGCTTGGGAGTGTCTGGAAAGACACTCAAGAGTTTAGTCTTGCAATCCCTTGCTGTGGGCCTCCTGGTGAAGTCCTATCCACTGCATGAGGTCGTTTCCTTTCCAAGGTCGCACAAGGCTGGCTAAAATCAGACTTCCGGTCCCACTGCTTCCTTAGATCATATACTTTGGTGTCTTGCTCTGCCACTTAAAAGTTACCCACAATCTCTCATTTTCAGAGGCAACGTCTTTCCTCCATATCGTCTTCCTTCTTTCTAAATTTGCTAAGATAACTGGCCTCAGGGAGCTGGACTTCAGCTGCACTGCCGTTTGTTTTCTCTGGGAACGCCCATCCTTTCAGGCAGATTTGGCCGCACTGGTCAATATTCTGGTGTCGACGTAGCCTGGACCATCACAGGTGCACCTCTGTCTCAGGACAAAGCAGCACCTTTTCACCTTCATGTGCAGTTTCTTTTTGGTTTGCAACGTCAGCTAAAGCATCGCCTCCTCACAACAGTCATTGCAGGCCACCAAACCACAGGTAGCTGCCATACCAGCCCATCCTGTCACCCTGTTCAGTTTCTGTCTAAGCTCTCGGCATTTGTGCCTTAGCGACATATGCGTTTGTCAGCCACGTATCCTCAGAAATAAGCAGCATGGGCGTGCTCTTGGCAGGAGCTCGGAAAGACTGAGTTGTGCCTCGGGAAGAAATAGCTGAGTGTGGCTCAAAATTAAACTTTTAAACTCCGACTTTCTCCTTTGTTTATTACATACATTTATGAGATTACTCAGCCACGTAGGAGGACGTGTCAGACACGGTGAGGGTCTTAGCCCAAGCCAACGTGTCTCTTCTTAAGCTAACGTTTTATATCATTTTATGTATATCTTATACAACAATTTATGAGTAAAGGCTTCTTAAAATAGTACATGAAAACTAAAAGAGTGAATTTAGGTTTTCAAATAATTTAACATTGTATTTCACCAGGAAGTCTTCTCTTAGTATTTGGACTCTTTGTATTCCAAATATTTAATAAATCGGAAAATATGCAACTGTCCGAAGGAAGATCTCAGAAGCATCCTGATGTGTTATCACCTCTTTTAATTCCTGTGGATGGAATCTCACATTTTCCATGAATTTTAGCAAAGCATACAATTCAAGCACTAACATGCACCTCAATAAATTATCTAAATTTGGTACATTTAAAAAATGTAGTAGAGAGTAAATGTTATTAATGAAGCATAGACAAACGTTTAGAAATGTTTAAAATATGACTCATGGGTGCATATTTAGATTATTAGAGACTTGTTTTTTTTTCAGAAAAACAAATTTCCTCTCATTTGTAAATCTTATGCTTCTAAAGGAACCTTCTGTTTTGAAATATTATAAAAATAATATTCTTTTTAAATCTCCAATTTATTTTACTGTAAATCATAAAGCCCACGGACGTTAATAAAGAAGCTCCAGGGGAGTCAAGAGAAGATCTATAGAAATGAATGAATTTATTTTATTCCGATGCAAGCAATGAAAGGTTCAGACTATGCCTGATTGTTTGGATCAGGGTGAATTTAAGTCTGATCTGGGAGAAAGATATAGTCAGAAATCGACCATTCTGTACTAAAGCCAAACGGAAGGCTGGACACTTAGGAAAAGATGGGTGTGGTTCAGGAATATTTTAGAAAATCAAAGTCATGAAACTTTTAATACAACACACTCAGCTTTCTTCAGTCTGGCTGGTGGGCTCCTAAGTCAACATTTATACACTCAGCTGCTATAAAAAGAAACGTTCCCTGCCAATTAACTAGTCTTTTTTTATGCCACTCACACAAACTTCTTAGTTACTCTTGTTATTTTAGAAAAGTACATGTTAGGCAGAAAAGGGAACCCATGTGGCTTCTGGTTTTGGACTTTTCCCCCTCAAGCGAAACATGAAAGGTTTTAATGAGAAATAGATCAAATGACAACCAAACCAAATTTGTTGAAATTTGGGTTAATAACCTAGTAATTCTCTTTCTTCTCACCACACTTACAGAACACTCTCAATTCAGCTCCTAACATTTAGGTTACAGCTAGAAATTAAAAAATATCCACGAGAAGTTTCTAGAACACAACAGATTTCTAACATTGGAGCCTTTGGATTAAAATCTGCCTTCCATCCGTGCAGTTTAAATACCAATTTATAGGACAGATATGAAGAGTACTGAGCATACCACACATGGGAAACTTTTCTAGGTGCTAAGACAGAGACTGGGAAGTCTTATTTCTGCTACAGACGGTCTTCTGCATGTTATGTGAAATCCTCTTGCCATAGGCATAGAAGGAGGCTTATCACCGGAGATTTGTCTAGAATTTAGTAGCAACCATCTGTGTGAGTCAAAGGAACTCCGTTAAAGATAAATATACCCATCCTCTACCCTGCCTTGCTTCCCCTGTGTTCTAGAATCTGGAGGAGGGTTCCTGTTGTCATTAGGTCAACTCTGAGTTCTTTCTGACTTTCACTTTCCATGTCTACAAAGGGGGTTTTGGGTCTTTCATGATGGTTACTATGAGGAACAAAATAATACATATATGATCCCTGGCATACAACATCCAACAACCTTAGGAAATGCTCGTTATCATTGCTTGGGTCTTGATAATAATTAGTGTCTTGCTTTGTTTTTTATTGATATAATAAAACCTCATGACCAAAAACAGCTTAGTAGGGAAATGTTTTATTTCACTTTACAGCTTAGAGTTCATCATCAGGGGAATCCAAGGTAAGAACCTGGAAGCAAAACCTGAAGCAGAGACCATGGAGGAACACTACTCACTCACAGGCCTTCTTCCCAACACTTTCCCAGTCTGCTTTCTTATATACCCCAAGAACATCTGCCCAGTGATGGCATCTCCTATAATGGCCTGAGCTTGTCTACATCAGCTGTCAATCAATCAAGATCTTGCCCCAACAGGCCTGCCTACAGACCAATCTGGTGGGCTCATTTTCTCAGTCGAGATTGTCTCTTCTCAGATGAACCTGACTTGTATCAAATTGACAAAAAAAAAGTAAATAAAAAATCAACCAGAACAATTAAATAGTACCATATTCATGTAGGTGTGCCTAGAAAAATTACTGGTTTTGCTTCTATTGTGGTTTTATTGAGTAGGAAGGAAAGAAAGGTGAATGAACGAATTTGTACTCCAAACATCCCTGAATGATTTTTGTCAGAGAGGAGGATCACGTGTCTCCTGGCATTGATGCATTTACTTTAAACAAATGAAACCAAAGTACTTTGTCAGAATTTGACCTTCTCAAGAGACAGAAACCGTGAATTTAGAACTTCAATGATGCCTTTCTATTCTACAAGCCTGCTCTGCAGGTAATGCTTCAGGGTGGGATACTGCATTTGGGAATGTCTTTCTCCATGTACAGCACCCCTTTCCCAGTCATTAGAGGAGGAAATTTCTGTTAACAACAGAGTGATTGACAATGGTTGCTACTATACTTTGGAAAGGAATCTCAGTATCAACTAGGAGACTTGTTTAGTGAGTTTTTCCCTGACACAAGTCATTGTTCTGTTATGGTTATGACCAAAAGTAGACAAGTGCCACATGGACCTAGCAGGAGCGACAACACCAATAATTAAAGGCGGCCACAATGTCTCTACTTAGCTATGGCATTGTGACTATAATTATTTCAGGATTAAAAGGAAGTATGATTTTCTCTGGTGCCACCCTATCATTTAACAGTTAAAGAAACTAAGACCCAGTTAGATGAATTTGCTTACACGGCTGCTTGTCACGCTGGCGGTAGGGGGGATTACAATCGAAATCCTCAGCCCCTCATGGTAACACCCTTGCCATGGCCATTCGGCCTTTCAGGGTACAGAAAAGAACATGCCCTTGGTATATGTTATTGCTGTTTAGTTTTTTTGTGTTTTCTCTAGAAATATAGCTACCAGGAGGTACAGAGAAAGCCCCTGTAATATAATCTGTGTATGCTTTCTGTTTTTGTTTCATGTACATTCTGAGGTCTGGAAGAATACCCATTCACTACTCTCCTCTGTTTCTCTTGAGTCATTTCTATAATCATATCACTTGTGAATATGAATGAGTTAACACCCTTCCTTCTTGGGAGTCTAGGACCCCTTTGGGGGCATTATTTCTTAGCTAGTATAAATTGAACGCATTCACTTCAAATAAATACACTCACAGGTAAGCCATAATAAGACAGAAACCTCTTTGTCTCTCTCTCTTACACACACATACACACACACATGTACACACATCTTGTCTCATTGTTATCTTTGTCATTAAATCAGTTAAATATCCCACATTAATTAACTTGGTTTTTTTTCCCCATGTTGACATTTTGTCACTAAGTGACTTGCATGTCACACATAAAGGAAGAGTTGAATGGATGAAGAGGGTTCTTTCTTATCTGTGCCAGCTCTAACCCTGAAGCAAATCACTTCTCTTCTTGAATTTGAGGAGCTTAGCATTATGTGTGGATCCACAGGCAATGGCAGTTACGTTGCGTGATGATTTGTAATGATTATGCTACTGTCATAAACTATGATTCAGCTAGAGCTGTAAACTACAATTCTCTCCAATGTCACTAGAAAGCGGGATGTCAAAAAGGTTACTTTCAAAGCAGCTCTGGCGTGTTCTTTTAGTGGTAAATGCAGACACATGCAGATATGCGTATAGATGCCAGGACTCCTTTTTTTTTTAATTTATTTATTTATTAAAATTTCCCACCTCCTCCCCTCCTCCCATTTCTCTCCCACTCCCCCCCCTTCGCCCTCCCTCTTCAGTCCTAAGAGAAGTCAGGGTTCCCTGCCCTGTGGGAAGTCCAAGGCCCTTCCCCCTCCATCTAGGTCTAGGAAGGTGAGCATCCAAACAGACTAGGCTCCCACAAAGTTAGTAAATGCAGCAGAATCAAATCCCAGTGCCATTATCATTGGCTTCTCAGCAGCCCTCATTGTCAGCCACATTTAGAAAGTCCAGTCTGATCACATGCTCGTTCAGTCCCAGTCCAGGTGGCCTTGGTGAGCTCCCATTAGATCAGATACACCATCTCAGTGGGTGGACACACCCCTCGTGGTCTTGACTTCCTTGCTCATGTTCTCCCTCCTTCTGTTCTTCATCTGGACCTTGGGAGCTCAGTCCAGTGCTCCAATGTGGGTCTCTGTCTCTAGCTTCATCCATCACCAGATGAAGGTTCTATGGTGATATGCAAGATATTCATCAGTGTGGCAATGGGAGTAAGCCAGTTCAGGTACCTTCTCCTCTGCTGCCCAAGGACCTAGCCTAATAAGAGTGAATGAATGGTTTTCCTTCTTCGAACTTTATAACCCATTTTCTTTGGGCTTGTTTCAATCAGACATATATAAATACAATCTTTCTAAAATATTTCTATTTCATGGTGGCTTGCAGTCACTCAGCACACCAGTAAAAATAACTTACTCTTCTGCCTTCAATAGTTCATCAAGTCAACTGAGAATTGCAGTCTCCAGGACAGGGATTTGCTCTGCCTGTACAGAGAACCTACTGTGCAATGCTTCTACATGATGGCAGCTACTCCGTTCATGCCACTGGTGGAGACCGCAGTGCGCATTATTAAATCACTGGTCACTTGTTCAGCATATGCCACACATCCTTCCTTCTCTTCATTCTAATTTTGATTTGATTAAGATTTGTTTCTTTTTGTTTGCGCTCTTTCAATCACAGCTTTCTATTTTGTCAATGTTTATCTCCGTCTCTTGCTCTTCTGGTGAGATACTTCAAATTTAGCATTCTTTTAGGAAGACTAACCATTAGATGGTACACTGTCCAACCATGGCAACACTCAATTTGCTTAAATATCTCTATCTTTCATCATAATAACAACAAAAGAGATGGAAAACTTTGAAAGAATTTTGTTAGGTCTTTACACAACTTACATCGTTGTATCTCAACTAGAAGAGTTTGAAGTCTAGCGTTAAACAATGTAGTCAGAGACTTTTACCCATAAAGGTAGAATAAGATTGATGAAGAGATCATGTGCTCAAGGGGTGAAGGATCAACATGAGTTGCTACCTTCATTTTTCCCTCTTCATCATGTCTGGATTCACCATTACTTGTTTAGGATTTTTTTCCAAGTATTTTTTTCCAGATATTTTTCAGGTATTTAGATGATAAGTTTTCAGAATTCTTACATATTTCAAAAAAGTTACATCTTAGCCGACTAGAAAATTCTTAAGCTATCTGTAATGAAAGTATATAAAATAAAATTTAATAAAAGCTATGTGTCTTAGTCACTGTTCTAATGCTGTGAAGAAACACCATGACCAAAGCAATTCTTATTTTTTAAAAAAAGGTATTTAATTGGAGGCTTGCTTACAGTTTTAGAGGCTTAGTCTATTATCATTATGGTGAGGAGTGTGACAGCATACAGGAAGGCATTCATGGTACTGGAGCAGTAGCTGAGAGCTACATGATAACCTGAAGGCAGCAGACAGAGTGAAACTGGGCCTGGTATGGGGGCCCAAAACCTCAAAGCCTGCTTCTGATAGCAGAGTTCCTCCAACAAAACCACATCTCCTAATTCTTCGCATCCTTTCAAAGAGTATTACTCCCTGGTGCCGAGGCATTTACATATATGAGCCTATAGGGGTCTTCTTATTCAAACCACTACACTATGTAAGAACGATACAAACGTACCCCTCTATTTATAAGCAAAGTATTTAGTATCGAAAAATACATACATATTGTTAAATCCTTTCATTTCAGGAATTTTCAGGGTTTATTATATGTATTCCTTTATTGATCATCCTACTTTAGAGGTTTGGAACCCCTTCATTCTATAGACTTGTCTCATTTTTCCATCAGGAGAATTTATTAAAATGACTTATTCTATTATTTCCCTTATTTTTGTTGTTTTTCTCCTGGAAACTGTCATTTCTGCTATACCTCTGGAACGAGGCCTCTGCCCCTGTATCATCTCGTGCATGATTGCCATCTCAATGTATATCTGCATTGCTACAGAGAGTTCTGCTTACGCTTGGTCTCTTAGGTCACTTCTTGTGATTTCTAGTGGCCATCCCTTTTGTCAGTTCAGCTAATATATTGCTTACTGTGCAACAGCCCCAGTCTCAATATTATTTTCATATCAGATTTCATGTATCCCCATAGATATTTTAATGCATTGCAAATATGCTTTGATTATTCTGCCAGGTCCTCTTATCTCTGATTGGGAGAACAATTAGATCAGTGACGTTTTCCCCTTATCATCTCATGGTGCTGTTGTATAGACATTAAAATGATCCAAGTGATAAAGTACTAATTATTAAGAAAAGAACAATGTCAGTTCTCATAAAGGTTGAGGATGGGCTTTTCCTTGGAAAGTCACCTGGAGGAGGTCTCTTTATCTGATGCCCTTGGCCTATCACCAATCTCAATAAATAAAGAGGAGCTAGTCTTCTCTATGTTCATCTTCCAGGAGCCAAGAGCCTGGTATATTCACTATGATGTTGATCTTCTTCTGGTGTCCAAAAGACATACAACTATGCTAATGATAAGAAATATGATAAAGGAAATATATATTTGGTCTGGACCATTAAAAATGCCAATCTTCTTGTTATGGGGTTCACAAGTCTCCTCAATCTGAAGTCATCCTCAACCTACTTCTGCAATATTCTTTACCCAAGTACAAATCTTTTTCTCCCAGAGCTGACTATGACGTAGTACTTCCTGTTGAGAATCTGAGTGATGCCACGACACACTTAGTTCATTTTCAGTTCTACCATCTCTTGGGACAACAGAGTCAAACTGTATAAAAGAGAAGCCAGTTGGAAAAAAAAAAAAGAACAGTTACATTTACTGTCACAGTTTCTGTTTGTGACATTTGCTTTCTATACTTTCTATAACAATGAGATATTAAAGACTATGCTGACTGTATCAAGAAACATTTTTCCACCTATTATACACCAGAAAATGATGCCACTGACTCTGCCTTGAAACCATCTGATAGGACAGGGAGGGCAGGTGTCTCACTCCGCCTTTCTTTCTCTTCAGAAGTACAGGATGATAGAAGAATACCAAGAAGTTGGGATCAAGAAGTCATGTTCCTTCAAGGAAGGCTCTGATTATATTTAAATATTGAGAACACATTTAAAATTAGGTCCAAAAAAATAATAATAGAATTCAACAGAAAAATAATAATAGGATTCAACAGTTCAGTAACTTCCAAAGAGCTCTTCATTTGTACTACTGGGGAAGGTTTATCTAATGCTTCATTCAAATCAACATAAAGATTCACATTCAGTTTCACACAATGTGGCTGGGCAGTGGTGGTGCATGCCTTTAATCCCAGCACTCGGGAGGCAGAGGTGGGTGGATCTCTGTGAGTTCGAGGCCAGCCTGGTCTACACCAGCTAGTTACAGAACAGCTTCCATACCTACAGAGAAACCTTGTCTCGATAAACACCAAAAACCAAAAACCAAAAGAAAAACAAAATTCACATAATGCATAGTATGCATTGTAGTACATTTTCACTGAGATTTTTTTTTGACTGCAAAATTGATTGTTCAATTTTATTTGGATTTTACACATTCCTCCAAAGTATAAGATCATGTTATGGGATATATTTAAACATTATTTTGTGAGACTGAGGATTGGATTTAGATATCTATTACTGCTGAGAGGGTGTTATATCTCTAAACTATATTCCCAGTCCAATTTTTAATTTATCTTTTGAGACAAAGACTTGCTAACTTGCTCAGGCTGGAGTTGAGCACCCAAAGATTTCAGCTTGAAAGCTGCTGCCTCAACCTCCTGAGGATCTGAAAATAGAGACCTGTGTTTAGAATTCCACTCCTAGTCTTCATCTACCACAATTGATTAAGAAACATTGTACTTTAAACTAAAATATTTAAATTATTAGTATCCCACTGCAATTAATAGGTACAGAATTTCTGTAATCAAATTTATGGTAGCTAGTTTCCTGAAATTAGGCATTCTTAAACTCTATGGCTTCCCATTACCACACAATTTCCAGGGCAATTTCACTTAAAATGATGCATGACTTTATTTCCCCTTCTGATCTGTTCATAATTCTCAGTCCTGAATGAACAAATGACTTGGCAAGTCAAAAGTCTTATGGAAGTGTTACAATACCCAACCTCAAATTACACTATATTGCTACAGTGGTGAAAAAAACCACCTTGGTATTGACATAAAAATTGACAGGTAGACAAATGATGCAGAATAGAGGGACCAGAAATGAAGCAGCAAAATTAGTTTTGACAAAGGAGACAAAAACATACACTGGATAGAAAAGAGTCTATTCAACAAATTGTGTTGGCAAATTTGAGTTTTTACCTACAGGATAAAATTAGATTCTTACCTTTCACTGTATACAAAAATCAGTTCAAAATGGAACGAAGAACTTAATTTAAAGCAAAAAACAAAACTCAGGGGATACCTTTCAAGATGTTGGGGTAGGCATAAACCTTTGGAATAGACCACCAAGTATTCCAACAAGAAGCAACCTGAAACACCAAGACGTGGGACTAGGTGAAAATAAAACATTTCTGTACAGCAGAGGAAACTGCAAGCAGAGCACACAGATGGGAAAGCTTGTAGGATGAGAACAATCTCAGCCCCTAGACTTCAGACAAGGAATGAATATCCATAATTTGCAAAGAATTACAGAAATTAAATACTAAGGAAATAAAACTGCTAGTCAACAAAAGAGCAGATTAATAGATGCACAGCTTTCAAAAAAAAAAAAGATTAAACACAAATGGCTAAGAACTATTGGGAAAAGTGTGCAATACTGCCACCCATCAGGAAAATGTCAATGAAAACTACTTTGAGATACCGCCTCACCCCAGTCATAGTGGTGTCATCAACAACTCTGACAACAAATGGCAGAGGGGATGTGAGAGAAAGGAACACTTATTCACTGCTGGTGGGCAGAGCAGATCAATAAAGATATTGTGAAAATCATTACAGAGATTTCTCAAAAATTAAAAAAAAATTCCAAACAACCTGGCTATTGTACTTCTGGGCATATGCCCAAAGAACTTTCTTTCCTATCATAGAAGTATTTATCGATGCTTCACCACACCAAAATATTGGCATCAATCTAGTGATGTCTGTCCACAGATGACTGCTAATGAAAATGTGGCATGGATATAAAAGGGAAAACTACACAACACTGAACAATAAAGAAAAAATGCAGGAATTGGTTGAGCCTAGAATATATAGTATTAAACAGGAAAATACAATCTTGGAAAGAAAGGAAAAACACAGGTTCACATAGGGAATCTAGACGGTATAGGCATATATGTGAACAAAAGTTCTTGTGGCTTCAGTATAACATAATTCAAAAAGAACAAAAAAACCAAACTATAGGGATGAAGGACTGAGCGAAGGTAATGGGCATGACCTATGAAAGACGATATAGCGTAATTGTTTTTTTGTTGTTGTTGTTGTTCTGATTTTGTCGTGGACTTCTTTTGTTGTTTTTGTTGTTGTTTTCATGGCGGATAAGAACATACAATGTATCCAAAACTGAAAATGTAAATTTAATGCTAACCTGCACAGCTTGTGCTCTAACTCCTACGTTAACTCTATAGACATTTGTTGAGCTACAGGCTTTGGGGATGATTCTTTTTGGTGTGTGATGTTTTTGTTTATTTACATTTTTAAATTAAAGTTTATAAAACAAAACAATACTTACTTTCTTTTTACACAATAAGTTTTGTAAAAATTAACTTAGATATTCTCAGAAATTAGTGCATTTACTGTCACTTAGACTCTTCTATCAGTGTTGGAATGGTGACATTTGTGATCCAAAAATGATTTGAATTTCTGATTTGAAAGTGGTTTTAACATACCAGATAAGTTGTTAAGTCACATATGTCCAGGAGTGGGCAGGGACAAGGAGAGAAAGGCTAATTCGACTCCTAAAAAATATCAGTAGCAGCACACAATTGCTCTTTGGTCTTGTCTGCTCTCCATCTGACTTCTACTCACCTGGGTCTACTCTGTGCTCTGGAAACTGCACTTTCTTCTCTTGATTTCCCTCTTGCTCTACCTGAGGCCTCTAACGAATTCTCCCCTGAGAGCAAAGACTGCTGCTCTCATTGGTGTCAGGGTGAACATGGAAGGGGATCCCTCCTCACCCACAATACTGTCCATGCATGTCATGTATTTTCAAACTTCAGTTGTCTTAATCTTATGAATTTTTTTAGATTTGTCTATGCTCCTACAAAGAATCATTGCATGTGTATTCAATGTAATATACTTTCAAAATAAACAGACTGATATGATTAATGTGATTGCTGTTGAGCCAGCCTAGACTCTGCAGTCAAAATTTCTGCCTCATTATCAAGAAGACAATTTATTCCCCCCCCCCTTTCTCTCCCATTCCTTATTCAGGCAAGCCTCTCTTAGTTGCCTCCCTCTTGTTCTGGCATCCAGCATGCTCTGGGGTTTCATCACAAAGTTGTCACAAATAATATTACTCCAGTTGTTATTTATCTAGTAATATATTTTAACAAATTTTCTAAGTATTAAAATTACCTTATGAAATTGGAAATTATTACTGCTTTGACTACAATGAAGCCTAAGAATTCCAGAGTAGAATACATCACCAAGAATAGATCATTTTGAAGTTCACAATCCTAGAACAGTGTTATTCTGGAGAAAGCCAAAAGAGTAATGAAGTGAATCCTGCCATTAGTACCTCACCCAGGTGCCTCAGAGCCACGATTCTGAAAGGGTTCACCTGAGATCAAGAAGTTATCAGTGTATATGAACTACATAGAAAGCTCAAGATCCTAGATCCAAAATTTGCCTCAGGGATTTTCAAAAATATTTAAAAATAATTAGCCATTTTGGACAATATTTCTGTGCTTTAGAACTCTAAAATAAATTCCATTTAAATATGCTGTTCCATAGTGAATACTCTACCGAAGGTGAAACAGAGTGAAAACACCATCTGTAGTGGGTAAGTGTGCCTCGGTATTTGTAATGATTCATTTTGATTGTCAGCTTGACTGGATTAGAAATACCTAGCAAACTACTGAGACACACCTCTTGTTTGTCAGGAGACAATAAGTCAAGAAGGCTCTGCTGTAAATAATGGGCTGATCTTGTGATGGGTTCACCCTATGATGGCTTTACTGAGAAGTGGGAGGTGGGAGGTGGACCCTAGTGAAGAACGTAAGCCACTGGAAGCGTGTTCCAGAGCTTTGACTCACACTCGCTCTTTCACTGGATTTCATGTTCTTTGCCCATTGTCCATACCAACAGTGAGGAATAGCTGCTGCTGTACACTCTTGCTACCACGACATTGTGCTTAAGCTGAAGCAGCCATTAAGTGAGCCCTGTGAAACAGTGAGCCAAAATAATTTATTCCTTCCTTATACTATCTCATGTCACTGTGTCAGTAGAAGTAAATAATTTGTTTAGCTTTAAAATGGTAAATATAGAATAATTTCAGAGGGTTTTGAGGATATGGAAATGAGAAAATAGTTAATAACTCTTCATATTCAGTTCAACAAATAGCAGCTAGTTATAGATAAATTGTGTTAAGTGACTTGAGAGACTGTATCCTTGTTGTTAAGGGTCTTCAAATCTGCGGATCAACTTGATAGAAGCCCTGAATAAAAAGAATTTAAAAATTGGAGATACCAATCATTGTCTAGTCTCCAGCCTGCACTATGTTTGTGGTATTTGCTTTGCAGCTCCCATCATGCTTGTGGCTTCTGGCAGGGCAACATCTTAGAGAGTCAGTGAGTTTGATGGCATGCTCCTACTGACAGATCGCTTTTCTATAGCATTATGTGCTCTCTCGCTTGACAGGTGAAATCAGCGGTAAATCTGTAGATAGTGGTGTCAGCTCCTGTACTGTGATCAGGAAAGGCTGCTGAAACCAAGGTTATGTACCAATTCAAGTCAAGATTAAGTCCTATCCCATGGAGGTCAGAGAAAAATAATACACCTACTTGTTACCAAGTAACTGATGAATGATAGACTTCAGGAGTGATGTTTGACTGGGACTTGTCATCAGCTCTGCTGCTTCTAGGGTCAGCATGGAATGGAAGCAGTTAGCTCATCACTGTTAGAAAGGAGCCCGTATATCTGAGCTAAAGTCGTGCCTTTATTACTATAGACACAATTACACACTCAACAGCCTCGTGTGTAGTAGCAACAAGATGGTTCGTGGTAACTAGTGGACAAAGTCAAGTTACTAAAATTTCTATTCTTCCAGCCCAGTTCTATATTCTATAAGGCATTGTTGTAGGGTGTATCAAAATGTATGTCTGTCAGAACACAACTCAAGGGGATCATCCTGGATCACATGACAAGTTGAACTCCCATATTGATGTGTGTACCAAAGTCACAGCTTTGCCCCTTAACCACTGAAATATACATTGTGAGTTTTCACCAGGAACCTGTCACGTAGCTCTTCACAGTATCTTTTACATCAGTTTCTTCTAAAATAGTAAGTTCTACCACCTTTATTGGCTCCAGCAGCAAAGCCACTAACAATAGAGACTCAACTTACTACATTTGTTCTCCTCTAAGTCACACTCAGACTGTGGGATCACTTACAGGCCTATGAATTTCACAGCATGGATGGTGCTTCTTTCTTAGATATAAGTAGAAAGATACTCAATGGAGTAATTTTCCTCTATTTTGGAAGGAGCGTTTTAATATTCTTCAGACTACTGGGATCCTAAGAACTTCACTAATTTGGAAATTTTGTGGGATTTTCCCCCATCTTTTGAAGACCATGTTTCCTGAAAATTCATCTACATATTTACTCCTCAATATGCGTAAGCTTTGCCATGTGGTCAAATTGACCTGATACTAGCAATGTGGTGGGCCACTATGAACACATGGAGAATATCCAGAAAACACATTGTTCTTTGGACTAAACTAAGACAGTGAAGCATAAGTATTAGCACAGTATAAATGCTTGTTTTTGTTGTCAGGAGAATTCAGACTATAGGAGTGTAATATAATGCATTGTCTGATCAACAACCACCAATTCCTTGTGTGTAAGGCTGCAAATTTGTCCCAGCCATGCTATCACAGATTCTATGACGGTACATGCATCTGCTTAAGTTCCTGTAGCTCACATTCAAGCTGAAAGTTCCTAAGACTTTTATAGGCTGCTATGTGGATGAACAGATCATAGGTATTGCCTCTTATGTTTCTTTAGTTCCTAAGTAATAGCACCAGTGGTGGCTACTTTCCAAGATGAGGTATTGTTTGGACTTGTTGTCTTGACTAGAGAGTATAGCAACCATTTTATAGGTGTGCATTTGATATTTTTTCCTGCAATAATTCCTATTTTAATAGCAAAGACCATATGGGATTATTTTTCCCAGACGTGTAGTGTGACAATGGAACGGCCGTTCCTGATCCTAGCATCTCAGTGTGAACTGGGTCTGGGCCAGACTCTATATTTAGTACCCAGCCTTCATTTGCCTTGCCACTAATATAGGGCCATGACATTGCTTCCAGCCCTTGCTTATATGTCACATCCCAGACCCAAGTGACCTTGAATGTTTTTTGTATTGCCTTATCTAGGTGGTCAATTGCATCAATAGAAAGATGTCCACAGGCTGTTTGTGGGAGAACAGAATATGGTACTCTGTAAACTTTCTGTGGTCTTACAGAGGTCTTACAGAGGTCTGGCCCCTCCTCCAATTAGATTCCCAATTCAGTTAGAAAGAGATGAGAAGTGATAACTCTTCCTTATGTAGGCCATTGTGCTGTCTCTCACTAGCCTTCTTTGATTTCTGCAGCTTGTACAGATAAAACTAAGCTATATATCAGGTGGCTGTCACAGCCATGAGTAACACATGTGGAACTTGAGATCCCATGCTGAGTGGTAAAGAGTCTGCCCACCTGGAAATAACATTTGTGAGTAGCTGTGCTATGCTGGGGACCACAGGTTCTTCTGATCTCTAGAGAGATTTCAGCTGGCACCGCCATGCAGCGCGTCTCCACTTCTCATGTATGTGTCAATGTAATATCGTTCTTCTTTGCTAGGGTCAGGTGAGTCACAGCTCCTGCCTGTCCACAACATAAGTTATTTCATGTTTCATGACTCTACTAGATCACTGATGGAGCATTTCTACCATCTCATCGGCAACCATAAGAAAAACGTGTGTGTGTGTGTGTGTGTGCTTGCATATCTGTACACAACTCATTTGTGTACTTTGATAAAGATATATCTTTGATCTGCCATCGGTTCCCTATATGGTGTAAGTAATGTTTGCTCATTTCTCCTCAGGAAGAGTCTACCTCCCCACATTTGTGTATAGCAAACCAGCAGAAGGATTTCCATAAGGACAGAATGCACAGGCAAATGTGTGGAAACGCCACATGATATTTGCAACAATAATTCTCTAAAACATGGTTTGACTTCCCAAGATGCTAATTCAGTCTTGGACTAAACCAGCAGATGCACGGCTATTAAGGAAACTGACTTTATCTTGTATTTTTGTTAATACTCATCCTGACACCCCCACTCTCACACAGTTGTGTACTCACTCATGCATTACCTTATGCAACATTGGCTAGCACTTTGAACCAATCCCAGAACCCTTCATCACAGGACCATGTTAGGGAAAATCTAAAGATGATGGCAGAAACCACATATTTGTTTAAACTCACTGAATTTTCTTTATGTGCTTGTCTATCCATTTGGAGGATTCAGCATGATGTTTCTAAATCACAACGAGGTGGAAGGATGAGTTGGTTGGTGTCATATTTGCTATAGCTGGAGTCTCTATAGTGAAGCCGTTCTGACAATGCTGACCTTTCCCCCTGATTAAAAACACCATTAATCCTCATCACTTTTATTAATTTAAAGGGATCCAGTGCCCTTTCAACCCCAGTTAAAATATTGCACTTCTTTGTTTAGTACCTGAATATGTTACCCACTGTGCCAAACAGTACAAGCCCTAGAAGCATTTGTATGCCTTTGGCTGTTAAACCACACGCATTTGAAGGCTCTCAGAGAGCCCTGCCTAGATGTCTGTAGATTTATGAGATACTCCTTTATTGTCATAGACTTGTTTTAAATCTGTGAAAGAATTTAATTTCAAAGCACAATTTATTTTATTAACATGTCATGTATTGTTTTCTATATGATGTTCATAGTAGCTCAAAAAGAAACTGGAAACATCATGATTTTTTATTTTTATTCTGTTGATGCCTTTTCCACAATAAGAATCATATTAGATCTTTAAAAAAATCAAATTTGAAAATACTTTATTACTGAAAACAGTCAAAGGCTGCATGTATGGATAAAAAGCCATTATCCCCATTTCTCTAAGGAGGAAATTGAAAATATTGTTATGAAGGGCTCAGGAAGCTCATACCTCTAACTGTTCTATATTGACACCAGAAATAATAATTCATACTGATCTTTGTCAGTGATATAACAGATGGTAGTCAAGAGTTCACGTGAAAGCAAACAAAAACTCACATTTCTGAGTGCCCTTTCTCACCATCAAACTTTAGTGATGATAATAGCTGTGGAGAATGTGCCCAGTGGATTATACTTGAACTATGTGTAATAAAATGCTGAAGTGGAAAATGTGAATTTCTTCATTTTTACATAGGTCAATCCAACATCAGCTTGGAGACCTCATTAAGTTCCTATCAAAAGTTGCAGCAATTGTCCACATTGAGCAGACTTGATAATAAACATCGAAGGACAGCATTTCAGATCCCCCTAATGATCCTGACACACATTTTGTTTACAAAAATAAGTTTCCGGCACAAAGGGAGGATCCTGAGAGATGAGAAGCAAACTACAGGGTTCTCAGTCACCACAGCCGTTGGCATCCTGAAGGTGTGTGTACTCTTTGCTGGTCTTCCATGTTAGCCGAACCTCCTGTGCCCACTGAGTGTGGTCAAGTTGCTGTGAGATACACATTCTTTGTTCTTAGTCTAAAGTCTTTCTCATACATCTCTTATGCTACTGAGCAGCAATAGAATTTGGTGAGGTTTTCCGTAGTATTCTGTGGTGAGAGACCAAGGGAGGAGACTAGTTCTACCTCTGGGCTAGCAAGCTGCTATGTTATTTCATGTACTGCAGGTTTTGATTTCCCAGAACCTCCCATATATAACGAGTCCCACTAGATGATGGCAGGGTCTTTTCTTATAATTATTTAGCTCTTCCTGATACCAGCCGTTCTTTCTCTAGAGATGGTGCCTCTGTTATTTCAAGAGACTCTCACACAAGTCTGATTTTCTTGTTTATTTTCTCTCCCGTTCTTTTCTCTCCACACTCTCGGCTGTTTTATGTTTGTTTGTTCCCTTGTTTCTTTGTGGTTTCTCACTTTTATTTTCATCTCATCTTTCTTCAGAGCAGCAATGATTTGTGTGTTTTCAGTCCTTTGCTCTTAAGCCTGGGTCATTAATTATTTAGTAAATCCAAAATGTACTTATCAGAGTTTCTGGCTTTGGTTTGACACTCCTCTCTTGGAGAAAAGGAGTTGGAGAAAGAGCTGGCCTGAAAGAATGTGAGAGTAAGAAGGGTCACATTGAAAAGCCTGGCTAATGTTTCACAATGTGCATTTGCTACGCAGGCTTTATAGTTCTCATTGGCAGGTTAGAGAAAGCCAGGTGCCTGTGTGAAGGCAAAACCAGGTGTCTGTCACTAGGACACAGCTCCATGGGAAGGGCTCGCTTTGTTTACTTGTAAAACCCTAGGGCGGGCACAAAGCAGCAGGTGTGCCACAGATGAGCTCTGGCTGCATGACTGAAGGAAGGTGCCTCATCTCTTAATCAGGTTGACAATGGTCCTTGTTTCAGAGTGGGCCTGAAAGGAAAGGAATGAATGAAAACTCCAGCCCAAAACAGGGCTGAAGCTTTGATAAACATGATGAAAAGCTCATTTTGAAAAGTAGCCTTAAAATGTCGGATACCTCAAGTGAGTCATCGTCATGTGACTGAGCTCTCTGGTAAATATCTAAACTGTGATAGGAGTGTCCCACAGGCCTTAGTCCTGACTGGTTCATTGGGAATGGGTCCAGCTGTGCCTTGTGTTACCTCCTCAGCAGTGTTGGGGGACAGGAAGGGCCTGGACTTCCATCTTCACTTGTGAAGCCCACATACTTTTCTTCCATTCAAACACATGCAGCAGCTAGAGCTGTGTCTAGTGGGAAACCTGGTTAACAATCAAGTTGTCTATCCTATGTGGACCCTCGTTTTCTCTAATTTTAAATAGATAAGTATCTAATTTATGTACTGAATACATATATTGGCAGATCCATAGGAGTTAGCCAGTTATAAAGTATTAAATGTATATCAGTACACCAGCTTCTAAAATCCTATTGTGTAGAATATGAAAAAATAGACTATGCTGTTACGTGAAGATAAATATTTTTATCTTGATAATATTTTAGCCCATTCTATCTAATAAAATAGCTATATAAGAAAATTAGAAATTAAAAAAGTAAGTTCTAGGGGAGTATGTTTTGTAATATTTATTTGAAATTTATCTGTGAACTGTTCTATGCCCTCTAAGTTTGGCAATGTACTGAGAAGCAAACTATTAGCAGGAAATTAATGATGATTTTTAAACATATATTTTGTTGACTGAAAGACACTTCTGTAGATTATGAGATGATATATTAAGAACTGTAATTTCAGTTACTTCTTTGAAAGATAAAAGTACTGACTACATTTACAGATAGCATATCTAAAGAATTAATTAAGGAAACAATTAGGCATGAAAAGAGGCATTCGATGATCGTATTTAAACAGTGTTGGTATCCAGGCATCTTTAGTTGGTACTACACTCATCCTTATGCAGCTCATTAGGTACTTTAGGGTTGTTGAAATAATCAAATAACCATGACAAATTCCACTATATAAAAATATTTTTCACAAGGTCTACCTAAAACACTCAAATAAGAAGTCAGATGTGTGTGCTCAAATGTTTCTTGAAAACTCCTACCCGTAGCTACAACTTTTAATATCTAGTTGCCCTTAACACCTGCAAGAAATACTATTTATTGAGATTCATTTTTATCTTTTACCCTCGACTTACTTGTTTTTTTGAATTTTGAAGTTAGTGGCTTTTTTTATTATTTAGAACAATGTGTTAACTGAGTTTTACATTAACTTATTTTTGTCCTTATTCTCTTTCATTCTGTTTACATTAAAAAGCACACATGTTAGATGACATAATTGTCTCTGAATGCCATCTTCTGTTCTCTGTCCAGGCTACAACAGGAAGTGAGGCAATGTGTCTTCTTTTACTTCTTGGTCAGACGATACAAATGTATGTTTAGCTATCCTAAACTTTACTCACAAGTCCACCTTAGCTATATTCTTCCCATGAAGTAACAATTTGACAGTAAGTAATAGTCAAAAAAATTACGTTGCTTCAAAACTATCTGTCTGAACAGGAGCTATAGAAAAGATTAACAGGAAAAATGAGCTATATCATTAGTTAAAAGAAATCAATCATCCTTTGATTTCCCACAGGCTGCCATTTACCATTATTGAATTCTGATCAGAAGTTTGACAAGCTATTTTCTTCTTTGACTGAAACTTCCCTCTGTAGTGAAAAACTCAAAGGAAGTCATATTGTCAATCTGAAGTTCCTATACCAGGACCACTGGCCAGCCTGCCATTCATAACCACTGAAAACATTAAGTCAGATGATGACCCTGTGAAGTTTACAAGGTTGTAAGTCTCATTCCAGATCTTTAACTAATCTGCATAAAAATTAGCAGGAGGAATACCAAATCTGTCTATCTGTTCCTATCTATCTTCCTACTTCTCTTCCAATCATGTAACCACATGTGTTGACATATATTGACAGTCTACCTGCCAGTGGCGTCAGGGTAATATACAAGATCAAAAGCAATCGAGTTTAACTAGATGTAGCTTGTAGCCCTGAACAATCTTATCGGATCAAGATTCCATATCATTAACTCCCTTTTATTGTTATGTTACTTAGAATTAAAGATCAGAAATAATCCTTTGAAATCGACTTGTTAATTCCATTGATTTCGAATTCCTGTGACCCTCAGGTAAAGTCTGGTAGAAAGGATAAAAAATAAATAAGCTCTTTTCTGTGGCTGAAATGCGGAATTTAAGTTGAGGGTAGCTTGAATTTCCAGGAAGTTCCTCAGAACAACTTGTAGACCTTCCCAGCGATGTCTATGTTTCTTTTCATCTCTTTAACAAATGTGAATTGTGTTAACGATTTAGACCAGAGCATAAAATATCACATGTTAACTGTGCTAATTTGCACAGTTAAAGTGGATTCCTTTTCTCTGCTTCTAGTGAACAAATGATCTGGAAGGAAGGTATCTCCCATTTATGCCATGGTTTATGGTTTGACTGGTTTAAATCTCTATAATGGCCATAGAGACTTAAATATGATATATTAAGTTTTCTCTTAAAGATTGCATCTAGAATGAAGACACCAAAGGAATTAGCTTGTTTTAGGTTCTTTAATGATCATTCTAAGCAGAGAGGATCATTTTCTTCACAGTCAGTTTTCAAACCAGGATATATTGTGACCTAGAAACATTTCTATTCTAACACGATTGAGTGGAAGTTATTTGGAAACATTCTAGAAATGGATACCATAAAGGCCAAACATTTAAAGCAGGAGGAGTAATGCCAGAGGCAGGATCTGGCATATAAATTGACATTGAACTTTAGTAATTACTTGCTTTTGTGAAAAATAATTCAAGTTAATTTAGTGTTTTTAAAATGAGCGGTTAAAACAATGCCTTCTAAAGACTGTATTAAAATACTTTCTTTTAAAGGGACATGGGTATAATAACAATAATTTGTTTCTGGGGTAGTAATTAACATGGAATATTTTTATTTTAAGTAAAAAAAATTCAACATGTGAATAATGTTTTCATGTTATTTATTTTTCTAGAACAAAAACCAGAAACCTCTCATTTCTTATGATAAATTTTAAATTTATATCTTCACATTTATCGGACTAATTTAATTTTGTCTTGTTAAGGCTATAATTCCTACTAAATTATATATTTACCAAGAAAATGTATAATTTACACTCTGGTGTTAAAACTTGGTGTAGGTTAAGAAAGCCGATAAGTAATAAATCATTTTCAGTTTGATTTTAGAAAAACGCAAAGAATTCCATTTTCCGGAGCACCAGCACCAATAACTACCTGACCGTGAACTTGTAGTAGCAAAGGGTTTGTTTTCATTTGGGGTATTATCTGTGAATGTTTGACAGTTGTGCTTTTAGAATTAGTTGAAAATTGTTCATCAAAGGTCAACTCCTGTGAGACGTTATCAGTCTGCACAGCCCAGGGAGGCTGGTCCTGAAGGCGGCTTCTATGGAGAGGTGCAAGTGGTAAGAAACCGTTGAAACAGTGGTTAAGAAGGTAGTTTTGTGGGCACTGATGGGAAATAGTCGTTAGGGGAAAGCTGCTTCACCACACAGGAAGCAAAAACTCTTCAAAGTGTCCAGCTGTGGAAGAAGAATTTAGCTAGATAGCATGTTAAAGCCAAAACATGTACTAAATTAGTGACCAGAACTGGCGAAATGGGGGGGCGCGATTGTGAAGTGGCTTTAGCGTGTAAAATCTCTTAGCGCTGTATTTTGAGGATCATCCGTTTCCACGTCTCTCTGGGAGAAGTGCTTTTTAAAAAAAAGACAGTTTTCTTTATATATAAAGTCCGGTGAATCTCAACAGAAACGGAAAGATGTGTTTCAACCAAAACCATATTTTATAATTGAATGTAGCATTTACTGGAAGCCTTAGAATGGAAATGTTGATGCTGATGTTAACTATGCACCAGCACCGAACATAAATACAATAGAACGTTACAAGAATCACGACGGCAGAGCAGTGAACTGAAACACTTCTGTGATTGCAAATTGTAGGGAGACTTCTGTGATCTCAGGAATTCCATCCACAGGGCTCAGGTTTGGACACAGACGTAAGGACCCCTGAAGACGTGCTAGGAAAACAGTCCTGTCCTCTTGTCACAGTGTTTGAAAGTAGGATTTTAAACTTATTTCCTTTCTGTTTGTTTAGTTCTCATTTCTGGTAGGTTTGTTTGGTGTGTGTGTGTGTCTTATTTGGGTTTTGAGCCAAGACTCTAATGGCTGAGACATCTCTGCAGCATCTCCCTCCCCATCCCCGTTTCTGTTTTTCTTTTCCTTTCCTAGTGTTTCATAGACATCCTCAACATATTTTATTCTATGGAAATGCCCTCTCCCATAGGCATGGTTTTCCTCACTACGCTTTTTTCTGCTCTCATTGTTATTAAAATTATTTTATAGTATTCTGACATTTCCTTAGAGTCTGTTTATGTTGAACACTGCAACTAAATGTACTTCAATAATAAAACTGTGACTGCAACTCAAAATTTTACCCACACGTAAAATCATTTGCTTTTTGCTTTAAAATGGATGTGGGGGGGGAGAACAGTGAAGTAGAACGATACCTAAAATATTAAAGCAAAATCGTTAACAACATGATATATTTGTCCATCATTATTTTCTATGCCTCTAATACATTTATGTTTAGTATGTTGGCAGTTCCTAGTCATACAGGTGCTGCTACTGGGGTAAATCTCGCGCATCTGGATCTGTGGGCTCCTAATTTGAGAGCTCGAGCACAAACAACAGCTGCTGGCAGATGCGTTCTTTCCCTTTTGTCTGCACTTTGAGGACGCTTTTCTTGCGCCATAATCTAGCAGAAACTTAGCCAAGTTGACGTTTCAGCTTGAATCAAAAATGTAAGTGAATCTTTTCGCACCCTTTCTCCTTTTCACTGGTCCAAGTCCTTCAGAAGCGTGAGTGTCCATCTCCACCCCTGCCTAGCTCATCGATTCGGTTTTCATGTTCACTAAGCTTGCCCCGCTTCACCTCTGAGATCTCTTTCAGGCCCTGTCACTGTCCCAATTATTTCTTGAACATAAGAAAATCAACCTCTCCATCCTTCTTATAAGTATGAGGGACTGATTGCCTTTAATTTAACCTATTTTGTTGTATGCTTTGATAACAAATAAGACAGTTCACATCCCTGAGTTTTTGGATCAGTAGTGATTTCTATTCCTCAAGTCTAAAAGGAATAAATTCAATTACCTCTAAATAAATAACAAAGAAAATAAAATGGGCAGCAAAAGAACCACTGAATTCTCACAACCGTTTAAATAATTTGCCAAAGAAAAAGAAAAACTAAAAAAATCAAAATAAAAAGCATAAACTAAACTAAAATACCCCCAAAAGAAACCATAGACTTTGCTATATCTACTTTTACATTTATTTAATTTTTTAAAAAATCCTTATTTAGTCTTGATATGAGGGTTTGTGCCTAGTCTTACTTCATCTTGTTGTGCTGGTTTTGGTCGCTGTCCCTGGGAGGACTGCTCTTTTCTGAAGGGGAGTGGAAGACCTGTAGATCTGGGGGCAAGGGAAGGTGGGTGGAGGGACCTGGAGGAGTGGAGGGTGAGGATGCTGAATGTGGATGCACTGTAGGACAGAATAAATTAAAATAAGAATTTCTGATAATGAGAACTTTAGCCAGTAATGGCTTTCATAGTTGGAAGTTTCATGTGATAAATTTTGGTATCTTCTGACACTGGAAACCAAGAGTTTATGTGTCCTGCCTACAACTATATTACATTACAGCATAAAGGTGGGCCAAAGATGGCAGAATGAAGTAGGCCAACACTCATTAGCAAATAAGGCCTCCACCAGGAAATGTACAACACTCGCAGCTTTTTGGCTTTTCAGGGCTGGGACTTCACTAAGCAAGAATGATTTAGAAACAACTTCAGAGACACAGAACATGTTCTCCTGTAAATATTTACGGTGTCTCTAAAATTTTCTGGCAGCTCACATCTGCATGGTGCTCAGCTCCTTTCTTACTACTCTTTAAGATGCTAATACTGTAGTAAATTTTCAGGGTTAGTGCTGTTTATTTGCCCACAAAGTCATCTTGATGGCTCCAAATATTCTTATTTTGTAAAAAAGAGTGCTGATATTAAGTGGTATTGGGTAGGTTTTAGATGCAGTATTTAGATGCCCACATGGCTAGAAGGTTGGCCCATTTCAGATTGTGAGGGTCGTGATTTTAAAGATGTTTGGAGATAGCTGCCCTCTTTTAATCAGTTAGATCCAGACAGAATTATTTTTTTTTAGTGACCTACACAAAGATCATGAAAACCGAATATTTTGAAGTCAGAGTAGACACCAGGAACGCATGACTCAGACTGAATATATATTCTCAATAATTTTGACAAGCCAGTGCTTGCCTGTTGTAATACTATAAACAATTCCCTTCATCAGAAATATTTCTCATACTACATTTTAAAAGTGGTTCTTTTAAGGCTAGCTATAGAACAGCTGCCAAAGAGGCTGTGTGTTTCAAATTATTTTCAACATATCGCTCTACCCCTGGAGCTTAAATTCCTTCAACTGAAGTTCTTAACTTGTTTTAAACAGGCAATTATTCACAGTGTTGTGGCCTTCCCTCCATGTGCCCTGCAGTTTTCTGTATCTTTCATTAAAACATATGCAGGTTGGGCTGAGATGTTTGTAAAGCAAGTTAGTTTAGCTATTTGTACTTCCATTCTCTCTCTCTCTCTCTCTCTCTCTCTCTCTCTCTCTCTCTCTCTCTCTCTCTCTCTCTCCATCTCTGTACCATCCATAGCTAATTTTTGGAGATTGTTTCACTTATCATTTACCTCAGAGCAGAGAACTATTCTTTTCTCGTCTATGATAATTCATTTGTTATTATTAAAATAATGCAATCATTAAACAAGCACAGAAATATGGCCACAGGTGGATTTTATTCTGAATTTACTAATATACACAAACAAAACAATTGCATTAACCTTGTATTTTGTGGTGTTAAATATCAAACCCATGGCCTCACACATGCTGGGCAGGTCTTCAACCCCTCATCTTCATGCACAGTCCTGTACTACACATTCTAACTCTGCGTCCTTAAAGCCCACTTGGGTTGGAGGTATGTGTTTTGAATTGATGTTGTTTATTAATTTTTTAAACTTTGTAAATGAGACTAAGGACACCATAGAGCTTTAAATGTGATAGAAATGGGAAATTTTTGAACGCAAAATAGGCCATAATAGTAGAAGACAGAGAATTTTATTCGGTTTCATAAAAATGAAGATTTGGAATTTGAGTATGTTAGAAAATAGAAGAATAAAATGGGGAAAGACTAAATGGGATGGTGGGGGGGGGAAGAAATGCAAACTTAAAGATATGAAAACCTGTTAGTCCAAATACAAGAATGGAAAAAGTAAGTTAAGCAGATTGACTCTTTTGCTAGCATTAATTAAAATATCTTTATTTGTATAGATAACCACGTGTGTGTGTGTGTGTGTGTGTGTGAGAGAGAGAGAGAGAGAGAGAGAGAGAGAGAGAGAGAGAGAGAGAGCACAAGATTGAATGAAGTTTCAGTGCTTGAAGAGAAAGGACTCAAACTGTTCACTGTTCACGTATTTTCCTCAAACCTGAATCTGGTACTTTTGCATGAATCAAAGTAATTGACACCTAACTCTACATTTTTAGTATTATTTCTAACAATGTGTGTTGGGTTAGAGCTCAGGCCATTCATTGCTTAAGTTGCTGTGTGGTACAGCTAATATTTAGACACATCCTTTCATGTTCAGGACTGCGCTGCTGTGTAATGACTGGTAGGCTTAAATACACATTATGAGGGAAGAACTGTGCAGAATATATATTAAAAGGGATATCTCTAATTACACCGAACGTTATAATTTGGGGCATTCTGCGCAACATATTCTCTTCAAAAAGAAAAGCATTTTGAGTATTTAGTGTTGATGTGAAAATTACAGAAATTGTTTGCTTGCCTTCTCATCATCTAAATGGAAAACAGTGAGCAGGAGGAGACAATTGAAAACAAAGATTAAAAAAAAAATCTAGGACCAACTAGGTTTTGCTACTGTCCCCACTGATATAAAAAGTATGAGATGTGTCATAGTTGGATTTTGATTTTGAATTTCATTTATTATGATACAATTTAAAATAACATTTCACAGATGCACTGAGTCTCTTACCTATAAAAAAGCTCCATCAGATTTGATCACATTAAAGGAAATTCTTAGCCTGTGCTCCTTACGACTCCAGCTCTTTTGAAAGTCTTGAAAAGTCAAGCCTCGAATATGAAAAGCAAATACTGCTATGTGAAACTTCCGTTATTTTAGTTGGTTGACTTTGCCCATCTTAAGTTTATAGCAAGATTCTAAATTTTGTTATGCATATCTCCAGATTTAGGGCAGTTTGTGAACAAGAACATTTCTGAAAGGGAAGGTATAATAACCCAGCTTGAGGGTTTGTGCCTTGTCTTATTACATTTTATTATGCCTTGTTTGGCTGGTATTGCTAGGAGGCCCACTATTTTCTGAAGGGAAATGGGGGAGCAGTGGATCTGGGTGAAAGGAGAAGTGCTGAGGGGAACTCGGAGGAGTGCAGGGAGGGGAGGCTGCAGTTGGGGGTGCATTATATGAGAGAAGAATAAATAAAAAGAAAAAACGAAATGAAATAACAAACAATGTGTTTGAAAACTCAATAAAATTAGAGATATAAGAAATCCTAAAAAACATAATCATTATATGTACATATGTACATATATCACACATATTTGTTAAATTCTTTTTTCTTGGCATTTCAAAATTTTGTTAAAATTATCTGTGATAGTTAGCTTCAAATGCCAACTTGAGACAACATAGGGTCATATAAGGAGAGAATCTCTATGCAGGATTGTAGCACAATTGATAAAAGCTCACAGACTGAAATCGGGGTCCAACCAGACAATACGAAAAGCAAAACAGCCAGCCATTGGCTCTCACCTCAAGCTTAGTCTGAAATGGCGATCCTGCCTCCAAGAATATCAGAATGAGATTGTGTCTAAGAGCTGTCTCCTCCCGTTTTATAATCCTCTCTAGTTCTGGGATTAAAGGTTTGTGTTATTGCTGCTTGGTCTATAAGGCTGGCCAGTTTGGCTGTTTTATTTTTCTGTTTTTCAGGCAAGTTTTATTTATTAAAATACAAGTGCAATGCCATTACAAAGGATTGCTTATATTGGGTCAGCCTGTGGGTTTGTTTATAGGGTGTTTTAGTTACGGTTTCTATTGGTGCAATGAAACACCATGTTCAAAAATAAAATTGGGGAGGAAAGGGTTTATTTGTTTTATACTTCCACATCACTGTTCGTCATTGAAGGAAGTCAAGACAAGAACTAAAAACGGGCCAAAAACCTGGAGGCAGGAACTGATGAAGAGATTATGGAAGGGT
The DNA here is from genome assembly GCF_950005125.1 of Chionomys nivalis. NCBI lineage: Eukaryota > Metazoa > Chordata > Mammalia > Rodentia > Cricetidae > Chionomys > Chionomys nivalis. Next base: position 81,237,470 of record NC_080090.1, read on the forward strand.
ATTGTTTATTGTCTTATTCAGCTGCTTTCTTATAGAACCCAGGACCACCAGCCCAAGAATGGCACCACCCACAATGAGCTGTCCTTCCCTAATCAATCACTAATGGAAAACAATGCCTTTCAGCTGGATGGGTTGATAGTACATTCTCAACTGAGGCTCTCCCCTTTTGGATAACTGTAATTCAGTGGTTCTCAACCTTCCTAATGCCACAACCCTTTAATACAGTTACTAATGTGGTGGTGACCCCAACCATTCAATTATTTTTGTTGCCAGTTCATAACTGTAATTTTGCTGCTATTATAAATTGTGATATAAATATCTGTGTTTTCTGATTGTCTTAGCTGACCCATGTGAAGGGAACATCTGACCCCATGCGACCCAAAGGTTGAGAACCATTGCTAGCTTGTGTCAAGTTGACACAAGATTAACCAGTCCAGGAGTTTGTATTAATGAAGCTAATTGATGTGAAAAGATGCAGCCTACTGTGGATAGTACTCTTCTCCAGGCACAGCATCCTGAACAGTGTAAGTGCAAATTCCAGCTAAGCCCAAACAAAGAGGAAGGGGGCTGTGTATGCATTCTTTTCTCTGAGATCTTGACTGTGGATGTGATGGGACCAGCTGTTTGAAGTTCTTGCAAAGCTTGCTTATCAACAACAGTGGATTGCAACCTGGGATTGCAATCTGAAATAAACCCATTTTCACCCCAAATTCCCCTTTTCAGGGTATTTTATCATGATCTAGAGTGGAAATTGGTACAGAGGCTGTGATAGACCTGCCCTTGTGGCTTTTACATCTTGGACTGTTTCTGTGAGAAGAATGTGAAAACATTAAATACTTTCATCTGGATAAGCCATTGAATGCTAGCAGTAAAGCCTAACAGGTTGCTTAATAGAAATTTGGAAGATAGAAATGCTGAGAGAAATGTGGACAGTTGAGGCTCAGAACATGACGGGAACAAAGACCAAGAGGAAAGTGATTCCTAGTCATGGGATATTTTGGCTAAGAATCTAAGCTAATCAGGCTGAGGCTGCAAAGCATCTCTGATTGTTTGAGAAATAAGCACCACTGAACTGAGAAAACATTTCATTTCGTTCAGGACACAGAAGCTGATAAGGCTGTGGTCCAAGGCACCCAGGCAGCAGCAGCTGGCAATGCAAATGTCATCTATGTGCTTCTGCTTTTGAAGGTATGAATGGTAGCCTCACAAGGAGCTGCTAAGGCTTGGCACAGGGTGGCATACTGGGAATCACCATTGAAAGACCGTGGGAAGACATGGGGTGGAACTATCAAGGTGAAGCCTCCATTTTAATGAAGATCCTAGGAAAGTAGAGATGCCATGACCATTGACTTCTACTAATACACTGCAGGTCTACAGTGGAGCTTGTCTAAATCCAAGAGAGAAGCTGCGTGTTCTACAGGTGACAGACCTGGAGAGGTAGGTCTGCATGAGCCCTTTGGAGCCCAGAAGAAGAGCCTCAGGTGATGGACATTGGTCTAGGGGGATCTGATATTTGCCCTGCTGGGTTTTATTTTGCTTTATTCTGATTGTTGTACTATGACTATTTGATCTATTACACTATATGTTGGTGGTATATATGGTTTTTTAAAAATTTTTTAGGAGCCCACAGTTTTAAGAGACTTTGGACTTCCAAAAAGACTTTGGACTTTTAAAGTTGAACTGTGATATATATATTAAACTTATAGAGCAAGGTGTTTAAAATCATGGACTTAAGAGGATATATTTATGTGTCAAGTTGACAAAGGATGGAAGGTGATGGTTGGCCTTAATTTTCAATTTATCATAATTTAGAATCATCTGATCATCTGGGAAGACTGTCTCAAGGGGGTTTCTCTACATTGGATTGGCCTATGGGCATGCCTAAGGGGACTATCTTAATTAAGTTAATTGATCTTGGAAGGAGGCATCATTCGGTAGGCGGGGGTTACTGAACTGTGTAAGAGTGGACAAATCTTTCTCTAGTAGGTGAGAACTAGGCCTTCTGAATGTGGGTGATAGTTCTATGGCTTGGGCAGTCTGTGGGCCCACTGGCAATGAGACCAGGATTTATTCCTATAACCTGGATTATAAGATGATAACGAAGCAGAAAACAAGAAAACAAAACCCACCAACAAACAAAACAACGTAATTTCTCCTCTAAGTTTCCCTGGGGATATTTTCTCCTATCAACACAGAAAGGAAACAAAAATTTGTCTTAAGAAAAAAAAAGGTGGTTTTAAGTCCCAAATCTGTTATTTTTATATTTAATTAGAATTTTACACTACCCCATAAGTGGAGTTAGGCTTAGAATGATTTAGAAATAATATTTCTATAAAATTTTAATATTTGTAAATATGTGCTATTAATGGAATGTTTTAAAAGAGTCATTTTCTGTTTTAAAGGGTGGGCTGCATTTGTCCATGTATCCACTTACTATAGAACACCTTTCAGTTTCCATCAAAGTGTGAATGGATCTTTTGTCTATCACTAGAGGAGACAGGAAACATGAAGGTGCTTTTTAGGGTAAATGAACCATGAGCCTCAAGATCATAACAACTGATAGATATGTCATGTGTTATATGCCAGATTGTGGAATGGAACACACGTGAATAGTCCATTTTAAAATACGTGGAACCTATGCATTTCTTGTAGACCGAGGTTGTGATGCCACTATTGCTTTTTATGGTGGCAATAATGATTATGTTATGTCCAATATCCAAGTTGGTTAAATACAGGGCCGAGAAGTAGTTGATGAAATAACTTCAAAGATATGTCCATAATGAACTTATTAGTCGAAAGTGTTCAATATTAGTTTTTTAATAGCACAAGAGAGTGTGGAACTGGGAATTCCAAACTTGAGGCATCTTATAAAGATCGCCGTTGAATATGCATCTCTATAAAATTGTAGCTCTGAGCCATTTACATTGCTGAGGTGCATACTGGAAAAATTCTGAACAGAGGGAAGCACAGAAATTCTTTATCTAAGACAAATTGTGCATTTTTAGTTCAGAATTTGATGAAATAGAAGAATTAAAGGTTTTCCTTTCGAAGTTTTTAACGATAAATCACACAAAGATTAAAACTTGATTTTTGGAATACCAAATTACTTCCTGAGCCCTCAAGTTAACTTGACAATAATTAGTTCGTATCATACTGGGAATACGATTGGGACTCACTAGAGAAGTATATGAGAGATGGCACATGCCCTGGTTCCTCATGTGGCAGGTGCCCCTGGATTCAGGTGAGGGTGCCCTGAGTTATCACAGCAGGCACAGACAGGGTAGTAAACAGGAGGCACTGAGTCTTTCATGATGTCAACATTATGAAAATGATTTGCCCTTTTAAGATACTAGGCATTGAAATAACCGGAGGAACACTCGTCTTTAGCCACTCATTATTTTTAAATGGTATTTTAATCAGCGTGCTGTAGAAAGGGAGACTGGGCTCACCACAAGTAATTCCTCAATTCTGTGTCTGGTAAACTGTCCATCTTTGCCAGCCAGATTTCCCTCAGAGCTTCTCCAGAAAGGCCACACACATCTAAATGTTTCCTGAAGATGATCACTTTTAATTTCCCATTACCAATGGCACTGCTTTTGGCACAGTCTCCCTAAAGATACAACCTAAAGTCACTCTGAAGCACACAAAGCCTGCTATGGCAGTGACTTAGAGACAGACAGGTCAGAGTCCAGTGTGCCTGCACCGTGATAAAATAATATGCAAAACTGGCTTCTGTCTACTTTGACTTACGTCAATATTTCTCATGATTATTCCTAACCATAGATAAAAAGTTATGATATATTATGTATGATTAATATTAAGTGCCAATTATGTATAATTATTTTGCTAGTAGATAAACAAAACTATGAGCTAGACTTAATATTACTCTACATTTGAAGTTTATATGGCCCCTCTTTTGGGATATCTACTACAATAAATATCCATAAATTAATGGGAAGTGTTGCCTAATTCCTGACCACTTAGATAGAGATTTCTCCAGACTTTTTAAGAATGTTGATGTTACAGTGTGCAAAATATTTACACAAATAATTATTCTTTTTTTTTCAGGAGTTAAAACGGGGAAACAAAATTCCCCTTTTAAAAAAGTGCTTTGCTAGTTGTGCATTTTGATTGGAATAAAATCTTTATTCTTGTCACCAGTTTCTTTTTGGCTTCTTTGTCATTCAAATGCAATCAATTATTCTTTACATATCTCTTCATTAAAAATAAAAACACTGAAAGGAAAGTTTAATCTCCTATGACTTGTAGTAAAACATTTTATAATAAAATTGGAGATTAGAATCTGCCATATTTATCATTTTAAACTGTTCTGTAAATATTTTTTTAAGGAAAGAATAAGCAAAACAGAGAAGTTGGCTGTGCTGTTAATATCAGGATGCAAACCGTTCCAGAGAACCTGAAATAATTGCTTTGCAGTTAATCACATGTGTGAGTAAATGTGCAGATAAGCACATGAATGTCAAGTAATCACTACTGTTAATCAGAGACAGAAGCTAAAGCCAGCTGTATGCTACTAGATTGTTTAATTTCAGGACCACTCAATCTCACAAAATGTCTCGTACCAGGGAAGTACACATAGATTGGAATAGATTAAATTTGATCAGAGTACTGGCTATGGGAACTTTTCCTGCATTTCTTCTTCCAGCATGGGGCTTTTGTGTCTAGAGCACTGGTTCTCATGCTTCCTCATGCTGCGACCCAGCAAGACGGTCCATCATATTGTGCTGAACCCCGACCATAAAATTATTTCCTTTCTACTTCATACCTGAAAATTTGCTAATGTTATGAATCATAATATAGATATCTGATATGGGGGCTATCTGATATGTGACCCCTGAGAAAGGGTCAGTTGAGCACTTCCCTGTTCTTCTCCTCGTCTATCTCTATAGTATTTGTGGAATGTTATACGTTATTTGCAGTATCCCTACTGTTTGTGGAGTGCCATGTATTGGGGGCTATAGCTCATTGCATTTTCTACCACTTACTAGGATATTCAGACAGATAGCCACCCACAAAGCATACTTGAAATATGATAAATGAATACATGAAGACACAGAAAATTACTGTATGAAAAGAAACTGGTATGGTCTTTTGATTAATCATCGAATTAGGTATCCCAGTTTTGGGATTTAGAAAGCCATGCTGTACCATGTCTGGTAATAAATGACTAAGATGCGGAAACACTCATGCAGAGCTGTGCAAGTCTTTCGTAGTCAGTATCTGAACAGTGTAGAGAGAAAGCCTGTAATATATTTACAAGTCTTGGCTTTTTATTTTTGTGAATTTTCTTTGCCTGGACTTTTCTCAGGAGCTCAAACTTCAGGGATCTTGGCAAGCACTGGTGCTTGAAGTACTGGACTAGTTAAGGGACATTGACCTAAGAGAAACCATTTATTTCTTGCTTTTCTTACAGTTCCCCACAGGTCACTGTGGTAGTATGTCTTCAAGGACCCAGATTTTCTAATCTCTTTCCTCCATGTTTTAGTGGTATCCTAAGCACCTGGTTTGTAAAGTAATAGGAAAACGCTCAGCAGAGCATACAGGCATTGAGAGTTCAGGTTTGGAAATAGGTACGCAGGGTTTTTCACACTCCATAGGCTCAAAGTCCTAAGTGCTCGGGATAAGGCTCTGGAAATGAGTCTGTCAGTGTGCCTAAGAAAGAAAAAGAATGCTGGTATAATTCTTCTTCACAACCAGCAATATTTCCAGATAAAACTGTGCTTCAGTAAGACTATCCAAGCCTCACACTGCTTAGGAGTTCTGTTAATATTTTTGTGTCACTTCAAAGCCTAGACAGGAAAATTGGAGAGTAAAGAGAAGAAATGAACAATCGGACTCGAGGCAGATAATAGCTGTTGTTCTCTTTCATGACAAAATTGGCCCCTGTCCTAAGTCGTTAAGAAAAGGGTGAAGAAAGAATACTGGAGGGACATTCCCTATAGGTTGACAGCCATGGAAAGATGTAAAGTGTTTTGTAAATACGTTCATAACTAATCATGTATATGAGCAACTGTGTGGGTCTATGTATCTTCCCAAGTACTGCATACATCTTATCTTCAGAAAAGCACAGCAATGTTCTCCAGATGAGAAACCAGCATTGGAATGAACTTCACCTCCCACTCAGAACCAGCTCTTTATTCCATTCCACTCTGGCGCCCCCAAGTCTAATATTTCTCCTCGAGTTCTTTCTTCCTTTTTGTCTGTGGAAGAAAAACTGTGTCCCCTGAAGGCATTCTCGCAGGGTTAAAATAACAGTCAGAAGTTCTCAACAGGACTCGTGGGTGGTTGGAATCTCAAAGGCAAGCAGAGGCAATAAAGATGTTTTGTAGTTTAGGGTTCATGTCTCGTCTTTGCTTTACTGAGGGCGTGGTGTCAGTAGGGGCTTCAAAAGAGCTGGTAGCATTGAAAGTTTCCCAGACATCTGGACAGCAAAATAAAGTTAGGGAGAATGGCATCTGCAAGTAAATCAACTCAACGGCCATCCGCTGTCCATACCTTCCTCTGCCGAGCTGCCTAATGAATGGAGATGATTCTTCTAAAGGGGGATGATTCACTGCACAAAGTGTGCCATCTACTCGCTGTCTCATGTTTATAACTTTCCTAGCAGACTTTCAAACTTACATATATTACAAACTGGTCTGTGAAAATGATCAGGTGCTTTAACGTCCTATACAGCTGAAATAAACCTTTGACTTGACATGTATTTGTTCTATGTTTTCCTTCATGTGCCAAACTTAAGGGTGTAATTTAAGCATGATTCAAGTCAAAAGAAACAAACTTGACTAGTAAATTTTCATTCGTGCAAGTATTTTCATAGAGGTGAGGTCAAGAGAACTTATCAATGCTCGACGAGCTACTAAGCCCAAACATCTCTCTTAGTTCTATTGCTTTGTCACCCTGCTGATATAAAATTGTATGACTATAAATTTAGTGCAATAGAGGAACATTCTGCATATTATAAACAATGACATAGAAAGTGATACCCAATGTACACATTCCACAATATAATGGAAATAAACTTACAGTTCCCTCACTTTAAAATGTGTATAGATTAGTTATTAAAAATTTCTATACCAACCCCTTTCTCACTTTGTATTTCTTGTTGAAGGAATCACTCTGCTGTTGATATAATGTTACAGGCTATTAGGGATGTGTCACATTTAATAACCAAAACTTATTGATAGGTATATTACAAATATTATAGTTATAATTTAGAAAATGGCATGCTGATAATTATAATGTAACATAGTTCATTTTATTTTATTTTCTATTATTTTTATTTTTTCTTTGACAACAGCTATAACATAACCAGAAGACACTACATAGCTGCACTCTTCTGCATTAACATACTCAGAGAATCTCCTCACACAATGTATAGTCCCATAACAACCAGGAAAATTCTCCTAACTAAAAATTCTAAAACAAATATCTGTGTTCCTTTCTCTCATTCTTCATGCTAATGCTCCTGTGAAAACCCCCAAATATCTAGAACTTATCATGTAATAATGCCCAAGATTGATACTATTGTTTAAACTTTGTTTTCATTTGTCTACTGAATAGATGTGGTGCACTTGAGAAAAGAGAAGGCTAAATGACAACACTGTTAGGAGCTGAATTCAAGTTAATTGCAAACTAATGAGTCCTACATACTATTGTAAAAATTTCTATTAAGTGATAAAATGGGGGATAGTTCTGTCAGATGATCTCATCAAGCTTGAAATGCACAGCTCCAATCTGTGTCTTTTTATACCCACTAACCATGACATTGGGTGAGTTACTAAGCCAGGAGTTATCCCTCTATGGAAAAATTTGATACTTTTGATGCTGGTGACAATGATAATTGTACCTTAATATCTACTGCTGCTGCTATTTTTAAAGTTATATTAGAGTTAAAGAGACTCCACTGTTAAGCGCACTGCTGCTCTTCCAAGGGACTCAGCTTTGATTCCTAACACCCACACAACATCTCACAATCATATGTAACTCAAGTTTTAGTCATCTGATACCCTTCACAGGCAGTGCACACACATGTGCACAGACACAGACAGATAGCACACTCATGCACATAAATATTTCCTTTTATTGATATTAGATTCTTTCTCATATAATATATCCTGGTTATAGTTTTCCCTTTATCTATTCCTCCAGTTTCTTCCCACCTTCCTTAAAATATTTTTAAAGCTGGGGGGTGGTGGTGCACGCCTTTAATCCCAGCACTCAGGAGGCAGAGGCAGGTGGATCTCTGTGAGTTCGAGGCGAGCCTGGTCTTGAAGAGCTAGTTCCAGGACAAGAACCAAAAACTATGGATACCCTGTCTCAAAAATCAAAAAAAAAAAATTAAAGTTAAAAATAGTACTGTTTTCTAAAGTTTTCATAGAGAGGATTAAGCCTCAGAATAGAGAACTTCAGTATTTACTTGGAGACTTATTCTAAAGACATTCTCAGTAAAAGAGGGGCAAGTAGATCAGTGGACTACAGAGTCCAGAGCTTGGCCTATATAAACATACTCAAGTAATCTTTAACACAATGAAGAAAATGCTGTTTTAAATAATGGTGCTTAGACAATTGGATATCCATATTTTAAAAAATCATAAACAAATGTTTATAAAAATAACTCTCAATGTAAATTATAGCTCTCAGTGTAAAATTTGGGACTATAAATGTTTAGATAAACATAGATGAACACAAACTATGCAGGAAGGAATTGACAAGTTGGACAGCAATAACAATTTGTATTTTTGCTTTCCTAAAATTACTATCAAGAGAATAGAAAGACAAGTCAAAGAATAAGGAAATATTGCAAAAATAAAATATAAACTAAGTAATATATTAACCCTTTATTCCTGATAAAGAACTGTTATCCAAAATACTCACAGTCTCAAAACTCAACAGAAAAATGAATATCCAAGTTAAAAAGAGTTAGCAACCACCAAGACAGAAGGGATATCTCAGCAGGAAAAGGCACTTTCCATGAAGCCCAAGAACCTTTGTTTAATCCCTGGAATATATATGGTGGAGGAAGAGAACTGACCCCGGTAACTTGTCCACTGACCGGCATACGCATCCATGCAGTGTGCTCATGCACTACAAACACAGAATAAATTAATAAAGCAAAAGAAATAAACAAGAATTAGCAAAAACTATAGGAGACAAAAAGGGAGGGGACAGCACTCAGCCTCATATGTCTCATACGTTTTCAGGAACCTGCAAATCGAAATGTCAGTGAGATGCCGTACACAGTGCAGCCCATTAGGATGGGAAGGTGGGATGTCATCCGTGGGCACAGCAAAAGCTGGGGAGGATGGGAAGCAACAGGCACACACGGTCCGTGCAGGAGATGGAAAGTGGAGCAGCCCTGGAGAAGACAGCTTGGTAGTATAATTTTTTTTTATTAATTTTTAGAGTAACATGAGAAGTTACAGGTTTTGCCATGACACCATGATAAACATGCTTCATTACTCTGTGCTCTTACTCAGCTTTCTCACTCTGCTCTCTCCTATCCTCCTTCCCTACTGTCTGGCCCCCTTCCTTCCCTCAGCTCCCCCATCTACTATATTACCATAAGTATTCCAACACCCTCTGCATTTTCAAGCTTCCTTAAGATCTCCATCTTCTCCATCATTATCCTTCTAGTTCAAACACACAAACACACACACACATACACACACACACACACACACACACCTTGGAGGTCATGGAGTAGAGGTATAGTAAAACTGGCTCAATTTGTTGTATCCAAAACTTTTTTTTTAACAAATGAAAACAACTTCAAAATTAAAATAAATGACATTAAAGGTCTTGTTTAGTTTACTTTAGTTTTGTTTTGGTTTTTGGTTTTTCAAGACAGGGTTTCTCTGTAACTTTGGAGCCTGTCCTGGAATTAGTTTTTGTAGACCAGGCTGGCCTCGAACTCACAGAGATCAGCCTGCCTCTGCCTCCCGAGTGCTGGGATTAAAGGCATGGGCCAATACCGCTCAGAAACATTAAAAAGTTTTAGTGAGTGACCTTGTGAGATGATTCAGTGTGTCAAAGTGTTTGCTTTAAGCTTAGCAACCTGAGTTTCATCATTGCAACCAGAGTAGAAGGAAAGAAATTGCTCCCCAATGCCCTCTGGCCTCCACATGCACACCATAGACCCCCACCCCTACATATGTTCACATAAATGCTAATGATGATGATGTTGACGATAAAATGAACAGAGAAATAAAATTGTATTAAATGCCTTGGGTGATTTGGTGATGTTTTAATTTGCAGGTGAATTTTAAGTTTTTCTCCACATCTACTCCATACAAGAATTCAGACAAGTATGTCACTGCCTTTCCCTCCTGGTTTCTCACCCACTGTGCTCCAAAGCTCACCACCCTCCTCTCTCCTGCACCTCATGTTACACATGGCACTGCTTTAGAGGAGTCCTGTGAGGTAGTCCAAGTAGGTTGAGGTACTGGATTTCATAACGAAACACTTCTGACATTCTTCCTACACTTCAAGATGTTACCTGAAAACTCTGCATTTTAATTTAAATTATGGATCTGTCTCTCAAACAACTACAGTCCTTGTTTAGAAAAATGAAATGATTGTATTAGCAAGAGACAGTGTAAGAGCATGACCCCTAGCTTGTGTGTGACGCATTTTCAGCCTGGTCTCTGTGCTATTCAAAGTTCATAATGTCAACTTAAATATCATTATTTTTCTCTTTTTCTTTTCCTCGATGGCAGAAAATGTATGCAAAGAAGACTTTTTATCACTTTTAAATTAGGAACAATGAAAAGTGGTTCAATCTAATGTTTTAATTGTACAAATGTAAAGGGTGATTATTTCAGTGAATTTAGAATACTTAATACAGAAGGAATTTTAAGTTTTCTTTTAATTCAACAAATATTTTCTGGTTTTCTATACTGAACTAACAGCTGGAGATGTGGAAGAGGGCAAAACAAAGGGACCCTCTACATTTTTAACACATGCATTTTGGTAAGAGAAAAAGTACATTAAGCAAGGAACCCAGATTTGAACAAAACAACAATAGGAAATGCATTCAGAAAATAAATTAAATCATAGATTGATTTATTCCCCCATGGGTATGATTAGGAAAGACTTGATAGAGGAAGTAACATTTAAAAGAAGACCTACATATTAAAAATGAACACAGAAAGAAAGCTGTGGGAAAGGACATTCTTCAAAAATTAGATAATAGCATCCTGGTACAAAAAAAAAAAGGTTGCATGAAAATCAAGAAAATATGATGCCAGAAAGTGATTGAGCAAGGAATGAATTACTGTGATGGCTGGGCACATAGGAGGCAGCCAGGCCATCCTTAGCTTTGCAAACCACTGGAAACTTGAGATGTAATCAGAACACAGGGAATTCATCGCAGGGTCTGAAGCACGGGAGAGGAATGAAATGAATCATACCTCTAAAGGTTCCTCCTGGCAGTTGTGAATAAAATGATGACAAAATTAGATACTAGAAAACAATCAGGAAGAACCGCACGTGTGTAGAGGAAAACTAATCACATTTGGACTAGCCTGTATATGGCAAAAATAAATAAATAAATAAATAAATATATAAATATATAAATATATAAATAAATAAATGGAATTGAAATGTGTTAAATGTTTCCTGGAAGTAAAGTAAATATGTTTGGTCACAGAATAGCAGCATGAGATTGTGGAAAAAGGTACCAATGCTAACACACAGGTGTTGGCCCAGTGGGCAGCTGAGTGTGAGAGTCTGGTTCAGGCACAAGGTTGTTACCATGTTGGTCTGTGGTGCACAGCCAACATCGGACGGCCATCGGACAGTCTAGGAACTGTTGTCTAAGCTTGCACTTGATCTCACAGAGATGGTGCACTGCTACTGACATTGGAGTGCCAGTGGCTGGGAGAGCTGCATGATCTGCATTGCACATGAATGACAGCTTGGAAAAATAAACTAGCATCTCCAGATCTGCTCAACTTTTCAATGTTTCCTTTGGTTCAACACTCTGTAATGATGAACATACTAACTTTGATAGTTTCACTTCTTAATGAAATGACACAAAAAGACAAATAATGAAAAGTAGAAAGAAGAAAACAATCAAATATATTATCTTAAAAATCGGGGAATAAGTTTATTTACTGTGTTCATTTGTGAACTCCATG